>NW_004955480.1:3353537-3468173 GCF_000276665.1 Chinchilla lanigera | reverse complement strand
AAAACCAAAAAAAAAAAAAAAAAAAAAAAAAAAAGTGTGGCAAAATTTTCTTAAAGGGCTATGATTTTATCCTGTTCCGTTAACACTCCATAATTAGGTAAATGAATCTCATTTAAGTTGAAATAAACTTGAATTTCATCACCTTTTCCAACTACTAAACTTTTCAGTTTGTTAAACTGATGAATTTTCTTCACACAAAGTAATTCAAGAATTTAGTGTCTATTGGATAAATTTTACCTTAGGTGCTATTTATTAAGCCATATTGTTTAATTCACCAAGAAATATTCTTGTACCACCTCAGTCACAAAATCTTCCCTAGATACACAGAGAAAGTACACAGATTTGTGAACATGAAAACACTTTACTAACATATACGCACTGATGAGGATAAAAGGTCTAACATGCTAATGTTTTTGGAAGCATGTCTCAATACCGGGCTGGTTTTTAGTGAAAAAGAGATCATCACTTCTCTTTCTGGTAATGACAGGCCATTGAGCTGTGCTCAAGAGGCTAGCCATGTGCATTTACAGGAAGATGTAAGGTACCTTCTTTTTAGACAAGTCTCCCTGTTCTTTAGAACAACATTTTAGTATTCATTTGCCAAAGATGAGAACCATTTGTCAGGAGGCAAGGAAAAAGGTGCACAGCACTTGGAGCTGTAATAACATCAATAATTTGTGAAAGCCAGATCTATTTATCACTAATGATCAAAGCTCCTTGCAGAGATGCCTGACTTTCCCAATTTGTGGTCAGTGTCAAGACACAAATGAGCATATGCACTCAGGCAAGGTAAAGAAGAAGCAGGCTGGTAGACAAGGGCACATGCCCAGAATATGGGCAGGCTAATGACAGTTTCTTCCTCCTTGAGGTGGGATTATCGATTCTTTATCCCGTTGCTTGTATTTGACAGCGGGCCTTGACTTGCCATTGCTGATAAAATGTTGGATAGAATGAAAGCCTTTGTGTTCACAGCCTTGTCATCTGTTGAAAATGCTGTTTTTATTCTTTTCTCTAGTAAGCGCAGATACAAATTCCATGACAAAAGCTTTAACTTTAATATCAGTGTGACTTTGAAGCAGGTGCTGGAACACAGAGTAGCAATATAATGAATTTGTTTAATTTAAAAGACAAAACATTTTAACGAAAATGTAGTATATTAATGTTCTTGCAAAATAGCTTTTTATCAATAGCTATACCAACAATGACTTTATGAGTGACTGTGTAGATAAAAAAGATGGCATTTAATTGACTCATCCCTGCAATCCCAGCACTTTGGGAGACTGAGGGGGGTCATAAATATGAGCAGAGCCTAGACAACTTAGTGACTTAGCAAGGCTCTGCTCCAAAGTGAAAAATAAAATGCAAAGGGTTAGGAATGTGGCTTATTGCAGCGTCTCTTAGTTCAATCCCTAGTATCACAAAAATGATAATTATAATTACTGTACACTGTTTATAAAATAAGCAAACTATGTACAAATAGGAAACTTTTTTTAGATGTCATTTAGTGACTTCATTTAAATCTTTTGTAAATTAAATATAACTTAGCAAGCAAGTTTTTATTAGAACCTACCATATGTTGGGCACTGCTAGAGACCTGGAGTTTAATTCCTGATTGATGGCATTGCAGAATAATTTTTTCCATTCATTTATTCATTCATTCATTTCATTCATTCATATATTCACCCAAAGTATTCTTGGTTAATATATCCTCTACAACACAATGCATTTAGAGTTATTCCCTTAGCACAAGGATGCATCCCAGTCCAATACCAATGATGGGTAAGAAAGTAATTGATTGACATGAAATATATATATATATATATATGTATATATATAATTATACATGAGTTCTGCAGACAGAGGAGGAGAAGAGAGAGAAAAGATGGTCTACTTTGGGGTAATAAAGGAGTGAGTGAGAGGGGAAAGGAAGGTAAGGAGCTCACTGTGGAGACAATCTTTCATCTGGGATTTGAAGGATCATTTGAAAGTGTTTGGAGGAAATGCAGTGCATTCCTGTGAGAGAAGGAAACGTGTGCGGTGAAAGAGAAAAAGCAAACAGGAAATTAGGTAACAAAGTACTTTGATATCACTGAGGGTAAAGTGCAATGTGAACAGGCATGAAAATTAAAAACAGACAGAAAGGCAAGGATCGAGTAAAATGAAGACTGAAAAGAGTCCAGTGAAGTTGGGATTTAGGAAGTCACCGCTGACATGAGAAAATTCCACTTCAGTAGAGATGAGCAAACTGAAGCCAGAATATAAAGGCTGAGGAGATTGTATTTCCCTGGAGGGCCATGCCTGCCTCACTTGGCCTGAGCAGAGATGGGGCCTGGTGAAGATCTCCTATTGCTTCATAGACACATTTCTAATTTGTGGTGTGAATAAAAGACAGATACAAATATAAGGCTCAAAGAAGAGATGTCCATGGTTTGAGGGAGTAAGTATATTTATTGACTCAGTGCCAACAAAGTGGCAGAGGGCTGGGGGTGTATCTCAGTGGTAGAGTGATAGCCTAGCATGTATAAGGCCAAGGGTTTGATCCCAAGCCCAGAGAGACAGAGAGAGAGAGAGAGATTATAAATTGTAAGAGTAGAGCCCAGGAAAGATCATTAAACTAAAAAAAGAAGGAAAGGAAAGGAACACAAAATGCTGGTAGAAGGATAACCCTTGCAGAAGACATTTCTTAGGACACTTTATCAGGGAACATCTACAGGGCACTTTCTATGTTCTGGATTCTATAAAACTCTTACTGATGTTCATAGATCCCATCTCTTGTCAATATGCATCTACCTTAATCTACTGAACTCTAAACCTTTTAAAACTTGTAATCCATAATAAGAAAAATATCTTCTGGAGGCTGGGGATTTAGCTCAGGAGCACAGTGCCTGCCCTGCAAGCGTAGGGTTGTGAGTTTGATTCCTGGTACCAGAAAAAAAAAAAAAAAAGGAAAAATATCTTCTGTTATAACCCTCAACCACTCCTACACAGAGAAATATGTGTAATACAGGCACATAGTATAGAAAGTTTCACAGAATTTATATCTAGTACTTGGTATGCTTACTATGTCCCATGCACTGTGATAGTGTCTGTTATTCCATTTTATTTTTATAAATGCTAGTTAATACCCACAACACTTATTTTACTATTACTATTCTTAATATTTTTGTAAGCTGTATACCTTTGATAGTCTGCTGAAATCTATGGCAACCCTCTGAGAAGAATGTTTTCTTAATGTTTAAAATAAAGTGCATAAAGTTACAAAGAAAGCAATTTTATTGCCATAAAGTTTTCAAAATATTACAATATTTTATGTTAAATATTATAAAATATGTTATAAAATATTTAGAAGACACATATCGTGACAAGTCTAATAACTCATAATTTCTAAGCAATAAAGAGCATAATGAACAATTTGAGGTATCTCTAATACAATGTAGCATAACAGATATGTTAAAGTTTATTGGTTGTGAAGCTCTAGGTCCTACTGCTAATAATAGTTTATGGTTGTCGTCATTCGTAATTAAACAAAGCGTTATATTTCTCTTGAGGTTAATCAAAATGAAGCTGGAATGCTCTTTGTCTGCCGATTTATGCATCCCCAATTGCTCTGATATGTCTACCCCCGGATGGATGAGACCCTCCGGTTAGTGGTGTCTGAGCACTCATTCTTAGCTGCATTCTTTCTTCTCTGACCCTCAAATATCCTGGTTTTGTCACATCAGTGCTCTTGCCTTTTGTCAAATTCATGGTGTATGATGCTTTTACGGCTTTTATACTTGTAACATCCCCTTTCTCTGCCCTATTCTCTCCGTTGCTTCTCGTTGTTTCCATGTCTTTAATCAAATGCCCGCCTCAGAGATCTCACCCCGACAGGCCCAGAATATGCTGCACCTCCTTGCTGTCTCATCCTTTACCCTGAGTTTCCTCCCTTTCCATATCCATTCATCTAAATGTGTCCTAGACCTGTTTTCGTAGTCGATGATTCCCCTACTGACAGGGAAGTTCTGCGAGGCAGGGACATTTTGCTTTAACATTTCATTGACTGGAAACTACCAAGTGGTTAGTTGTTAATATTTGTGGGAAAATAGGCCATTGTAAGTGAGGCATAGTTGCTGTTCTGAGGCTCAGGGAAAAGCGGTGGCTCTTAGAAGGAGGTCTTGTTATTAAGAGTACGAGCTTGATATCACAAGATACGTGAGGAAAGAGACAAACTTCTCAGTTACATCTGCTCTGGTTTGAATATTTCTCCCTCAGAACTTGTGTATAGGAAACAATCTTCAGAGTCATATAATGCGTGATAAAGAATGCAGTGAATACTTAAATTTTAAAAACAATTAAAGTAAAACATTGCCATAAATCCCCCTGAGAAATACTTTCCCTCAATTCTGAAACACACATTCCAGCCTTCTCGCTACTTTCTGAGGCAGTTCTGGAACCTCGTCTCAGGCTTTATGGGGAAAAATAAAAAGTGTAGTGAACGATGCTGCCATGTACCAGCCAAGCGCAAGGCAGACTCATGCACATTATGATGGCGTGTCCTCATTCCCCTCATTCACTGAATCTAACACGGTTGCGTGGCATAGTCTTCCCCCAAGTCAAAATGACCATGAAAGGTAAATGTTTTGAATCGATTCAGGACACTGACATAGATACAGCAGTGCAAATGCAGACACTCATGAAAGAGGACCTCCAGAACTGCCTCAGAAAGTAGCAAGAACCATGGGATAAGTGTGTTCCAAGTGAAGGGGAGATTTTGAGGGGGAGATTAATGGAAATATGCCTTGTACTTTTTATAATATTTTAAGAAAAATCTTAAACATTTAGCATATTTTTCAATCACAACTTACAAATTAGTGATATATGGAGTTATGATCTTTGGGAGGTTATGGGTCACTTTGCCTCTGTGAATATATTAATCCCTTTGTGGATTAATGGATTAATGTAATGTGGGAGTGGCTGTGTTATAAGAGCACTTCTTTCTAGCATGCTTGCTCTGTCTCACTACATAAGGCTTTCTGCCATTTTATGACATAGCAGCAAGGCCCTCACCAGAAGCTATGAAGATGCCACCAGCTTGATATTGGATCTCCCAGCCTCCAAGGTGTGAACTAAATATATCTCTAATTTATTCTTCATAAATTACCTAGCTGACAAAATTTAATTGTAGCACCAGAAAACAGAGTAAGAGAGTATCCAAACTAGTGAAGGCCTGATGTCATGTTTAATGAAAATAAATTGCTTTAAAAATCATCCTTTAATGTTTTTAATTTTATATTTCCCTCTGCACGCTTCCCTCCATTACTTAAGAATTTTTCTAAGAAGCGTCTCAGAATTGGCATATAAACAACACAGATGGCAATGACAGTATCACATAAACATTTGGAAAGATGAGTTCCATTAACAAAGAACTGGGCAGGTGGGATTTGTATAGTATTCGTATTGATATAGCCACATTACTTTTCATGACGTAAATTTGATTTATTTCCCCATTAAAATATGTAACAACCATTCAGATCAATCCAGATGACAATGTAACTTTTTTACTTATAAGGAAAACAATTATACTTTTGAGTATAACAAAGTATACTTCTGAGTCTTAATCATCTGAGTATTTTTCAAATAGATTTAAAATTCTTACATTAATCTAATTTGAGATAAACATGGTTTTATGCTGATACACAGAGTGTTTCAAGATGAAATAGCAACAAAATTTCACTGAAAATATCACATCTAACAAGTTATATCTGGTACTGGAAATCTTAAACTGCCACAGTTTAATTAGCCTACAGCTAGTGAACACATATTTGATCATCTCTTGCATTTACCCTTAAAGCTGTGTATTGAGTAGGTACAAATTTTTCCTCAAATTTTGTCCCTTTTCCTTCATGAGAATATCATAAGACCGTGGAGATGGCATGTGCAGAGAAAATTCCATAGGCAATATAATAACTTTTTAAAAAATCAGTAAATAATTGATTATATAACTAAAATGTAGTCATTTGAATGGTCATAGAAATATAATGACCCTTTCATTATTCTATCTGACAAATGTCTGAGGTCATAACTAGACTGACTGCTGAGCTATGTGCTAGAGAAAGGTAGGAAACAGTCAGATGAGGGGCTGACCTCATGGTGCTTATCTTTTAACAAGGGAAATAGATTACAAACAAGTACTTAAATAGATGACTTCAGACACCTACAAGTTCTAATAAAACAGAGAACAGAAAAACGGGGTTTTGGCCATAGATCTTCAAAGTCCCTTAACATTAACACTTGACGGTAAGAAGTCCTCACAATTCCACGTAGTTCCTACACAGTCATGGATTCCCACTTTTCTTCACACTCCACGCAATTTGCGGCAAGCACAGATCCATGTAGCAAACATTATATTTCACACTCCAGTCTCCGTTAATAAGCTACTCTTGGCCAGGCACAGTGGCACACACCTGTGATCCCAGCACTAGGGAGGCTGAGGTAGGAGGATCATTGCAAGTTTGAGACAAGCCTGGGCTACAAAGTGAGCTCAAGACCAACCTGAACTGCATAGCAATGGCCTGTCTCTAAAAGACAAATAAATAAATAAATAAAGAGACAAGCCTGGGCTACAAAGTGAGCTCAAGACCAACCTGAACTGCATAGCAATGGCCTGTCTCTAAAAGACAAAAAAATAAATAAATAAATAAAAAGTAAGCTACTTTTCCAATAAATTTCTTTATCAGCAGAGTTTCCCAAAAGTGATCTCACTGTGCATATAAATACTGCTTCTAAGCCCCTAGCTTCCCACCCTGTTAATTTGTCAGAACAAACAAAAATCATGTAAGGGATGATTTCCTAAGGGAGCCTTCTCAGCTTCCATGTCATGGCGTGGAAGATGATGGCAGACTGGATTGCAGAGTAGGCTTGGTTTAAAAAGAAGCAACTGGTGATATCAAAGGCAAGAAGGAATGAATGAAGAATAACTTCCTGGTGGGGTAGCACCTCCCAAGTACATTCCCATAGCTTTTCACAGTGCAAAAACATCAGCATATAGGAAGCCATGCTTTGGAACATTGTTGGGACACTTTTGCCTAAAAGTGCATGTTTGTCTGAATGTGGGGATTTTTCTTTCAAAGTCTAACCTAATGGCCAAGGAAGTAATAAGAGATGCAGTGCGAAGATTTTCCATAGAATGTTCCTATCATTGGGATTTTGGTTTTGCAGGGAAGGCGATCAAAGTCAGGCCTTAATACATGCTAGACCTGGCAAGTGCAGGGTCGTGAGTTCGGTTCCCGGTACCGGAGAAAAACCAAAAACAAAAAAACAAAAAAACAAAAAAAAAACCAAAACATGCTAGAAAAGTGCTCTATTACTGAGCCATATTCCTAGCTCCATCACTGTTATTTAAGTACTAAAAATTTCAAAATAATGATGCAAATAGACCCAAATAAGAAAGCAGTTATATAAATTAATGTGTATCCTTATATTATATACTATGGAATAATTTAGAGTTATTATATATGATACTACAGGAGAATAATGACAAGCAAGATTGTTGATGATGTAGTGATAAGATAAAAATGTAGGAAAAGAAAAAGAAGCAATTTCCATACCGTTTGTGCAGTGTAATCCAAATTATGTGTCTGTTCATAGAAGAATTACCAAGCTGATATGTATCCACAAGTTAATAGTAGTAAACTGGGTAACTTAAAATGAAACAATTGTTTCTTAAGGCTTTTAAAATAGGTTGACAAAAAAATTTTGAAGTTAATGTGATATCTTTATATTCAGTATGAGATTATTTTGTAGAAGCTTTTACTTTGGTGAACACTTCTTAAAGACATAATGGATTAATTATTTGACCCTTGAGTGGGGATTAGAAGGTAGCCAGAGGCTCCTGACTGAGATATCAGATGAGAAAAGTTGTAAAGCAGATTCATAGTGTGGATTTGATCCCCACCTCCAGTCACTGCAGAAGAATAAGCCAGATGGATGTGAGGAGCTCTGTCAAGAAATAACAGGGCTAAATTACAGAAGCATTGAGAAATAGTTTACATATTTTAATTCAGAGAACAGGGGAATTGGATGAGCAATACTTGTCTTTCTCTGGGTTGGGCTATGCTTTGTTTTCCTGTTGTATTGTTTTTTGTTCCCTAAAGATCTGAGGGTACCCTGGAGTTCCCAGTAGGAAACTCCAATGCCTCCCCACTTGGATTTGCTATCAAATACAGTGGTGGGAATTTAACTACAGAAACACCAGTGTACTCATGCTATCACAGATTTGGTATGATTTTCTTGAGTCTTTCAACACTCAGGGTGGTAGTTGAGAAGGTGAGAGAAAGGCAATACACACCTCTGATTGTATCCAATACACTAATAGTCCAGAACAAATAAGTTACCAAACAAACTTACATTTAAAAAATCTTTATAATATGTAAGCATACCCTGGTTGAGACCTTGAGCAAACCTATACCTTTTTTGAGACTGTACCTCAGTAATATTATCTCTAATACAGGGAAAATAATGTAATACAGTTTTTATACCAACCTGACTATGTGCAGGAGTGCTCAGATTAAAGACGTTACATATGAAATTAGCATTTAAATCAATGGACTTGGTAGACTAGATGGCCCTGGTCAATATAGGTGGGCACTGCTTATTCTTTTAAAGACTTGAATAGGACAAAAAGGCAGAGGATGGAGGAAGTCACCCCTTTTTCATATTTTCTGCCTGCCTGAGATGGGATATGACTTCTGCCTTTCCACTAGGATTTGTATCACTGGCTTTTCTCCATCTGAGGCCTTTGGAGAAATCAGATTAGAGCAGTCACTCGTTTCCTGGATCTCCAGTTTAAAGTAACAAATTGTGGGATATGTAGGCCTCTATAATCTCATGACCCAATTCTTCATAATGAAGCTGTCTTCTTTCTGAGCATAGTGGTGCATGCCTACAACCCCAGTTCTCTGGAAGGATAAGGCAGTAGGATTACAAGTTTAAACCCAGCCTGGGCAACTTAGTGACTTAGTATGACCATGTTTTAAAGAAAAAGAAAATAAAAATTAAAAAATGGCTAGAGATATAACTCAGTCAAAAGCCCTGAATATATCCTCCCTCTCTCCCTCCATCTATCTATCTATATATATGTGTGTGTGTGTGTGTATATATATGTGTGTGTATATATGTATGTATATATATGAAATCCCCACACCTGTATTATACATAAATACAGTATACATATGAGATACAGGTATACATGATACATATACAAAGGTACATATACTATATACACATACTATACATGGATATACATATATATCCTAGTGGATCTTTTTCTGAAGCACATTGATGAATATAATATAACAGTAATATTTGTAGAGAATGTGTCCACATAGATAAAATAGCAGGAGTATCCAGCACATACTAGTATTCAGTATTCACTATTGTTGCTCTTATTATCAAGATCAGCCATCAGTGCCATTGCTCTTTATAAAATTGTCAAGTTACTCGGATAATTCATACAGATGGCTGATATATCCATCAGGTATATTTATTATAGGAACAAAAGTAACTGTTCCACTGCAGAAATCTCTATGCCATAGGTATTTTCATTCATATTTGAGTGATAATGAAAGGTGCAATTATTACTTAAAAATAGTCTCCTTCAGTCATTACAGCATTTTATACAGAATAATCTCACAGATTTTTATTGTTTAAAGATAGAAATTTTAAGACAAACTTATACTTTGATGGAATGTATTTATTTATTTATCATTATTAAAAATATGGGATTGTGTATGCAGTCTGCCAAGAAGCCTGCTAAGAATATAGTTTATGACTTATGCTATACTATACTTGGTGCATTCCAGAATGGTCAGAACCTGGGAATCTGATGGGTAGAGTTATTCATAGAGGCCAGATGGTCCATCTCTATCTACTGTATAAACTCACTTGTAAAAGCTTCCCTTGAAACAAGTCCAGAATTTGCAACTCTCCACTTGTAATTATTGGCCATGCTAAATATTTCTGCAGTACAGGATGCAGTACACATGCAAAAACAAATCCCTCACTTACTTTGGCCCCTCAGTGTTAGTTTTATGAAGTTATTCATATCTTTTCATTATCTGAGCCTAATATTACTGATTATTAAAAAACCAGAACCAAAACAAAAGCCTGTTCATTAAAGTGTTTATAGCATGCCATAAGGCCTGTTAAATGGAGAGAATCACTGGTTAGAGTCTGGAGGGAATCACATGCACTTAACCACAGAGGTAAGGAGTATCAGCTTCTCAGAGGACTGCTGAAGTGAGGTCGATGAAAAAGAGCTTCAGCAAGTTGCAGGAAACACGTGAATTGCTAGTGAGGCAGCTGAGTTTGGAAATACCTTTCCAGGTGAGGAGAAATTCTGCATTGCCCCATTTAGGTAGCTCAATATTTCAATAAAAAGTTCACTTTCATTCTTCCTTCATTTTTCTTAATTATGGAAGATTGACAGATGTTGGCAAAGAAAAAAATCCCTTTCTGTCACTTTTGTACTATAAGATGTCTAATGGCCAAAACCATCCATACAATAGGTTCTCTATAAATCGCTCAATAATCTGAATACTTCAATGCTGCATTTTGGAAACATAAATGTTTACTTGTTAGAGTGCTACATCACAATGACAGATGGTCTGCATTTACATCAGTTGGAGAAATAATTTTGAAAGAAGTTGTTTGCACTAGGCTACAAGTCTTTTTTTTTTTTTTTGTAATACTGAATATAAACATGCTAATCCCACAGATAGGAAAATGTCTTTCTAGTTGAATTCTTCATCAAGCTAAGATGCGGAATGTTAATTCTGCAACAATGATGATGAATTTTGATTCTAAAAATACTTTTTAAATGCTTTATGAAATACTTAAGTTTCAGGTTCGTTGCAATTATTAGGCTGTTTAACTCTTAGAACTAATGCTTTATTAAAATGCACATTTAAATGAGATGCATCCTTGATACTTGTAAGTTCCTAAGTTCTCAATAACAATAATTAAAGCTTATAACTCATTACTAATAAACTGGCAAATTGAATATGCTACATTAAAATTCAAATTTATTTTAGGAAAAAAGAAACACATTGAATGTCACTGAATCAAACCTCAACATAGCCTGATAATTTCTCCAAATCTGTTATATGAAGGTTATGGTCAAACACAGAATAAAGACAGGAAGAGGAACCAATTTCTTGCTTTCCTCTATGAACAACAACCTAGACCCATACTGTTGGTGTGAAGATGTCTCATAAGTCAGCTTCATGTCTTATAAGCTATTCCACCTGTCTCTATGTTGTTTAAGTCAGCTTTCCTTTTTATTAAATGTGACCACTGATACATACTTTGTTAATTTGCGTTGAAGTTAAAGTGTATAAACATATGTCATTTCCCTGTCTTTCTCCTCACAGTAAAACATAGACTTTTATTTCAGGATTTGCTTTGTTTCCAAAATTTCCTCCTTGCCTTGACTCCATGACACCACTGCCCCCTATTATACATAGAGTACACACCGGGGAGAACCACATGTGTTCATCTGTTTCTGCATGTGTTTGGATAAGCAAGTGTCTCTGCCTCAAGTGTGAGTTCCACTGAGACACTCATCATGGATTTCTTTGCTTCTGTTTCTATTTGGGTTTAGTTTCTTTACTCATCTTTGTATATTTTCTGCTTTTTCCTGTGTGTTGTTACTGAGGATTGAACCCAAGGCTTTTTTTTTTTTTTAATATGCCCTCAGTAATAGTTTATTTTATTTTATTTTATTTTATTTTGTTTGTTTGTTTTTTTTTTTGTTTTTCTTCTGGTACCAGGAATCGAACTCATGACCTTGTGCTTTCCAGGCAGGTGCTGTGCAGCTGAGCTAAATCCCCAGCCTCTGAACCCAAGGCTTTTGTACTGAACCGCATTCACACCCTCTTCATTTATTTACTTATTTAAATTTTGGTAAGGTGTCTTTTTAAGTCGCTATGTTGCCCAGGCTGGGATCAAACTTTCCATCTTTATTCCTCAGCCTCCAAGAGTGCATGCTTATACTCTTAACCGTTCTATAGGAGGTAAGCATATATGCAATATCCATGTAGTTTGGTATGATCAAGTTTTTGAAGGAGGAATAATATTCAGAGCTGATCTTGGGGACCATGTAAGGAAGTGGAATGTGCAGACATACAACTGGGAATTCAAGAAGAGTACCTGGGACCCCTCCAGGAATAAAAGCACCAGGAAGAGGAGCCATGTGACAGACAGAACATAGATGGACCTCATGACCCCCCCAATGCTGATATTCCTATCTTTGTTTTTTTTTTAATTTTTTTTTTTTGTTTTGGTTTTGGTTTTTCTCCGGTACCGGGAACCCAACTCACGACCTTGCGCTTGCCAGGCAGGCGCTTTGCCGCTGAGCTAAATCCCCAGCCCCGATATTCCTATCTTTGTATGAATCCTTCCTTGAGTTTGACATGACCTGTGACTGAATTCTAACCCAGCACACACTGCACGTCATGATCACATTTTATAAGATACTAATGGCAGAGTTAGTGAATTCTTTCTCTTTAGCTCTCTTGCTGGATATGAATAAATTAGCTCCCATGATTCTACAGCCACAGGAAATGAATGTTGCTATCAATTACTCACAATACTAAGCAAATACTTCCTCCACAAAACCTGCAGATGAGAACTTACTCCTGCCCAACTGCTTGAATGTCACCTTGGGAGACCCTAAGCAGAGGATACCTCATAGCAACCCCTCTGAGCTTTGCCCAGATTTCTTGTTCAGGGAAGTGGGGAAATAATAAAAATGGTTTACTAAAGAATGGTTAAGTCACCAAGGTTTTGTTACTTTGTTATAAGGCAAAAAATGCAAGTCATTATATTGTAAATAAAAATTGTTCCCCTAAAGTTTCCTGTGTGTAAAGGGCAAGTGGATCACAGAGTGCTGCTGTCACCAGTGGATTCGTCCATTGATGACTTCAGTAGCTGAATGTGCTGTCAGAAGGTGGGACCTGGTTGGAAGTGGCTCACTGCAGGTGTAACCTGGAAGGGTCATTATAGTTCCCAGCTCTTTCTTCCTTCCTCTGCTCCTTGGTTGCCATGATTGAATAGCTTTCCTACACTATGCCCTCCTTCCATGCTCTTGCTGACTTGTAGCCAGTCAGTCATGGACTGAAACTTCTCCTCTTTTATTTTTTGGGTGTCAGTTATTTTGTCCCAGGATAGGAAAGTGACTAAGACCCAAGTGGTGAAGGTCAACATACCCATGTGAAAGACACACAAAACAGAGAAGTGCCAGAGATATGCAGGTAAGAAAATAAAGTTCAGATCACACTTTTCTAAGGTCAGAATATTTTTATGAAGTTAGACCTTTCTGGTCAATCCAACTTGTCTCAACGGGGTCAGTCCTTAGAAGTGTGGGCAACATTAACACAGCATCAATTATAATTGTTGAAGAACCACGTATCACAAATCTTTTTCAGATCCACAGTAATGAACATTTTAGCCCAAGTATATGTGTTAAAATAATATGTTTTTATCACATATTTGAGAAAAGTGACTATATTTTAATGCAAATTGTTCATCATTAATTTTTAAAAAGTTATAATAGATACATGTGTAGCATCACGTTGAGGTATGAAGACAGCATGTGACTGGAATGCATCCACAAGTAGCATTATTTTCTCTACTGATATTGTGGATTACTACATAAAAATCAAGGGGAGCAGAAGGATGGTCTTTAGAGATTTTTGCAAATACCCTGAGGAGTTTGGTTAATGAATTGGAAATGTTCCTGCACAAAACAGCAAACTCATAGCTAGCTGTGAACGTCACATAAGGAAAGTAGAAATATTTATCCCCGTTTATAGATAAAAACCTCTCTGGACACCATAGCACATTCTGCTGCACATGAGGCCGACCTGGAGACCTGATTCTCCAAGCTTGGGGATGGGCATGGTCACATTTGCCGTCTGTTACGCAGGGACATAGACTGCCTTGCAGCCTCAAGAGCAACTACCATCACCTCAGCCCTGCGTGGGAGAAACCAGCACAGTCTCCAAACACTGAAATCTTCAGCTGATTTTGGAACTACTTCTCAGTTCTTGAGCATCTATCATTTTAAACATTACTGCAAAGTATTTATGCAAGTTAAAACAAAAGCTTTAAAGGTATGGTGCCTACAATTATTAAAGGTCCATGATCCACTTGGGCAATGGATTTCCCATGAGTTTCTTTTTTATTTTTACTTTTACTCTTTCACTCAGGCAGCACTCATTCTGGCGCACCTATTCCTTAGCAGGCACCATATTAGCCCTTCTGAGTCGAGAAGGGATAAGAGTGCTGTACCACCTTTATTCCCTTGAAATAAGGATGTCAGGCCAGACATACTGCCACAGAGCCTTGATTTATACGAAGCTGTTATGGGAAAAGTTGGAAATAATACAACAAGAAAATTAGTTTTCTGGGGAGAAGGAAATGCAAAATTAGAACTAATATTTTTCATAAGAACTAATCCAATTCTGTTCATAATGAAACATAGACCCTCAATATTGCTACTTAGAATGCAGTTATGAAAATGTAGGTAATTTTCCAGGTTGTTTCTTTCATTTAAGTTTCTCCACATTATATATTAATTAGTTCTTGCAGATATCCCAAGAGATAAGTATTATATTACTAATATTTTGGTTGTGAAGACTTTAGTAGCTTACCACAAGTCAGCAATGTTGAGCTTAAAGTAAGAATAAAATGAGTAAGAAAGATTAGGTATCTCATTGGATCAAAAAATTTCAGCATCAAAAGAGACTTTGTAGATTATATAATCCAACTTTTACATTACATAAAATGAAATAGGACAGTAGGTAACTTGCATTAGGGTCCCATAGTCGGTAAACAACATGAAGTTTCTGTACCACCCTAAATTCTGTGCATTTCTCATTCCTTTAGTTAGGCATTCTACATGAGTTACTGCCTCACGGTTTAGGACAAGGTATTAAGAAAATGTTGTATTAGAAATATAACTTTTGTTCATTAGTGCTCTTTTGCTGAATGGAGGTGCAACAATGGGTGAAAATGTTGGAATGAAAGAGAAAGAACTACAGGAGCTTAAAGAAAGAAGTATGCTTCTGACATTATTCTTGAGAAATCAGTCTCCATAAAATGAGTGGGAAGCTGTAACCAGAGATTTGCACAAGAAGGTGATATATGGCAGTTCATTCACAGGGCTGCAGGGGCTGGGCAGTTCTGTGACAGGTTAAATTCTGTTCTGTGTGTGTGCATAGGCAGTCTTGGAGTGGTGAGGGCTGTGGTCACCAAGGAACGCATGTTCCATTTAAAAGGGACCGAGATACTCTGCTCCTCTGATTCATATTCAAGTCAGGCCTTATGTGGACATGAGTTCAGTGTTGCCAGATTTTCTCAGTTGTTTCCTTCTGATTGCCCAGACTGCCTAAAAACTTAACTGGATACCTTCCAATTGCTGCATGTTGTTCAGCCAGGGAAATGGCACGGTGATGACACATGTAAATTTATGTCCTTCCTCCTTCTACAGAGTGCCTGAATAGCTAACTGACCTGCTAAGACTAATTTATGATACATGTTAAAGAGCCTAGTTCTAAAAGTACTTACAGCTTTGTACCATTTTCACAGACTTAAAGTGGGCCAGACACAGTGTAAGGACCTCACATATATCTTCTCCTTTATCTGGAAATTATTCTAAATCTGAAGAAAAAGTGACTAGATTTTCTGATCTTGTGGATAAAGTTACATCAATAGGACAAAAAGGCTAAATGTTTAAGTCTTTGAGGATAGGTTATACTGTTACCCTGGCACTCCTTCCACCATGATAAGCATACAAACAGGCTTCTACAGGTGTCAAAAGCAGGTGTGAATAACAGAAACTGAAAGCCAAAATAGGCCATAATTTCAAATACAGACCCTGAAATTGAAAGTAGTCCTCCCTCTCATTTTGCAGTAGTAGGGTGTTGGGGAGGGTGCTAGATTGGGAGCCAAAGATATTTATGATAATATAAAATCTCTTTCCTAATACCAGAGTCAAACTAAGTTTCAAATACTCACTCCATATCCTGCTAACTTTGTGACTTTCACAAGCAAGAATTATTTTGTGAACTTTTCCAACTAACAAGTATTTTAAGCCATATTTTCTGTAATCTTGGGAGACTGGCAAAAAGATGAAATGAAATAATATGTACTTGTATCAAGTTCTAAGCCACATGTCTACAACCAAATAGGCAACGATAAACATCACATTTTCCCCTTCCTTTTCCCTACACTGATTCTCTGATCATTTATGAATAGTTTTAAAATTATGGGGCCTGGTGATAACTATCTTAAAGCTCACCAACCACAGTGGCTCCAGAGAGGTAGATAATGGATTAAGAAGAGATGATAACTAGTACTTATCAATCTTTTCACATATTAGACACTGCAAGTAGCACTTTCATAGCCAACATCAATTCATTGTCCTAGCTGCACTATGTTTTTGCTTTTTATTTTTAAAATGCTGAGATTTTCACCACTTCACATGCAATGAAGTTGAACTGTAGAACAATTAGGTAACTTGTCAAAGTTTAACTTGCTTCATAAGTTTTGGGTCAAGGTAAGTGCAGGTACCTCAAAATTCTCATTTTGATAGTAAAACATGTAATAACCTAGCTGGTCTTCTAGGGAGATAGTTAAATTTCCCTGTACAGCTTACCTTCCAAAGCATTATGTTCTTGTATGAATTAAATGTATGAATATAATAGAATCATTTAAAAGTTTTTATTTGGAATATGTAAAATTTTTTAAATTGGATCTCTAATCAAATCAACACAGAGCACCCACGTATAGCAACATTGTGGTAATGAAAGCTGAATGTGCTGCAAGAAGAATTATGTGAAAGACTTGCAATATTTTTATGAAAGACTTTTCCTCTCTAAATACTGAATAAGCTCAAAGTCAGATGCTTAGTTATTTTGCCCAAGCATAATAGCTTCTCGATTATTAAGAGTACGGCCTTTGACAAAGATTATTTCTGTGTATTTTTTAATAAGGAAAGGTTCAGAGTGCGACCTACTGATATCCCTTTGGGCTTTTGAGAAGAGATCTTATCTGACCAACACATTTTCTAAAATTGCAAAGAGAACAGTAAACTGTTCACAAAGCCTGAAACATGGCATTATTTTCTTAATTTTTTTCAAGAATTGTGTATAAGACCACTGATGAGCACAAAATATCCCAACGACTATATTCTTGTTGAAATTGCAAGACTGCCGAATATGAAAATACATGTACAAAAAATCATTGATAACCCTCATAAAAATAATAAGCTAAAGTTTCCAAAACTTGGAATACTCTGCACAGTGTGAAACCCTCACACTTCTTCTTATAATCAGCTCTGAAGCATCCATCTGTATAAATGACAGTGAATACTCTACTCCAGTGGATGCTTAACCCTTCCAATAAGTGCAAGTTACTAAAATATACCTGTACCATGGAGCAGAACACATCACACTGCTGGAATTTTCTCTATTTTTCCAGAAGGAAAATGCAGGATACAAAATCTATTACTGACTTCTCTGCTATATCAAAACAGTTATAGAAAAATAGGTCTGGATATTATGGCTTTCAGAAATTATATTTTACATAAATTATGGATAAGAAACATATGTTTATATTTTCGGCTGACAATTATGTGGAGTGGAAAAGTTAATCAAGGTATGATTCTGAATTAATTGTTTGTCTTTTAAAAAAATAGTGGTTAGCAACTACCCTGGGAGATTTCAACTCAGTAGGTAATTAAGTCTAGGTCTTGAGAGATTGTTTTCTGCTTTAAATCTCCTAAAGGTAAAAGTGATAATATATTTCCAGCACATGTTAAAGTGTATGAACTAGATGAGATATGGTAAGACTAGATGGTGAATTTTCAAATATCTCCTTTACATTAAAAGTACACTGCCATCAATCCCCCTCAAAGTATTTTGGTTGGCCCAAACTCATTTATATCTTATCATTCCTTTTATTTTCTGAAGCAGTGCTTGAAGTCCTCTTTCCTCCGAGTAGCATTAGCAGATATGATTACAAATATGGCAAATGCAGCTGTCCAGTGCTGCCCAACAGGAAAACAGGCTAGTTCAATTTAAGTAAAAATTTCTTCGCTGTATCTGACATGGTGAAACTTCTAGCTCTTCTACCCAGTCAAAATGTTCATGCAAGGTAAATGTTTTCTATCAATACAGGCCATCCAAGCAGCCACAAAGTCACCACTAAGGATATTCATGAAAGAGGGCTTCCAGAACTGCTTCAGAAAGTGGCAAGAAAGAAGCATTTACTGAGTTTGAAGAGAAAGGGAGATTTTAAAGAGATTAGTGACAATGTGTCTCTTATTGTGATAGTTTTGTTTTTAACTTAAACATATTTTTTCATTTTTATCATGTTTCATAGGTAATACACATTATAAATATGTAACATATCTGTCTTGGTCACTTTTCTCTCATTGCTGAAACAAAATACTCAACACCGAAAATTAAGCAAAGAAAGGTTCTTAGCTGACATTTTTTAGAGGTTGCTGTCCATAATCAACTGGCTCCAAGGCAGGGTGGCACATGACAAAGAACAGTTCATGGCACTCACAAGGCAGAAAAAGAACAAGGGAAAGATAAACCCTTTCTGTCAGAGAGGAAAAGCACTGACAGCAGAAAAATACCACGACAAAGATAAGACAATACACATCAGTTATAAGCACCACTGTAAAAGGCCTCAATTCACCAATGAAAAGACACATACTGGTAGAATGGAGCAAGAATCAAAATCCCACAATATGTTTATATAAGAAACACATCTAACTCAAAAAGAAATTCAGAGACTGAAAGTCAGAGGAGGGAAAATAATATTCCATGCAAAAGGAATTCAGAAAAAAGCAGGGGTAACTATCCTGTTTCAAACAATGTGAACTTCAAACAAAGAATGATCAAAAGAGATAAAGCTATACTACACACTTGGAAAACTTCAAGACGATGAAATAATAATAATAAATGTGTACACACTAAATATGAGTGAACCCAAATATATGAGACAATTATTCATCAACATGAAAAGTAAAATAAATAATTTATTTACTTATTAATTTATTTACTTATTAATTTATTTACAAAATAAAAAGTAAAATAAGCTATAAAACAATTTTCATAGGAGACCTTAATACCTTATTGCCACAAAGACATAGATCAACTGGACAAAAAAATCAGCAAATAAATATCAGAACTGAACCAAACCTGTGAATAAATGGACTTAGTAGATGTTTTCAGAGTGTCCCACCCAACATCAGAATGTGCATTTTTCTCAGCTGCACATGGAACATTCTCTAAACTAGAACATATACTAACCCATACCACATACTTCAGTAAATGCAAATGAATTGAAATTACTGCATGCATATTATCTGACAATAGTGCAATCAAATTGGACATTAATGGCAAATGAAGCCAAAAAACTCCATAACCATATGGAAATTAAATAACATCCTCCTAAATGCCCAGTGGATCACAGATGAAATTAAAGAAGAAATTAAATAATATGTACAACTAAATAAAAATGCAGATATAACATAACAGAACCTGTGGGATGCAATGAAAGTAGTCCAAAGAGGGAAAGTTATAGTGGTGAGTTCGCACATCAAAACAGAACAAGCACAAATAAATGACCTAACGTTACACATTAAGCTTTTAGAAAAAAAGAGCAAGACAAACCCAAAGCCCACACAAGGCAGTAAATTATAAAAATCAAAGCAGAAATGAATGCAGTGGAGACTAAGAAAACAATAAGAATTAATGAGTTGAGAAGTTGGTTCTTTGAAAGAATAAATAAAATTGTTAAACTCTTAGATTATCTTATGAAAAAAGGAAAGAAAAGACTCAAATTCAGGCATTGAGGAGTAAAAAGGGTGAAATCACTACAGATCCTGCAGAAATTCAGAAGATCATCAATACCTAATTCAAAAACTTGTACTCTCAGAAGATGGAAAACACTTAAAGAGACTAAAAATATAATTAATAACTTACCAACAAAGAAAAGCTCATGTCATGATGGATTCATTACTGAATTCTACAAGAAATTTAGAGAATATTTAATGCCAATGCTGCTCAAACTCTTTAATGAAATTGAAAGGGAAGCAATACATCCTAACTCATTCCTAGAGGAATGAGTATTACCTGATTACAAAACCAGAGACAGACCCAACCCAAAAAGAGAACTACAGGCCAATCTCACTTATGAACACAGGTGCAAAAATGCTCAATAAATTACTATCAAACAGAATGCAGTACATCATCAAGAAGATTATACACCATGACAAAGGAGGATTCACCCCAGGAATGCAGGGATGGTTCAATATATGCAAATCAGTAAATGTGTTACACCGTATCAACAGAGTCAAAGACAAAAATCACATGATCATCTCAATAGATGCACAAAAGATTGTGAAAAGTCCAATACTCATTCATGATAAAATGACTTTACAGAATGTTGGAATAGATGGGCATTATCTCAATCTGATAAAAGCCAGCTATGATAATACAACATCCAACGTCATACTAAATGTCTAAAAACTGAAAGCTTTCAGTCTAAAATCAGGAGCAAGACAAGGATGTCTACTATCACTACTCCTATTCAATATAGTCCTGGCAACATGAGCCAGAGCAATTAGATAAGAGGGAGAAATAGAAAGAATGACGATATGAAAGGAAGAAGTGAAATTATCATTCACAACTGACATTCCCAAACTCCACCAAAAGACTTCTAGATTTAATAACCAAATTCAGTAGCATAGCAGAATACAAAGTCAACAATCAAAAATCAATAGTGTTCTTGTACACAAACAACAAACTCACTTAGAGAGATATTAGGGAAATCACACTCTTCATAATAGCATCCAAAAAAAATGAAATACTTAGGAATCAACATAACAAAGGAAGTAAAAGATCTATTTGTTGAAAGTTATAGTACTCTGCAAAAGGAGGTTGAAGAGGATATCAGAAAATGGAAATTTATCCCTTGCTTATGGATAGGAAGAGCCAACATTGTGAAAATGGCCATGTTGCCAAAATTATTATATAGATTTATTGCCATCCTGATCAAATACCATTACCATATCCACCAGAACTAGAGAAAACATGCCTAAAATTCATTTGGAACCAGAAGAGACCTAGAAGAGCAAAAGAAACTCTGGGCAGCAAAGTCAAGGCAGAAAGCATTGCAATACCTGTCTGGAAATTATACTATAAAGCTACTGGGATAAAATCAATCTGGTACTGAAAAAAAAAAAAAAGGAGAAGGATGTGGAAGAGATTACAAGATGCAGACACAACTATAAACACACTCAGCCACCTTATCTTTGACAAAGGGGCCAAACATGTTCACTGGAAGAAAGATAGCCTCTTTACTAAATGGTTCCGGGAAAACTGACCCTCTACATGCTGAAGACTAAAATTAGACCAGTGTTTATCACCATGCAGTAAACTAAAGTCAAAAGGGATCAAAAGTTTAAATATTAAAGCCAAAACAGTAAATCTACTGGAAGAGAAATTAAGTAGAAATTTTGAAGACATAAGTGTAGGCAGAGAGGTCCTGAAAAAATTCCAAATTGCAGGAGAAATACTTCAAAGAATCAACAACTGGGATCTCATCTTATGAAAAAGGTTTTGCACATCAAAAGAAATCATGAACAGAGTGAAAAGACAAACCCACATAATGGGAAAAAATATTAGCCAATTATCACTCAGACAATGATATTTTATCTAGAACTTGTAAAGAATTTTTAGAAAGATCAGATGAGACAAATTCAAAGACCCAATCCAAAAATGGACATCTGAGATGAATACACACTTCTCAGATGAAGAACCACAAATAGTAAATAAATATGAAAAAATGTTCAACATCATTGTCATTCGAGAGATGCAAACTAAAATAACACTGAAATTCCATCTCATCCCACAAAGAATGGCTATCATCAAGAAATCAACCAATTATAAATGCTGAATGGGGCTGTGTGGAAAAAGGAACCCTTCTCCACTGTTGGTGGGAATGTAGACTGGCACAACCACTGTGGAAATCAGTGCGGAGATTCCTCAAAAAACTAGGATTAGAGGTCCCATTTGACACAGCTATTCCCCTCTGTGTACTTTTTCAGAAGATTTAAAAGCATCATACCACAGTGATGATCGTGCACCCATGTTTATAGCAGCACAGTTTGTAATAGCTTGGTTTTGGAAACAACCCAAATACTGATAAACTGAGTAATAGATAAAACAATGTATTTTCATACAGTGGGGTACTACTCAGATATAAGGAATAAATTTGAGACTTTTGTAGGTAAATGGATTCATCTTAAGACCATACCCATAAGCGAAATATACTTTTTCAATTTATTTTAAAAAATAAAAGAAGGAAAACATATTAACAAACAGACATCCATTTACAAAATAGCATAAGAACAATATAAATAATGTAGGAACCTGAAAGACTGGGTAAAACTTAAAACGTATAATATATGATAGGAAAGGGAAAGAAATTGCTGAAAGGAAGGAACGACTGAGATGAGGGAAAGAAGAAAAAAGAAAGAAGGAAGGCAAAACATACATATATATATGAATAGCTGTGATGACTGTATTGCTGATGAGTGATGGTGTATTGAAATGAACAGTTAGTGATTACAATTTTTTATGCTTTGATCGATTTGCATGCTTGTGTCTGGTGGTCTGAGCAACTTATTTGAAAGTAACAATATGTAATGGAATTACAATGGTGAACTCTTAACATCTTGTCTAGTGAAACTCTGTATTATCTCTACTATTTTATCTAAGAATTATTTCCTTATTCCCTATAATGGATTGAGCAATCTTTCATTCTTACATCTGGTAACTTGAGCAATGTAGTTGAGGATAGTGATATGTAATGTAACAACCACTGTTGATTTATATTATTTTGTCTTGAGACTCTGTATCACTTTGAATGTTCTTCCTTTGATTTGTTGATGTTTGTGATATTGGTATGCTTCTACTGTTCTATTTCTTTGTTTGTTTGTTTCTCAATTACTATTCTTTTTAAAATAAAAAAAAAACAGAGTTACATACAAAGTTGTAGGAAATTAACCATGGTTGTTGCATTACCTATTGTTATCTTCAAAGTAGTTTCTCAGGAAAACAAATAGAGACATACAAGATTGATCAAACAAGTAATCACTAACTGTTCCTTTCTGTAGAGAAATAGAAGACAGTAGTACAGCGATGTTGGCTAGCCTGTATATACGTAATTTCCCCTTCTTTCCCTT
Organism: Chinchilla lanigera; assembly: GCF_000276665.1. Classification (NCBI taxonomy): domain Eukaryota; kingdom Metazoa; phylum Chordata; class Mammalia; order Rodentia; family Chinchillidae; genus Chinchilla; species Chinchilla lanigera. Next base: position 3,444,865 of record NW_004955480.1, on the reverse strand, counting down.
CTGTTTTCCCACACCCCAATTGCTTTTTACTTTTGAGCATTTTCTTTTCATTTCACAATGTCTGTCATACCTCTTAGTTTTTATTCACTCTTTCAGGTCTTACACTAGTGAGACAATATGATGCTTACACATGCAGGTCTGATTTATTTCATAAACAAAATAAATCAGACTTAGATGCATATTGTCTCTCTAGTGTAAGAAGCTGGAAGAGTAAATTGTATACAATACATATTGTGAAGTGGGAAGAACTATTCAAAAGGAATGAGAAACTGGGATGAGGGAAAGGAGAAAAGAAGCAAGGGAAAAGGAAACATATATATATATATATATATAATATTTTATAAGAATACTCTAATTTCTATTACTTCATTGAAAAGAAAGGTTTGTACTCATATTGTTCCATCAATTTTTCATGCCTATATCTTCCAATCAGATCAACTCCATTATAGATAACAATACACAATGCATTAACCATTGTTATTCTCCTACTATCATGTTTTGAAAGTTTATACATTGTTTCTATTGTTTTTTCTCTTTAACAAAAAAGAAGCCAGGATTATAAGCATGTGCTATCATGCCCAGCTTACTTTTGTAATTTAGTAGAGGAAACAAATAAAACTACATTCAACAATTGGGATGGAGGGCTAATACCAAGAACACAATGTCCCTCAGAAGACACAGGGGTGCCTAGAGAGATGGTTTAATATCTACAATACTGTTCAGTCAATGATATTACCAAAAGTTTTCCCCAAGGGGAAAGTTTTTTATCTTGCCATTCAGTACTATAAAATAATCACACCTCGGTTACCTTGCAAATATTTAGATGGTGTGCTTAACTGTGGCTTTTAATACCCCTTTCTTGTCATAATAAAAGGAAATGAAATACGATGAGAAAGATAAGCATTCCACACCATCTAAGGATATCACTTCATGAACATCTGATGAAATACTGACAATGTTAATGCAGAATTGTGTGATTTCCAACATAAAAATATCTCTGCATACTGTAAATCGATAATTATATCTTCATGACCTTGATAGAAAGCTCAGTCAGTTGACTGTATTAAATTGAAAAGGGCCATCTTTCACTATTGGTATATCCTTTTTAAAAAAGTAATTACTAGCCTTGTGGTGAAAGGCAGAGAGACAATAGGATCAACTGTAAGAGCTCTCTGGAACCCTTGGGTCCCATCCTAAAATCCTGAAAGATGAGTCTAAGCCTACCCTTAACCTTTCTGCATTTTAACTTTCCTACCATCTGTGAAATGAGAATAACACTTGCCATCCACCCCGCAAAGGGGTTGAAAGGGACTTCGAGAAAGTCCATGTGAAGCACTTTGAACTTCTCAGAAGTGAGCTTTTACAGAAGAACAAAGTCTTGCATCAAAGACCTATTCTTACCTTTTTGAAACATCAATGTGTGTTTCGTAGATAGGATAATGTACAGGTCTGACACTGAGTGTTCTTTTTCATTAAAATAATTGCCACGGCAATTTCGTCTCTTTTTATCCTGGACGCCATTGACATTCAGCCTTGACAAATCCTGACACCACTTCTCAGATCACTGTGAGGGGTCTCTGTGGCTCATTTTTGGCTCATTCGCTGCGTTCTTCACCAGGAGGAATAAAATGTGTTTCCCCCACCCCCCTCCAGAGGCATTGCTAGAAAGAATCTTCTGGGAAGAGCATAGTGGGATATAATCAGTAGCTTATTTATGACTTTTTGTTCTGTGGTCACAGTTGATGTGGGACAGAGCTAATTTAGTTGTTAGCTCTGACCTACCCTGGAATCATTGTTCTTTCTGTAGCTATCCAGCCTGAAGTATTAAATACTCCCCATCCACTGAGCTATGTAGAGGGGTATTCCATTATTCTTGGGAAAGGACTTTGCCTGCTAAGGAGTGCTAGTATTACAACATTCAAATGTCTCTTCAACACCTAAAATGGAGACTCTCAATATAAACCTCATATTAAAATCACTTAGATCCACCCTATGTGTGTTAAATCAGAATCTCTGGCCAACTCCACGGCATAAAGATGTTTTAATAGCTTATACAAATACATGTTCATAGCAGTACTGTTTCCGGTAGATAAGTAGTAGACATGACCCAAATGCCCCTGCACACAAACATGGATAACCAAATTGTGGTCGATAAATACAATAGATTATTATTTAGATTTAGTAAAAACTGAGGTATTTAAAATGCTAAACCATGGGTCAGGGAGATAGAACTTTTGGAAAAGGGAAGGGGACAATGAGATGGGGGTAGGTGGCAGGAGGGCAGAGGAAGTGGATACAAGGAAAATTATGATGTAGAATGCACATGTACTAACTCTCCATGATGGATGTCATCAGTGTGTATTGCAAACATGCACTGATGCAAAAACAGATCAACCTCAAACATAGTACTCTAAATGAGAGAAGCCAGATGCCAAAATTGACAGGTTGACTGTCTTTATATGAAATATCTAAAATAGCTAACTTTGCCCATAGAGAAACAGACTAGATTGGTGGTTTTCAGGAGCAGGGAAGAGAAGAAAAAGATTGAGAGAAACTGCTTTAATGAGAATGTGTTTTGTATTTGGGGTGATGGAAATGTTCTGGACCTGAGTATATGTGTACATGAGTTTATACTTTGCAGGCATTTCTAAATACCCTCTGCTGAGAATCTTCCTCTGGCAGGTTAACTGTGATTGCTGTATCAGTACCACTGTGACTGTGCAATATTGGCTGTATAATGTGCAACCCCACCAAGTACTGTTCACTTTCCAATGTCCCTCTCGCTGTGGCTTAGTATCCTTTAGAAGAGAGAACACCACCTGTGTTGTTGGTTTGTTACAAATGCACATTCCCAGGCTCTACTCTGGAACTACAGATTCATAATCTCAGAGGAACGATAGTGCAAGGTTATGAATTCAAAAATCTTCAAGTGGCTCTCCTGCATTAAATATGTTTATTTAGTTTTTAGTTGACAAGTAAAAACTGCATCAATTTAAACATGTAAGACCACCTGATCCAGTCCTACTTGTTATTTTTGAGCTTTTATCATGACCCAGCTCCTCTGTTAAGTGCTTACACATTACCTGTTTTACCTTCACAAATGACCATGATCTTCCTTCACAGAAAAAAATGAAGCCTAAGGAAAATGAGTTACTCATTATTACACAATTAGAAAAGGGTGAAACAAAAACCAAAATGAGATTTCCTGAAGAAGTCTCCAAGGCCGTCCTCCTACTGTTGTCTTCCTCTCCCAACGATCAGTTCTTGTTTTCTCATCACCCTCTTCCCTGTATTTTCTAATGTTTTCCCTGGAATCCTCAGGCTCACCAGAGAGTAGACACCACCTATGGTTATTCGTTAATCAACAAGCCACTGCTTTCAGTCATCTATTTTTTGAGATTTCCAGGCCTTTTTGATTTTCAGTTCAGTTGAGACTCAGCTGAGTCTCAGCTAATCTTATTAAGGCCAAGCCAGTCTTGAACAAGCTCCCTACTTACTTCCTGTCTGATCCACAGTATCGTTGCCCCACTCTCACCCACCACTGTAGAGAAGCAGGAGGCCCTGGCCTTGCCCCAGCCCCTCTCACTGACTGAGCACCCTCAGACCCAAGTGCCAGCCTCACCTTTGCCTGTCTCCCTCTCCCCTAGTTTTCCTTCACCTGTGTTTAAAGACAATTTCCACCCTCATTTCCAAGTAATTAGATCTGAGTTAGAAAGATTGTTGGTTCAGCTCTCCTATATAATTTCTTTTATATCTATCCCCAGTATTTTCTCATTAAAACTATCTTCCTTCATTCCAAGTCTCCTTTTGATGTTACTTTCTTCTAGATGATCAAAATCCAACTTTAGGCCACACTCTTTTGTCACTGTTTAGCTCCTCCTCAGCATCTGGTTCAACTGACATTTACTCTTCTTAAACTCTTCGTGAGACCCAAACAAATACAGTACTTGGGTACTTACTTCCTCAAGTTATGTCTTAAGCACCTACTGCATGCACAACTTTGTGCTGAACACAGGGATGTAAAGATGATGCAGACACTGCCATTGGTGTCAAAGAACTAGGAACTGAGTGGAAGGGATATGTTGACAACCAGAGTGCTTTGTTCATCCATAATTAATTCAATTGATTTTAAGTAAGAACCTATGAGATGTCCGGCACTCTAGGCATTGGAGAAAAACAAGGAACACATCTGAGAAATTGTTGCCCTCAGGAAGCTCCCACAGTAGTGACAAACTACATATCCAAGAGCAGTAAGTGCCATTAAGGGGAAAAAGCAGTAATCAAATAAAGAGCAGTGGCAGTGAAGTGTGCCAAGACGTAGGGTCAGAAGTCGTGTTCTGTGAGCTGACAGGTGGGGTAAGACCTTCAGGAGAACAAGGAGCATTAGATAGTCAGAGAGGACTGCCTCTGCAAAGCTCCTATAATCTGAATGATCTCAGCAAGCCAAAAGGTCGACAAAAGGTCATGGGAAACTTTTGAATGGTGATAAGTAAACATTTGGAGAGGATTTTTTTATACTATGCTAATTAAGGAGCTTGTATTTAATACTAACTGCAAAGGAAAGCCCCTGGGAAGTTTAAAATAGGAGAATGTGGTGATTTGATAAACACTTTCAAGTTTCTGTAAAATTTGCATGGATAATGGTTTGCTTGGGGTACAGGACACCAAACAGGAATACATCTGAGTCTATCTCAGCTGTCCAGGAAAGCATGGAGAGTGGAATGGTCACAGTGCAGATGCTGTGAATGCCTCCGTTTTGGTGATAGACTACACTGTACATGACATAGTCAATGTTTACTAAGTTTTTTGTTATTTTACATGTTGACATTTCAATTCTTTGAGAGGTAGGACTTTGTTTCAGTCATTACTCTATTCTTACTATCTATAACAGTGCCTGATATTGAGTAGCTACTGAATAAATTGGCATTTGTTGAATAAGTGAATGGTAGCCTGGGTGTGGATGCTGAAATTCCCTCCTATTCTTTTGGGTTGAGCACCAAAAACTAGTTGAGAATACGTCTTCAACTGGATGAAAAGTGTAAGGACCACACTGAGGGTGGAGAGCCAGAGTGACAGGCAGGGAAGGTTCACTTTGCATTGGCCTCTTGGAAGCAGGTACGTTTTCATATGTGTGTGGAGCTCAGGGGCAGATATTTTTCATTCTTTTTATTTGAGATGTGTCACATCATTTGGTCTAAAAATGCAAAAAGAGCAGAGACTCCTTTCATTTCTTCAGGTGTGTTCCCCAGACCAATAGTGTCAGCACATGCCAGACCTTGTTAGAAATGCAGATTCATGGACCCCATCCCAGATCAACTGATTCAGAGGCTCTGAGAGAGCTCTGAGCTTGAACCTCTCTCATGGATCACTTGAGTGTGCATCATAGTTTGAGAAGTTCTAGACAAAAACATGGTGAGATGGAAACAAGAAAAAGAGTGGAACAACAAATGTGCGTTTGGGGCAGCTTTTCAAAGTCTTATGACATTTTTTCCCTTATCTTTCATTATATAAACCTGCATCATTTGGATCTTGTTTGACATTTTAATGAATTTGTCCACAGAATCAAATGATTTTTGATTCCTTTAAATTATATAATGGTTGAGCCAGGATTGGTGGCACATGCCTATAATCTTAGCACTCGGGAGGCTGAGGTAGGAGGATCATTGGGAGTTTGAGGCCAACCTGGGCTACAAAGTGAATTGAAGACCAGCCTGAACTGCATGGTGAGACCCTGTCTCAAAAAGACAAAAAAATATATAATGGTCATTACCACAGAATTCTCCAAAATTAATTTTAGCTTTTCAAAATGAGTCCTTCTCTGTCAGTTAATTTTAGCTTCAGAGCAGCAATGAGATAACAGAGATGGGAGTTCTAGCTTTACTTTACCTATAAACCCATTTAGGCAAAGTTCTGTAGGTGATTTACTGATGATTTACCGTGACTTTGGGCAAATCTGAGACAAAAAGGTTTGCTGATAAAGAGGGATGAATAAGTCTCAAGTTCTCCTCACAATGTTTTGGTACCTTATAGTACAAAATAGGTGCTTGATAAATATTCATTGACTGAGTGAATCTTTCCTGAAACAGATGCTGCAGTATCTACAGAAATGTAGATTCATCTTAGCATATATATGGAAGCCAGAATAATGTGTGATCCTGACTTGTCTTTAACTGGAGACCCACTTTCCAGCTGTTCATATACTATCTAGCAACATGGGGATGGAGGGAATCAAGAAGATATGAATTACAACATTAAGCTATTCATGATCAGTTTCTGCTCTCTTTAAGACAATAATTCTTAACAGCTTTTCCCTTGATGTCGGTTACTTCCCTCATGCTGTCAATTCATTGTACAATTGGCAGTGTTTCGATGTCACTATATCCTGACCTCTGTTTTGAATTACCTGAGCAAGGCAAAATACTAGTCACACTGAGATGGTTTCTCGCCAGTATTATCTGTCTCTCCTTATTCTGAAATTTAAAACACTTCTCTACCAGGACTGAAATGCTTTTAGCCTTAAGACCAAGGACAATAAAGCATTCCCACATTTACATGAAGTCATGGAATTTTCAGTGTGCTTTCAAAATACATCATCTCATTCATCTCAGTTTAGAGAGCTCTATACAGAATTGTTTTGAGTTTTTATTATTGTTCCAATGGTCATTTAAGAACTGAAATATTAATGATGCTGACACAATACTAATAGTAGCTAAGTTTTTAAGTGCTTTCTATGCTTCAGGTCCTGCGCTATTTAATAAATAGTAACATTTAATCACCCTCGGAGGGAGATGTCACTATTATTATTCTATAATCAACAATACTCAAAGTTTAAATAATCATCAAAATGGGGCTCAATTTGTAGTTAAGCTGGGATTTGAACCCAGAACTGTCACGTTCCCAAATGGATGGCATTATACACTTCTGTACCTCAGCCTCATTGAAATAATTGACATACATCTCTGAATTACTGTCATCGTAGTTAATAACTCCAGCACGGAGAAGATTGGCTTATTTTATACGATCAAATGCAGCAGATCTATATCTGGTTTAAAGCCAATCACAGACATGCACTAGGAGATCCATTATGATTATTAACAATCTCCACATTTCACACCATTTCATCCCATCTCTCAATTTTCAGTTTTTTACTATCTTCCCACCCCCAATCTCTTCTGCTGCCAGCTATTGCTTTTGATATAGGAATTCTTGTTATTTTGAAAAACACATGTACTGCTTCTATTATGTAGCAGGCCTGTTTTGAGCCTGATGGATAGAGCAATGAAGAAATCGGTCCTTTCTCTAAGATGCCTGACAGTTGGGTGAGGAACACAGAGGTGTAAACAAATACAGAGTCTATTCTTCCCATAGTTTAGCTTTAGCACTCTGCAACTTGTTTTGATTGTCACCCTGGGTGTCAGCTTTCCTAGTTCTTTCTGACAAGAAAGAAATGAAAACAAACAAAAATCCCTGCTTGTATTTCTCTCCAAGTGAATGGAATGGAATACCATCCTAAAGCCTGAATATTCTACTAAATTCTTAAAGAAGTGTGTGTGTGTGTGTCTCTGTGTGTGTTATAGTTTGGTTCTGGAATGCCCTGCTGAAAGATTATGAGTTCAAGGTTTGGTCCTCAGCGGGTGGTGCTATTTGGAAGTGCTGGGAACTTGAAGAGGTGGACAGTATTTGTAAGTAGTTGGAAGAGCTTGCTTTAGAGGGTGGGTATATTCTGTCCTCAGATTCTCCCTCTCTCTGTTTCTCACTGCCTTGGAATGAGTAGCTCTCCTCCATCACCTCCTTCTGCTGAGATTTTCTGCCTTACCACAGAGTCAGAAATAATGTTAACAAATGACCATGAACTGAAAATGTGTGTGAAACTGTAACTTTTCTCCTTTAGCTTGATTTTCTTTGGTATGTTGTCACTGTGATTTTGGTGTACTAAAAGATATTCTGGACAGAGAAAAATCTGACTGTAATCTCAAAAACAACAGTAGGAATGAAACATCAAGAAGAGCAAACAAGTAAACAGGTAGAAAAAATAGGACACCAACACAAGTAAATAATGTGACAATGATAAATCAGCACATATCGGTTGTAACTATAAATGGTGGTCAAACTTAATAGAGCCAATTTAATTGGTTTAGGAGACACTGAAGAGACTGACAGAGCACACTTCTTGGTGGGTCTGGGTGGGTCATGGAGGTGCAACCTTGGGTACTGTGTCTACCCGCCTCCCCTTCCTCCCAGGCAGTGTTCCCCTACTCTGTGTCCTGATCATCATGGACTGAACACCGTCACTCTGCCATGCTCTTCTGCCACGATGTTTCTATTTTAAAGGCAGCCAAGCATGGGCTGAATTCCTTGACACAATGAGCCAGACTGAGACTCTTCCCCTTTAAGTTGTGGGTATCAATGGGAAAGCTGGCTAGTACACTGATAAACAGTTGAACAACAATCTGCATGCACGTGTGTGTGTGTTTGTGTGTGTGTGATACCAACACTGCCAAAATATCTGGAGTAAAACATCCTGTTTCTTATCAGACCTCACTGTAAATGACCAACGTGAAGGTCAAGAACCTTTAAAAAAGACTTGGGATTATCTATAATTGAAGTTAGAATGGCCAAGAACTGAGTATGAGCTTTGGGTGAGCTTGTGTGGATCTCCTTTTGATCTAAAAAGGCTCCTTTAGCTTTCATCTGCTGTATCTTGTTGTGCTTTTGTGTAAAGTCTGTTTCAAAGTCTGGTATTCAAATGTACCATTGAGTTATGACCAACTAAAAGCTTTTACCTTAAACAGATGTAAGATCAATATTATATTTTTTATTGTTTGAACAGCGTGGAGAGGCAAAGCCTTACCTAGGGGAGCACACATAACTGTAGATAAAGTAATATTATGGACCATCTCACAGGAAATGTTGCTAATTAAAGCCTGGAAATGTAGTTATTACATAGTTAATGTGTAGTACTTTTTAATAACATGCATAAGATATAGCTTGTGGAAACAGACAAACCACTGGGTATGGAGCTTGTACATTAAAATCTTCTAGTTTCCGCACTCTCTTCTGCCATTCATTCTATACAAAATGCATCTGCAAGGTAACATTGTTTTGTTTTACCCAGAAATAGTCTCAGAAGCTTCTCTAGGACTCAGAAGTCTCTAGGACTTCAAATATTCACTGATGATGTATGAAAGTGGGATCCTGAGTCTGAATCCTATTTGTCATTTGAACTATAACTCTGTCTTGGTTACTTTTCTCTCGTTGCTGGGACAAAATACCTGATGTCCAAAATTAAGGAAAGAAAGGTTTATTTTGCTTACAGTTTGTGGAGGTTTTAGTCCATACTTGGCAGGTTACAAGGCAGAGTGGCACATGGCAGAGGGCTACAGCTCATGGCGGCAGAACACAGCAGAATCAACAAGCACAAAAGCGAGGAATGGCGGCAAGCAGCCTCTTCCTCTCCCTTACATATGCAAACTATCCACCCCAGGTGGGTGTAGCTCTCACACCCATAATCAATCAAACTCTAAAAGCCTGCCCCATGACCGCATGAGGCTTTGGGGGAACACAGACACAAACCCTAACAAACTCAAACTCTTTTTCAGTTAACAGAGGACCTGACTAATCTGTGGAATGATGCTATGAGGTGACCAAGCTCACACAGGTAAACAGTCCAGTTGCTACCACAACCAAGATTATGTGCTGCTACTACTCCCTGATCCAAGGGCTTTGTAAAGGGGAATTATTTTAGGCAAAGGAATTATTTTTATGGTGTTCTCAGTTGCTCTTCACATATAAGCATTTTTATCAACAGGCTTCTTTGGCAGGGCTCCAAGCCACCCACATGATGTTTCTAGAATTTGGCTGCCAGCTTTGAAGTGTACTATGACTATCTAATATTGTCCGATCCTATTTTTTGCAGGGACTACTCATTCTGTTGCTATGTAACACTTGACTGCAATGTCAGACACTGAAGAAAAGAGTTGTGTAAAAAACCTTCAATGAAAACACTGTCTGTCCTTGGATCAATGCTTAGCCTTAAGTAGAGAATCAAATGATATTACAAGAAAAGACAACTTTGAAATATGACTCATGGCTGAGAGAAAAGAGACACATTTTTCAGAAAATATTTCTTCAAATTGATGTCTAATGGCAACCTGTTTAGAAATTATATAGGGTGTTAGGATAGTTTCATTAGTATCATATAATACCAAATCTGAGTATAGATTGAAACTCCTTAATTTGAAGTAAATATACTCTCTGGAATCAGTTACTGACGTGACACCCCTTGAGTTGCAGTGAGGTTCTAACCTAATAAACCTGTCATAAATTGAAAATACTGTAATCAGAAATTGCATTTTATGCACCAGAATTCAGAGACACAGATAGGTGTTTGGTAGGCAATGAATTAATATCCAAAAAAAAAAATGCTGGCAGTACAATGTCTGCTATTTATGTGTATATCTGACTAGGACCTGTAGCACTTAACACTGCCCAGAACAATGAGAAACATCATACCCTTATTGCTAGCTCAGGAAACGATCAAAATTCAAAGTATATTTTCTACTGAGTGCACATCAAGGTCACACCATGGCATAGTAATCAGTCAGGGACTGTCTCTATGTTTCTTTTTCATGATCACCTAGAATTTCAGATTCAACACAAGATTCGAAGGTAGCATGAAGGTTATCTATTGACCTTAATGTTATCCTGACCTGGTTTATCTTATTGAATTTTATTCTTTTCAACCTCAGTGAATGGCTATTCTGTCCTCTCAGTTACTACACCTAGAACCCAAGCACAATATTTAACTCCCTCCATTCTTTCCTCCACACGCTCAGTTCATCACAAACCCCTTTGGCTCTCCTTGTGCAGCACACACTCCTTCTGCCTCTCTCTCGATCTTACTGCTCTTCCACCTGAAGGTGCTCCACAAGCTCTCACCTAAACAACAGCACAACTACAGAGCCCAGACTGCGCTCCCCCTCCCATCTGCTCCAATCTGTTCTCCACATGGTGGCTGGAGATTTCCCTAAAAACAGAATCAGATGGTGTCACTCCAAGGCTTGAAAACTTTCAATGACAACTTGCTGCACATAGAATAAATATGCATTATTCTTTGTCACGGTTTAAAAGTTTCAGATCCTACATATTTCTCCAGTCTTACAATTTTCCTTATTATCCTCCCAAAATATAGATCTTTCCAATTGTTTAAATGCACCATTTTTTTACCTACTTTTTTTTTCCCCCTGTACCAGGAATCAAACTCACGACCTTGCACTTGTTGGGCAGGTGACATGCCGCTGGGCTAAATCCCCAGCCCTGATAAACAGTTCCTTCTTCTGGAACACTCTTTATCCTGTCACTAACTTTTGAGGTCTGGGTTTTCATATCATCTCATCCCAAGAAGTAAATGCTCTCATTCCTCTGCCCATGTAACCCTGGGTCTCCTTTTTATCTTTTAAACAAAAAGTCTCAATGTGTTTTCATTCCCAACTGTCAGCCTCTGTGTCCTATTTGGAAATAACTTCCAGGACGCTGGGATGCCCCTGACTGTACGTGAAGAGCTAGAGTGCCTGTGGTTTTACTGCTAGCTACCCTGGAGGACAACCTTAACCAATAAGGCAAGAATGAGGCGATAAATACTCCAGCCTTCCCCTTTCCTGCTCCATCCAGCTCCTAAATGAAACTACATTTCCTCAGAGTCTTCTTGTGGATTGAGCCAAAGTTACTCTCTGGGCCTTTTTGTTTGATACTGCACTCTTGTTTCTCCTCCTTTCCTTTTGGGCATGATAGCTCACTTCCCACTGCCTTTACCTGGAAGCATTTCCTGGAAATCACCCTGACACACAACCTCATCTCGAGTGCCGCTTCTGGGGAAGCAAGCTGAAAGATTCCCCCAACATCTGTCCAATTATTCTTTCCTAATGTGCGCCATTCATTTTATTCTCAGTACTTGTGAAAAGTTGTTATTTTATAAGGATTTACTTGTTCATTGTTTAGAATTGCCTTGGTCTTAGAGCAAGCTGAGGAAAAAGCCCTATCCTTCTTTTAGCCAGTATATTCTTAGCGTCTAGCACAGTGTTTGGCTTATAGTAGTTGCCTAACTAATATTTATTTAAAGAATCATTGAACAAATAAAATAATCCCCTAGTGCCCCTGTTCATCTGGATTGTATGGCCAATCCCTTCTCTAGATTCCATGGAAAACACTAAGTACTTACTGATGGGTATTCAGGGTTTCCTAAAGCTTGACAGTATGGATATTTGCCTTTATCATAATGGTGTGAATATACTGTCCATGTGACACCTCTTGTTATTATAATATGCTGTGACTCTTTGGGAATTCACTATATGCCAGGAAGAAGTGAAGTAGACATACAATATTTTATTAAATCTTGTAAGCAGGTTTGAAATGAGGATACATTACCCTGGTTTTTCATAAGAAAAAGTGAGATTTGGGGCTAAAAAAAATTCTCAAGTTCACCCAAGTGGTAAGTAGCAGAAGGTCTGTTAGAACATGAACCTGACCATAAGGACAGTGTTCTTCACTCTCATCATGTCCCCTCTGCCCTGTGTTAAGTTTTTTTGCTGGAGTATCCTCTCAAGGATTAAAGAAAAAGCCCAGAAGACCTGAAAAGCCAAGGGAATAACTTGGGATTCATTTATTCAACCATTCGGATTCATCCAACATCTGCATTTAGCAAACGCACACTTGACACCAGACAGACAAGTTAAAATCAGAATCAGAAAGAGTCCACATAGCACTAGGATGGGAATGATGATGGTCAGCACAGTTTCCAAAAACATAACATAGAACTGGGGGCTTAAGTCCAAGTCTCACTGCTGAATGTGAATGCTGGCTCTCCCTCCTCCTCACTAGCTATGTTATTTGATCTCCCTGTGCCGTAATTCTTCCTGTTTAAAATAAGGATTAAAAATATAACCCCCACCTTGTACAACTGTCCTGAAGATTGAATGAGGCAATATTTGCAAATTCCTTGGAACAGCCTCTAACATATAATGAGCGTCATGTAAGTTTGTTCAATAAATAAAGCAAAGTGATTAGGACAAGGAAAAAATACAAAGTTTTCAGAAGAGAAAAATTTAACTCTATCTGGCATGAGAGTACAAAGAGCAGACAAGGATCACAGTGTTAAAATATTTGAGGTGAGCCTTAATACGTTGTTCACATTCACCAATGAACAAAGTAAGAGGAAGAGAAAAAGGAAAATGTGACAGAAAAAAAAAAAAAAAAAAGGATGGAGAAGGAAAACTGTGTGTTGTATACCCAAGTGTGTTTGCACAGGAGTAAGAGTAGAAGAGTTGGTTTTTCTCCAGTACCGGGAACCAAACTCACGACCTTGCGCTTGCCAGGCAGGTGCTTTTTGCCGCTGAGCTAAATCCCCAGCCCCTCTTTTTTTTTTTTTTTTTTTTTGGTTTTTCTCCGTTACCGGGAACCGAACTCACGACCTTGTGCTTGCCAGGCAGGCGCTTTGCCACTGAGCTAAATCCCCAGCCCCCAAGAGTAGAAGAGTAACGACATGTTAGTTTCCTGGTTAACAGGAATTAGGCCATAAAGGGACTTATGGGGCAGAAAGAGAACTTTAATTTTGTATTAATAATGAAGTAACATAAAGAGAATTTTAGAAAACAATTTCAAAGTCAGAATAACAAGCGACAGCGGTGCTTGTAGCTTCCACTTACAACATAGATGATGCATAATTTTTAACAGAGTCATCCACTTTCAGGTCTGCAGGCTTAAGCCATCAACATCCTTAAAAAATGGGCTATCATGAGAAAGGAGATTTCTGCAAAATAGTAGAAACAGACAGGTCCATTTTTGCTTGCAAATCTGTAGTATCTTTAGTCTAAGTAAAGGTATTGACCTCAGAGGCAAAGAGATAGAATCAGAATTGAAAATCGTTTTTCACAATCAGCAGTCAGTGGTCCAAATTAAAAACCAGTTTTCACCCATTTGTTGTTGGGGAAAGCAGTTCGATATATGGTGTTTCTGACTTTTGAACACATAAAATAAATCATGATTTTTTTATGTTACATGTGCAAGGAGAAATAATTATGTATTTTAAAGTGATAAAAACTGGAAAATATAATGATTGCTAGGAAATTAATTCAGTAGGGTTACAAAGGAATTGTTACAAGTTCTTAAGCAATTGCTCAATTCAACTATGATAGAAATTTAAGTACCTTCTCTCATTTAGTCCTCATATTTGTTTAGTAAAGTAGGGGGTATTTGTCTCACTTCTCAGATGAGGAATGTAGGTTTGCAGAGATGAAAGAGCACCGAGGACAACTCAGGTGAGCTTTTAATAACAGCACCTTGCTAACAAAATGTATACAACACAGTGGAGACAAATGGAATTTTCTGAAGTAAGTGAGGATGAAATTTGAATCTCAGCTCTAACATTTACTATTGAGGTCTTGTGCAAGATAATAGCATCTCTATGTCTTGATCTCCTTATCTATGATGCGGGAATAATAGCTACTGTGATGCAGTCTATTTGTGAAATTCGATGAGATAACATGGGCCACTTTCCTAGCTCAGTTCTTGCCACTATAGATAGGATGATTCAGCCATGACTATAGATCATGTCTGTTTATATTTTTTTCCAAATATCACTGACCCAAAATTTTGTATTATTGAATTTTCCTAGCTAGGAAAATTTTCCTGCTGGCAGTCTCCTACTGTTTCATGTATATTTTTAATTGAATTTGGTTTTAAATGAAAAGTACATTAAGTTCTTTTTAATTTTCTCATGAGAATAATGTCACAGTGTTATGTTTGACTAATCTCAGACCCTGAATGGAAAAGGTGGATTTTTAACATTTTACTTTGGATTTATTCTCATGGTATCTATTCTGTGTACAATCAAACAACCCCCATAGCTAAATTGTACAACATTTTAAAAGGTTACTTTTAATATATGGGGTCTTTCACGTATCAGTCTTTCTACATTTACATCTTCAAAAATCTCAACATCAGAGTTTTCTTAAACTAAGTGAATAAATATTCAAGTCTCAGTGTGTATTTTGAAATGACTACTTGCGTAATGATATTTTTAGATGAAAATGTAGTCTCTGGCTGCACATAAACAGGTTTCACTGACTTTTAATGGGAACAACTGAAACACAGAGGTCTTTAACATCAAGCACAGGGCCCCTATGTTTGTACATATTTGCATGGAGATGCCATTTCCAATTTTAATATTGTGTTATTCCAACACTAAAACTACTGTGCCTTTCACTAATTGGCTATTGATGTTCTACGAAGTTAATTTGGAAGGCAGTATCACTGGGAGAGTTCTAAATTCGTGAGCCTGACTATGTCTTGAAGGAGAGAAGACAGCAGGAAGACACAGGCATGCAAGTAAAGGCTGAAGTTCTCTGCTTCAACCAAGGGTCGGGTAAACATTGCTTTGTCCTCTTTGAGCCTGTGGGATATTTGAGCTAAGGAATAACTCATTCAATAAAGTTTTCTAAGCATATATTTTATGTCAGGCAATATTTTAGGCTTGGCAGTGCAATTCCCAAGACGTAGCAGTCTTTGCTCTCAAGAGACCAAGAGTCCCTGGTCTCCTGTTTGGGGAATTTGAAAGGAAAATAGGCAAATAAAGCCCTGTGTGATAAGACTCATAGAGATGGTTGGGGAGGGGGTATGGAAAGACATCCAACAGTCACCTAGTCCAGTCTTAATGATGATAGTCAGGAAAGACTGCCTGGACCAGAGCCACGGCTAAAGTTCAGAGGAGAAGAAAGAAAATGATAGACCAGGAGAAAAGTGGAAGTGAGATTTGTCTACTAGGCAGGAGAAATAGCACCTGCAAATGGCTACAGTACAGGGAGAACTTGTCTTGATTTGAAAACTAAAAGTACTTGAGCATGGCTGGCAAGAAGATTGCACAAGATGAGTGTCAAAAGAGTAACCCAGAACAACAAGCAGTAGCCTTATATGCCCTCTCAAAGAGCCTGGCCATAATGCTTTAGAGATGATGTCATCAGTTTGGCTACCATGAGGAGGAAGGACCAAAAGACTGTGAAGGTAGCAGGGAAACTGGAGGGTGCCCCAGTGAACCCAGGGAAACATAGTTTCTAATGATAGAAGAGACTAACAAAAGTTATTGATTCAAAATATAATTAGGATTTCTAACAGAAAGGATGTTTGAGTAGATAAATAAGTAGGAACAATGCTGCAGTAGATAAATAAGTAGGGACAATATTGTAGCTGCCTGAACAAATGGAAAAAAATCTGTAAGTTTTTCATTGCCTCCTTCAGTCCCACTCATTTTTTGTTGAGTGAACTGAATGATTATTCTCATGACTCACATAAATTAATGTAGAAATCTCCAAGAAGCAAGGGTAATGCATATCTCTAAAGTTTGGCTTTAAATGAAGCAGATGAAGATTGCATGGAAGAGACTGAAATTTTAAGGCTCAAAACACAAATTAGGCACTCACTGAATGACTTTGCAAAATGTCCTTGGTTTAGGATGAGATAAAAAGGAGTAGATATTTGATAAAGGGTCCCAAAGTCCATGTACCTTAGTTCTGCTCTGTTAGTGTTCAGATTTACAACAAAAGTCCTCTGGCACTATCATCTTGAGTGCCTCCGCCAACTAGTATTAAACCAGGCATGTTGGAGTGGGTGCATGGAGAGACAGTTTTTCATACTGTAGTTAAGTAGCTAAACTATGGAGAGTATCAAAAGCTACAGGGCTTTCCACCTCTGCATAGGTTTAGACACTAGACAGAACAGTGGTTCTCAACCTTTTCTAGTGATGGATCCTGTCAATCTAATTAATACTTGCACAGACATCTAAAATTTCAAATAAGAAAAGGATAAAAATAGAGCTGCTTGTGCTAGGGGCATAGGAGCCTAGCCAGTGAGAGCACTGTCATCTCTCAAGGAACAGCAATTCTGTAGAACTTAGAGGTGTTGCTGATGTGTTCCTGGAGCTGATTTGTTGCTGAGGAGCAGGAAATAACTCAAAGGTATTCAGATGACAGAACATTATATTGATGGCATAATATTTTAAACTTGTACTACATTTAATCCACAAAAAGTACCAAGACAATCTTAACTTCAAAGAATAGAAGTATTTCACATGGAAAAATTAGCTGGATATGTACATGTAAAGAAAGCCAAGGTCACCAAAGTACAATGTGGAATTTTCCCCTGGTATCTCCATTAAGTCATTTGCTTTTTGCTTGTCAATTCATTTCCTTCCAGCACTACCTAGTAAGCATGGTAATTTAAGAATAGATTGTAGAAGAAAATTTAACATTGCAAAAGGTCTACCTACCATATTTCCCTATAGAAGGGGAAATGGCTGCATTAATCAATTTATGGTGAAGAGAAGGAGTGAGTCTAGTTTGAGGTACTGGTATTTACCAAGAACATGGTTTGGAAACCAGTATTAATCTATCAATCTGATTTTAATATATAAAAATATGAGCCTAAGCAAGGTCTTTCTGTGAGGTCATTTGCTGAAATAAACGTTTACTTTTTTTTTTGGTGATAGATCCAAGGGGATTATGGTCAGCGACTTTCAAGGCGCACTAGAGACAATCATATTGAAATGAATTGCTTATTTCTAAACATTGAGATTGCAGCTCAGACAAAGCAAAGGTAGCTGATAGTCAAAGGAGTTGACTCATGCTTTAAGACACAGAATTTTAGGGGACAAGGGCTGCTCATATACCCTACATTCCTCTGCAATGCTAACCTGTGTTATTTATGATTCTCAAGGTGCCAGTGTTATAAATAGTTCTTGGAAACAATCTTAGCAGCATTGCTGAAAACACTGATGAAGATGACAGGAGAAGACTCCAGGCTACTTCCTCTTCTAGATGTGAGGAGAAGGGAGACAGAGGGAGCCGGGCTAGCTACATAATCACTACCAGGTGACATTGAGCAATGTCTTCTGAAGCTTCCGATCAATGGGGAAAATAAAACCCTTCCCTAAATAAAACAAGAGACTTGTGAAAAGTCTCATGATAAAAAGGAAGTAGTACAGAAACTAGTGTGAAAATAGAAAACAAAAACAAAATAAGTATCAAGTAGTGTGGCAGCCAACGTATTGGGAACAGGAAAGCAAGTCATTAGCAACCAAAGAGAGCTCCAAGGATAGGGTGAGGCAGAAGGCAAAGCGGTCAGGAGCACTCAAAGTAGTTTTTGTGACCATCTTCAATGCTCCATACCTATGACTTATTTCACTGTAATTTTAAAGAATTATCATTTTATATAAACTGTAGAATATAAAGAATACTTTCTTCATGAAATAGCATTGTTATGTGGGATGACTGCATTCCTAGCAATGGAAGTTTTATATATATATATATATATATATATATATATATATGGATCAGCTACATTAATTCAAATTCAAAGCTAGACTTCTGGATTCCATGCCCAGTTAGATGTTTTTTTTTGAACATTCCCATAATTTCTCTACCTTTGTTTCATCATTTTTAACTGATGAGTTGTCCTTACTGTATAGAGTTATTGGTAAGAATAAAGGGATTATTATAGGAAAAACTCTGAAAATACTCTCTGGTATATTATGTGTTACTATCAGAATTGGTTATTATTTATTCATATACTAAAACAACATGAAATGATAAGAGCTAGTGCTTATTAAGTATTGTGAGACTGATATTTTGCTGAGAGCTTTGTATGCAGGTGGATTATCAGGTCTCCATGGCAAACTTTTGGAGCTATCATTATCCCCATTTTCCAGGTGAGGAAATCAAGCAGCAAAATTCAGGTCTAGGGCTTTTTATCACCTTCTTTTACCTCCTCTTGAATGTGGATTCTTGAATTTCCTTTTCCAGACATGGCATCTACTGTCTTTTATCTGGTAGAACAATTTCCAAAATAAATACACTTTATAAAAGAGGGGGGCTGCAGCAAGGAAAGAAGAATTAAGACAGTGTATTCTTATTTAATTCAGTCTAAAAACTCACACCTTCCTAAGCCACAACTCAACTCTTGTATTTCATTTCAGTGCCATTATTTTACTTGGTGACTGGTACCTATAAATATTTTATAGAGACTCTTCTCCTTGTGCCATCAGGATGATGAAGGGTATCAATGCAAATGGAATTCTAAGGTCCTCTGATTTTTCTTTTAAAGCCAATTGTCAGTTATCTACAGCACAGTTATTGTAAGACTAAGCAAAATCTTCTCTATTTCCCTAGGAGTATTAATTTGTTTAGATGATGCACGTTAGCGTTAATGGATTTATTCACAGCCATTCACGTAGCTGGATTACAGGGTCTCATTTTGTCACTGTCAAGCATGATATAGGTAAACTCCAAAGGTGCTGCTTTGTTAACAAAGTAGTTGCCACTGTTGATTGCTGCTCTTGTTGCTGATAGTATGTGAAAAGTTGAGAAGTGAATAAACAATAATAATTGAGCACATAGCTCAGTGGCACAAGCACCTGCCTGCCAAGCACAAGGTCCTCGATTCGATTCCCAAAACCAAAGAAAAGAAAATTGAATAAATATTTTCCTTATTAGCATGAACTCTTCTATGAAGCACATGATCTACCTGGCTCCCACCAGGTAAGCACCAGTGTAAGTGCCCTGCTACATAACCCAAGGGCCTGCTTCATCATTCCACTTATGAACCTCCTACATCCAGATCAGTTTCTTCCTGATCACAGACTGTTCTGATGAAAACAAAACATGACCCAATGGAGAGATTGCTTCTGAATCATTTCCCACAGGAAGTCAGACTTCCTTCCTATGATACAGTATCTCTGTGAAACTCATTCCTTCCCAAATAGGCATTCAAACCAGGAGTCCAAGGGACAATTTTTAACAGCGACAGTGAGAAGCTACGTTTAGTGGGAGAGAGGAGAAAGGGAGGTTTGATTCCACTGTCATCTCCATTCCATATTATTTTATATGTAATTCCCCTTTCATCAATTTTATACAAAATGCTAATCTAACAGATTTAAGCCCAAGTAACACCCCTTTCTCTCCAAACTGTACCACCCTAAATTCTGTACATTAAAACCTGAAGCTGTTGCAGATCTTATACGTCAGGAGAGCCCTCTGGCGAGTTGATCCCTTGATTCTCAGTACTTAGTCTGTACCTTGTATATACCTCTACCATTACATTCATCGGACTTCATAGATGGATGGATGTGTAGCTCCTTCAGACTGGAGCTCTCCAAGGCAAGGTCTGAGTCCAGCCCAAATCTCACATATACAGTACAGTTGGGTATGTAATAGGGCATGAAGCATTTGATAAATTATTGCACAATAAATGCATGATAGGGAAAGGAGTGAAGAAATTTAAAGTTTTACTTACAGTTCTCCTAAAGTGTTGAAGAAATCATCTAAATTCTCACTGCTTAAGTTTGCTCTTTTAATAAAAATAAAAGTTAAAAAAGTTGTGAGGATGCCTAGTCTCTGAAAAGAATATAGTTGTGAACACCATACTAGGATATACCCATGGAAAGCTTTCCCCTGTTGTGTAAGGATTAAAATATTGTAGATCCCATCAAGGGGCAACAGGGAAGGGAAAACTGCGTTTTTGCAGATGTGTACACTGTGAAACAATGTCTCAGGTAATGAACAATTTAAGGATGAGCTTTGACAATCTAATCAAAAGGAGAAGCATCTTGATCTCTCCCTTTGGGGTATGACATTTTACAAATTAATTTAAAATCTTCTAAAACCAACAGAGCTGAGAGGAAATTGAGAACACTTGTACTAATCACTTCTAACTTCAATGTAGAAGGTCATACATCAAAAAGGTTACTACAATGGAAAAATTCAATTACTAAGGCCTCCTAATGGGCTTTACCTAAAATAGCACAAAACTGCAATGTCTTCAATTACAATGAAAAAACCTCATATTTCCACAAATACTTTGAAGGATTTGATGGAAAAAAATATATACGTATCTCCAATATGTATCTCCTGTAGAGCTCAGGAATCCAAAGTCTAAACATTCAACTATTTCAGATACAGGTTTAAATTTATTGATACCATTAATTTAATCAGGTGTTTCTGTATTTGGTGCCCCATTTTTGCATGAATTTTAGTAAATGAGAGAGGATCTTCTTTCAAAATCACTACAAAGATTAATTTGATTTTTTCTCCTTTTTAATTATAAAGTGAAACCTTTTAGGGTTCTATAACTCAGTAGGATAAGCATAGTTAAGAATTTGTTGTATATTTTTATAAAGCTAGGGGAGAATATTTTGAATTTTCCCAATATAAAGCAATGACTTTTACTTGTTAACAAATGATTCTCTTAGAACAGTAAATAAGTGGAATGTAATGTCCTAAATCCATATAATGTTAAAATTTAAAACAAATTTATCATCTAATGTCATTGTACTCAAGCCTGGCTCAATTACTCAAAGAAAGCTATTTTTGGACCTTGTTGTTAACGTTCACATCCTGTTGGTCTACTCTGAAGCCCAGGCCTGGGCATGTTTAGTGGGTGCACGTACTGATTCAGATATGCTAATTCACAGATTTGCATACATATTATGCCTTCCTCAATCAATCCTTTTATCATATAGATGAAAATATTGAGATTGTGAGAGGGAAAATAATTTCCTCAAGAACCTCTGCACACTGACAGCTGGCTTGCGGCAAAGTGGGGATCAAGACCTGAATCTCCTGACTTCCAAATCAGGGTTCTTTTATACTATGAGGCATCACAGGTCACACACTAAACATCAATGTTCAGGTTTTTTTTAACCCCTATGAATTTCTCTGGCCACGTCAGATCACAGAGGTAAAGAATCTTGAATTTGAGAACTCCAGCTTGAAGTGCAGCTGGATGAACACAGGAACACTCAAAGCAGGCAAGTGTTTGTACTTAAATTTCAAAAGTTAACATGCTGTTCTGGTGCAAACGAAGGAACCGCACAGGCTGCTATGCAACCTGTCCGATAATCCTATGAGAAAACCTGGCTGTGATTCTCGTTTGTCAGATGAGTGCTAAGCAAGTAACTCTAGCCCAACTTTGACTGGACAATTCTCACAGATACTGTCACTACCTACTATGTCCGCTCTCTGGTGTGGGGAAGCCAGATACTTCAGCCTTGGCATCGTTCGTGAGGTCTGTAGACTTCCGTGTTTAGGCCTCTCCTTCATTCAAAGAGGGCTGGCAAGACTTTAGTGCTACAGATGTTCCTTGATTAAATGGTGCCACTACGTGCTACTTAACTGTCCAGGAAAATGGTAATTATATTAATAGCACACAGCTATTCCCACCCTCATCGTCGGTGCTTGTGACTGTGACCCTGCTTGAAATACTGTCTTGTAGGTAATTAAATGAAGATAGAGTCATCACTTCGCAGAGTCTCCTATCTTAAACATTTAGGCTCCAGAACTGTAAGAAAATAAATTCCCTATGTTTACTGCCCCGACATTATGATACTCCGTTCCATCAGCCCTAGCAAAGAGGTACAGTGCTCAGAGGAAGAGATTAACCTTTAGGAATCTTGATTATAGCTCACAATAACTTAAATTATACTATTCAGTATACAGTTGCTTAATTTGTCATTGAATAATCTAATTACATTATCCATCCTATCCATAATTTAGAAACAAAATAGCTTTCATGAAATGCTTACTGATCAAGGGTACTTTGTGTATGCGGACTTACATAACAATCACATCAGTTCTGTAAGTCAGGGAATATTACTTTCCTTATTTACACAGATGAAGGCTGAAGCACAGGAATATTAAGCAGCTTGCACAAGGTCATGAACATGACCTGGGTTGTTCCCCAACCTATTGATGTGAAGGTCTCTGTAATAATACACTATAGCACACTGCCTCAGTGGGAACTCAGCCAATTCTTTGCATGAATTTCTTTCAAACTGAATGCTGAAAACCCTGCGATAGAAGGCATGGGTTGGTAAAGTTTGTTTATTTAAGTAAAACTATGCTAACTTCTCTTTTCCTGCTTGTATTTTTCTTTCTTTCTTTTTCTCCCCCATGTTTCCCCTTCTCTTCTCCTCCCCCATCTCTCCCTTCTTTCCTTCTTTCTTTTTAAAGATTCAAAGAAAAGCAATCAACCAAATACACAATAGAAAGTTTAAAAATGTACTCATCAATACAGTATATAGTGAAGCCATGTTTTGAGGTGTTCAGTCTACTTACATAATCTTTACCAGGTAAGGTATCAGATAACACATTTATAATCATGAGTAAGTTTTTGCCACCATAGTTAAGTACGTGACAATGTAGTTTTAGAAGACTTTGCTAGCACTAAGAGAAATGGAGAACACAGTGGAGTCCCAGATTTCTGGAGGGTTTCTTTTTTTAATTTTAAAGACAATAAAAAAAAAAAAAACCAAGGCCATAGCTCAGTGGCACAGCACCTGCCTAGCAAGCTCAAGGTTGTGAATTTGATTCCCAGTACCAAAAAAAAAAAGAAAAAAGAAAAAAAAGAAAAAGAAAAAGAAAAAACAATAAAAATGATACAGAATTTCAAAACAAGATGATAGGAAATTAATAATGGTTGTTGTATTGTATATTGCTATCTTCAAAGTAGGTGCTCAGATTACCAGATGTAGGCATGTAAGACTGATCAAACAATATAAGCACTAGCTGTTCCATTCAATGAACTAATAGAAATTAGTAGTACAATTGTCTTAGCTATCTTGTGTGTGTATAAATATATATTCCTTCCTTCTTTTCTCCTTTCCCGTTCCCCAGTTATCCTTTCCTTTTGAAGAAGTTTCTTTCCCTGTCACAATATCTATTGTATCTTTTGGATTTTATTTACTCTTCCAGTTTCTTGTACTAGGGAGACAATACAATGCTTACACATGTGAGTCTGATTTATTTCACTTATGAGTATGGTCTCTAGTTACATCCATTTACCTATAAAAGCTTTGAGTTTATCTTTCTTTATAGCTGAGTAATACTCCATTGTATACAAACACCACATATTTTTTATCCATCCCTTGGTTGATGGGCATTTGAGTTGTTTCCAAGATATTCGCTATTACAAATTGTGCTGCTATAAATATGGGTGCACATATATCATAGTGGTATGATGTTTTTTCTTCTTCTGGGAAAATACCCAGAATGGAATGTAGACTTGTACAACCACTGTGGAAATCAGTGTGGAGATTCCTCAAAAAACTTGGATTAGAGGTCACATTTGCCCAGATAGCCAGAGTTTTATCTGCAAAAATGTTACCTAAACTTACTATTAGCGTAGAGACAAGAATCCACTCATGTGTTTAAGCATGTCTACCCCACATCATTTGAATGGAAGACGGCAACAGTACAAGTGCACTAGGTTTGAAGTTCTTAGGCTTCACCTTGGACAATGTGTTTTCCATGACAAAAACTCGTTCTCATGAATACTCATATTCAAGTCTTCCTCACAGAGACCTATTTCTGTTTAGGGTCGCAGTTCCTCATTTATTAAGCTCAACTTCTCAGACTTCCCTGGAATATAAATACATAGCTTTTCCAATAAGCAGAGGTTTGCTAGGGTGTTGTAGCAACGTCTGTCTGTTCACTCATTCATTGGCTCCTTCTTTCATTTGAATGCAGGGGCTTCTCTTCCCCCACCTCATTATTTTATTTTCTTCCTGTCTGGAAATGGACACGAAGTTGGAGTGGTAGCAACCTTGTTGACACTGTAGGTAATAACTGTAATGCAAGCCATGTGCAAGGCATGCTGAAGGGTAAAGCATTTACTTCATCAGGGCTTCAGCCTGATATATTGAATGAAAGTAAAAAAAAAAAATTCTTATTGGTTCAGCAACTAAAATTAGATTTCTCCGCTTATAGAGCCTAATCCAATTTCTAACTGATAAATGCTAGGAAGCTATAGCTCCAGAGAATAAGCCCACAGATATGGACTTTTCAGTATCTTCTGATGTAATGGATTTGCAGCTCATCAGCTGGAATGGAAGTCACTAATAAACAAAGTGTGCTCAGTCACACGGTTGATGCAATCAGCATACTATTATCTCACCCTGAAATATTCATAGCAGCCAGGATGGAAAGGCAGAGACCAAAACAAGTAATAGAAGGAGCTCAGAGGGGAAAAATTCAGTGCAGGGAACAAAGAAAACAACTTTATGGATAGCTTAGGATGCAAATTTTTAAAAAGATGACAAAAACAGAACACAAACAAGAAAGCATTCTGAAAAAGGATATAGACTAAAAAAGAGTATTTGGAAATGAAAAAATTGTCACACACATAAAAAGGAATTCGTTACAGAAGATTAGAAATAAATATGCAAAGATGTCACACAAAGATATATAAAAACAAGTGCTAGAAAGTAAGAGATACTGAATTATAAAACTACCAGATTGACTCAGGAGAAACAGTATCTGACTAAAAAGCTGCAGAAAGAAAAAGTAGAATCAATGAAGGAGAAACACATTTCAAAGAAATAAAACAAAAGGACTCCCCAGGACTGGAGCCTTAGATTCTCAGACTGAAGGAGCCCACAAAAGGCACAAAGCAGTGAAGAGAAAGAAACCCACACTGAGGTACCCTGTGGGGAATTTCAGAACACGGGGGAAAGAAAAAATGCTGAACAGCTTCCAGAAGGGAAAAGAAAGAAGCAGATTAGATTAAAGGGATGACACCGGGTTTTTAAACAAGATTCCAGAATAT
This sequence comes from Chinchilla lanigera, assembly GCF_000276665.1. Lineage (NCBI taxonomy): Eukaryota > Metazoa > Chordata > Mammalia > Rodentia > Chinchillidae > Chinchilla > Chinchilla lanigera. The sequence continues at coordinate 3,419,224 of NW_004955480.1, read as the reverse complement.
AGAAACAGTAAAGCCTTTAACATTTTTAAGAAAACTTTTCTTCAGTTTACAATTCACCATGAATGATATTCACAGATGATTCAAGTACAGATTATATTATGCATAACATCATGGCAGTGATGTGTTTATTTGATTGTTTTTTAATCAGTTGGACATTGATAATCTGCGTACACATGGCGAGTTCCTTTTCGTCTAAATTCTGAAGTAAGTGAATTCTCTGGCGTTGTTAACTGAATTGATTACACCTAAAAACACGGGGATGTGGACATAGTCTTGTAACCTTCATCACAGGCTGCAGTCTCTCTGCAGACTTCTTGGCAAAGTAATAAAGGGACACAGTGCTATTAGAGTGGTTTTCATTCCATCCTCAACCTTCTCACTGGCAAGCCTTCCGTTCAAGACCGCTGTATACCATTTGGGTAAATTTTAGAATGTATTCGTTGAATCTAGGCAGCAGAGTCTGCTAATCTTAAAAGAAACATGAAACAACTGTTCAAAAGATTTTTAATGTCAGGGAAGTTTTCATAAGTAAAAACCTTTTTATTTTAGCCAAAATTTAGAACCGTGTTTTCCAAATTTCACTGGCTCACATAGCCACTTTTAATAGCTCTACTAAATCTGTACTTTATATTATTTTTATTAAATACATTCATGTAATTTACACTCAAATATATTATTTTTAAAGAAAATATTATATCACTGCCAAATTGTAAATAGATATATTTACAATAAAGAGAGAACTGCAAATATAAATCTAATGAAACAAAATTGTCTGCAAATTCAGTTTTGAGCTCAGGAGAGAGCTCTCTTTAAGGTAACAAGAGATGGACAGTGTTTTGAATGGCTTAAAGACTGGCACCAACTGTTCCCTATTCTATGAGAAAGGAATGAACTGGGAATGGGAAGGGTCTAAAAGCCTCGGTCATTGCTACTGTGTTAGTAGCAATTGTACACTTATCACCTAAAAGCATCATGGTACTTTCCTCAAATTGTGGGAAACCATGACTTAGAGAAATGACTTTCATTTATCAATTTAGCTACAATCTATTGTTCATACAATGAGACAATGTATACACACACAACTGTAACGAAAGTTTTATAAACCAACATTTAACAATATGTGATGAACTCTGATAATGCTTCTATGCCACTGAAATTGTAATCAGGACCCACAGGAGAAATTACCAAGCTAACTGTGGCATATGACCCACGGTTTGTAAGTGACCGGCTTGGAGCAGTGGCGCAGAGTGGTATTATCCCTAATTCATTCTTTACGGTTTAACATAATGCAATTTACCTTAACAGAAACATCAATCCCAGTTTTGATAAGAAACCAAAGAGCTCCATTTCTATATTTTACTGGGGGCACCGACGCATAGCATAAGATATACTTTCTTTTTTTTTTTTTTTTTTTTTGGTTTTTCTCCGGTACCGGGAACCGAACTCACGACCTTGCGCTTGCCAGGCAGGCGCGTTTGCCGCCGAGCTAAATCCCCAGCCCCACTTTCTTTAGAATCGTAAGTGTTTGATACCATATTGTTGGCGGAGTATGTACAGCAGTATCTAGAGCTTATTCATCTTGCCTTGCTGAAGCCTCAGACATATGGGAACTTTCCATTATCTTCACCTCAGGTCCTCTTAGCCATCATCCTAGTTTTCAATTCTGTAAATGTCATGTGTTTTACATACATCATGTAGTGGAATCATGCAGTACTTCTTTCTGAGACTGGCTCATTGTACTTAGCAAAATATTTTGTCTTCATCTACGTTGTCTTCTTAGAAAAATATCCTTTTCAGGGCCACATAATGTTCCTCTGTGTTACACTAATTTTACATATGTTTATAAAACTATCTACATATGCCTAATATAATTCCTATCCTGGCATTCAAGGCAGAAACTGGCATGTTTCTGTTTTCTGTGAGTTCCTCAAGATATATCCATGGAACATTAGACTTAAAAGATGTTAAAAATGTCAGTAAAAATAAACATGATTATTAGCATGTGTGTGTATGTGAAATGTTGATCAAACAAAATTTAGTTAAGCTTTTAAATACATTTTAAATATTTATATGTTTGCTACCACTTCTCAAATCTTTAAAATGGTAATGAGCATTCTTCTTTTCCCAACAGGGCTTACACAATCCAGTGTTTTTCAGAACATTTTGAGTATGAAATGTTTTCTAGGACTAACATATTGGAAGATGTACTTTTCTCTCAGTGTGTGCTGCCAAAATGTGCTAATTGCGTTGTGTTTGATATTTCTCTGTGTCTCCATGACGCTCTGTGCTTTGCTAAATGAGTTAATCCCTGTTTCTTGAAAACAACACAAACTTTTCATGTTCATTCTTTAGTAACAACATTTGCTGCGCTGATAGCTCATTTTCAGATCTTAAACTGCATCTCGCGTCCACACAAATCCTTGCACACAAACTAACTGAAAAGAGAAGCATTACCATTCTATCACTTCACGCCTATTTAAACAAAAATATACCAAATACATACAATGGAATACTAGTTAGAAAGGTTAAAAAGACTGAAATGTTCACTTCTGCTATAATTTGAATGAGTTGAAAATGTTCAGGAAAGATAAACAGATACAAAAGGCCATCAATTCTACAAATATATTTGCATAAATAACCTAAAAAGGAAAATCTATAAACACAGTAGCTTAATGGTTGGCTGGAGCTGAGAATAGGAGCTGTATATTAACTGTAGCAAGGCTGAAACTGGGGTGATGGCCATGTCCTTAATCTAGATGGATATACTGATTTTACTACTTGGTTAATTTACCAAAATGCATTATGAAATGCATGAAATGTACTTTGAAAATGGCAAAGTACAAATTAATTATGAATAAAATTAATTATTCCACAATTAGTTATTCCACAATAAATTTTGAATAAAATTAATTATCCACAATAAATTTATGTACAAATTTTAGTCAGCAAAATTGTCAACCAACCATCTACCTATCAAATATCTATATTTGCTTAAGAGTCTTTCTCATGTGCTTCCATCTGTAGGTGACTTCTCCATCTCATAAAACATGCACTTCATTTTAATATATCTGGACATTTCTCATGATTTCAGATCCTTGTTCATACTATATTCAATTGAGTATTTGTCTAATAGCCCTAATAGACTGCAAGATATTATAGATATAATCTACTCTGAAAAAGTGTTCCATCGAATCTTTATTGTCAGTTTAACTGCATTAAAACTCCTGGAAAGGTTGGATTGTGAGGGTTCTAAATCTTATTAATGGCCCAACCATTGATAAGTTCAAAGCTGAATGGACTGGTAGGAGGGGAGGTCTAGTTCAAGAAAGTGGGACATGTGGCTATGACCTCAGGAAGTATATCTGGTCCCTTTTTCTCCGGTTCTATTATTCGTGTCTTGTTTCTAGATGCCATGAGTTAACAGCTTTCATCCACCAGCTCCTTCTGTAATAATATCTACACCTTGGGGGCTGGGGATTTAGCTCAGCAGCAAAAGCGCCTGCCTGGCAAGCGCAAGGTCGCGAGTTCAGTTCCCGGTACAGGAGAAAAACAAAAAACAACAACAACAACAAAAAATATCTACACCTTGGAGACAACCATAGACTGAAGCCTCTGAAACTGTGAGCTAAAGTAAACCTCCCCTTCTTTAATTTGCACATGTAAGGTATTTTATCCCAGCAGTCAAAAGGCTGAAAAATTTCAAAATCCATGAAAATATACTGACAATAAATTATATTAAGAAAATATAATTTTATTTAATGAGAGGTAAGTATAATAAATTATGTAAAAGTGAGAGGATATTCTTATATTGCCTGTGATATCTGCAACTCATCCTTTGGTATTTCCTTTTAAAAGGGACTAAGTGCTTCAACACACCAGCCACTAATTCAGTGAACAATAGTGTTTAAAAACCATACAAGGTAGCAATCACAGGAGTGATATCATTTGTTCAATTTAGGCTGGCCATTGTGGCAGGTGTTACTGATTTTGAGGACAGTATTTCAGAAAAAGAATGAAGTGAAACCCCATAATGTCAGTTGTTTTAGTGCCAGTGTTCTGAATGCAGAGTGGGGGTTTCCCTGGACTCATGGCTTTTGGGGAGAGCTGTCACAGGACATTGGGAAGAAGATGTAGGAAAGTGATAAAGAAAGGGAAAGGAATTGGGATATCAATATTTCTGTATTACGGAATCCCTGAAGGATAAATAGGAGTGTTGGACCTCTACTGTTTTGAAACAAGGAAATTGGATTTCATTATACCTGTCCCAGTTGCTCTGTGTGTGTGTGTGTGTGTGTGTGTGTGTGTGTGTGTGTGTGTGTGTGTCTTGTGAGCACTTTAGAAAAGTAACCCTTCAGAGGAGGTAACAGATGTGAATTCTTTGTGAGAGCTCACCAACCATTGTGGGGTGGCCACACCCACAGGAATAAAGGTTCCAAGTAATTTGGGCCCGTATCCAGGCATCTGTACAGTTCTTGGACCAACTCTTCTATCAATAAAGAAAATCCCTAAGACTCCAACTTAAGTAGTTCTGATGCCTACATCTGTGTTTTTCACCTCTTAGCTTTTTTCCTTACACACACACACACACACACACACACACACACAACCTTATGGCTTAGTTTGATCAATTGGCATCTATCCAAAATTAAATATTAATTCAAGCTAAGATAACAAAGTTAAGCGTATTTAAGACTCTTGTTTAATTTTACTTTTAATGAACAGATAAAATAATTTTCATTACATTCATTATTTAAGTATGTCTGAGAAACTTGGAGGTTGCTTGAAAACAGTTTACTGCTTCCAGCATTTTAAATATTCTCCACTCCAGGGGCTGGGGATTTAGCTCAGCGGCAAAAGCGCCTGCCTGGCAAGTGCAAGGTCATGAGTTTGGTTCCTGGTATCGAAGGAAAAAAAAAAAAATTCTCCACTCCAAATCTTATTCAGCTTAACATATTTATATTCTCTATGGAGAAATATTTGCTCAGTATCTCAGTTCTGTGTCCAAATCACAACCCACTCTAAACAAGGCAGTTTGAACTATTCTGTGGAACTACTGCATAGCCTTCATTCTCTTTATCAAATATAAAACCATAAAGGCAGTATATTTGATGTGAGGAAGCACTTGATGCGTTCACTGTCTGCCAAGGGAAAACAATGTCCAGAAAGTATGATCTAAACTGCAAGGAAACAAACAAAAAGCAAAGCATGACACGATGCCTACCACGGAGCACTGCATAATGGATCTGCTGGCTTTGTTTGGCATGAGTTATTGCAATAATACGAAGACTATTTATAAGGAGTGACACCATCTCTAAATGAAAATTGCTCACCACAGTACCTGGAGCCTGTGCATCCATTTCCAACCTCCCCCCTGTTCAGCCTCCTTTCCATGGAAAAGCAGAGATGCAGAGGCCTTTTCATGCCTTCCACTTACCTTGCATGCCTCTTTTTCTTCTTATCTCTCTGCTGGTTATTTTGAAAGCTAGTCTCATAGCTCTCAACTTTACAGTAAGTTTCCAAGAGGTCGGAACATTCAGAGCAAATTCAATGTTTGGTCAGACAACAGCGTGTGTATATTTCATATGGAAGGTAAGATTCTACTCTAAATACTTGCCTGGGATAAAGCCACCAGGCCTATTACCGTGGCATAGTAATTGGTTGATTGTGTGAAAGTTAAAATGGCTACAGTACATCATGTGATAGGGTACACCCCAAAGTTTAAGATACAGAAATAACAAAATGGGGAAATAAGGTTTTGGGGTACAGACAAGCCTAAGACTGAGAGCAATCCCTGAAGATATTTCTTCTGGAAATGGTTCAAAAAGTAGGACATCTTTTATCCGATTTTTAAATCACAGTCAGAAATATTTCTCCTCAATGAGAAATCTGCCATACAGTCCACCGGGGATTCCTGATGTCTTCAGAAATCATCTCTGTAAATTTCTGTCCATGCATTGGAGAGAGGAGAAGGGAGATAACATTTGTGACCTATATTTATGCATCTCACGGGTTATTTAACTTGTGCAATTAGTAGTGTATTTTGTTGATAGGAGATCTGACATGGAAATAAATCGTAAAACAAATAAATCAAAAAGAAATATTATAAAACAGATTAACCAAGGGACAAAGCTTGGAGCCAATTCCAGATCTCTGGATTCTATGCTTACATTATTTCTACTTTTCCTGCTACCTAAGGCTCAATACAACATCTCCCAAATGTGTTCTGTAAGAGGTTAATAGGAGGCCAACATTGCTTAGGATTAAATAAAAGTCAGTTGGTTTTGTTTCAGCAAGAATTTCAGCATTTTTAGTATGCCCAAGTGAGATGAATTTTGTTTCCAGGAAGGGCCAATAATAAAATGTGTCCAGAACTCCATGACCATAGAGGTCTTGCCCTTCCCAGACACAGCCTAACCTTTGCATTCTACTGAAAACATTTCAGAAACTCACACTGGTCTGCTGGTTCTCTACAAGGACAGAAAAGAGATGTGAGGGCTCCCAGGCTTCAATTTTGACCTGACAGATTTTGTGTTGCCTGAAATGTTACTAGTTTGCATTAATTTGGGAAATAAAATAAATGTCAGTTATATGGGCCAATAAATTATGATGTGCATTCCCATTAGAATAGTTTTATCAATATATGAAAAGAAATATGTACTAACCAAGGCTCCATATCTTCTATAATTACAGTGTAAAGACAAAATGAGAACACATTCACATAGTACCTTGAATATTATCATAATAAAGCAAAAAACAGTAGATTATTCTGAGCACACAATACATATTAAATTATTTAATCTTCATAACCATCCCCTGAAACAGATATTATTATCCCCATTTAACATTAGAGGAACCAAGAGCACAGGTCAGTTAATTTACTTCTAAAAACCGTTGCACAAGCAAGCATCTGGCAAAGCCTGGTTCCAACTGGAATTCTGTTGAATTCCACTTTGCTTATAATTGATGTCAATCTATTTTGCAAGAATTTAGAAGTCTTTGCAAGAGAGGTTTTCTGTATTCTATGTAAAGACTAACAGGAGATACTAGTTCTCCTGCCTGAGCTTTCTATCCTCATCTTCCTTTTGTAATGTTTTCATTGTTGGGAAGTCAGCATTACATCAAAAGTTTTAGAAGTAACATATTATAAAATTTTATTTAGAAATGTAAAAGTATTTTAATTTATGGACAATTTTCTAACTCTTTTATCATTCCCTTATAGTCACCTGATAAATGTCTCCTAAGCATGTGTTAGACATTATTTCTGCCTGAAAAAAAGTATTTGAGGTTTACTGGGTGAGAATGATGTTTGCACATCAATGCTGGATTTGTTCCAGGACTGCAAGGGTTCATTTTGACAAGGAACAGCTTTGCTTGAAGTCTTTCTCATTACAACAGACGTGTACTATATGATGACTCACTGTGCCGGTGTGAACTTAATACTGGATTCAACACAACTACTCTCCACTAGGGGATAAGTGTACCTATAAATACTTGGTTTTCTGCAAAGCTTTAACAAGTATGTGCCTGGACAGTGATGGCAAACCTTTTATAACTTTCAATGAAAACAAATAGCCCGCTGTGGCATGCATGCTGTAGGTTTGCCACCAGCAGGCTAAGCTATAGGCAAAGTACTTGCACAACTAAAATGAAACAAGATAGCTAAAATATAAGCCACTGCCACTATTACCAAAAAAATCAAAGGAGAAAAAGGTGGACTAGCAACTTAGATTTTGGAAACTACTCATTGATACTTATTAAAAATAATAAGATCAAATTCTTACATAATGCTGAACTTAAGACATTATAGGTGTTTTATATACTTTATTCTGAAAAATCTTATGAGAACAATACTATTATATCCTTCATATTGAAGAGGAAATTGAGGCATACAAGCATAGGCTGAGCATGCAAGATCACTGTTAAATTCTGGTTTGGGTTCAAGTTCAGGTGATCAACCAAGAGCGAATGTCCTTGACTTCTCCCAGTCCGTCTCTGATCGATGTCAAGTGGGTGATGCCTATAGGCTGAGGACTGCACCTGCTACTGCATATGTAATAGCTTCTTGCTCTTCACAATAGTGCTGTGCATTAGATCTCCTATGCACTTGTTGAGTAAGAAAATTAAGATAGAACAACCAACCGAGTCTGGATGAAAAATCAAGACTGTCTGAAATCAAGGTCATGTACTTTCCCTGATGTGAACATATTGATTGTTTTTTCTTCCGGTACTAGGAATCAAACTCACAACCTTGCATTTGCCAGGCAGGTGCTGTGCCACTGAGCTAAATCCCCAGGCCCAACGTTTTCAGGGAACTATTTTGGACTTAAGTTCTTGGAAAGTACTGGTCAGATTTTATTTAGTTTGGATTCCTAGTTCACAGCATAGAGCCTAACATAGGATTCTTTGTGGCTATAAACTATACCAATTTCAATTAAAATCAAACCAATGAGGTCATCTTTTCTCTAAACAATAAAAACTAAAACATAGTAATTATGGGTGGGTCATCATCATAGTAATAAAGTGGGTCATCTTTATGGCTAAGTTTCATTAATGTCCTTTTCAAGGAAAAGAAAAACAACATCTGAGAAATACGCAGGATTCCTTGTTTGTGTGACATTTAATGGAATCTTTGCACGGTTCTTAAATGTTACTGTGAAGCTTCTGTCAGTTTTCCCCCTGTAATCCATCCCTCACATTAAATAATTCTTACCGAAGTTTGCGCATGAATGGTGCTCAGCAGAGGAAAGGAAATTACTGAAACTGAGGGGGTGAGGGAAATTGAAAATTGCCAAGAAACTGCAAAGGCCGTGCTGCCTTCTCTTTCTCCCCCTACCTTTCCGTACTTATCACACACCCTGTCCAATCTTCCCTTTCAGACTAAATGAACCAGAACACATCAACAGAGGGAAAGGGATTCTTCCTATGAGTTTCAAAACTAGAATTCCTCACAGAAGGTCAGAAAATGAGCTCTTCATTCAGGTAAATGAGGTAGACAAAACATCACTATCTTGGGCCCTAGATAATTTCCTTCACTTTTTATTTTAAAGAGAAAAAAAGAACAATAGCAAAATAATAGGAATATTTTGGAAGGAATATTTCTTTTTTTTTTTTTTGGTTTTTCTCCAGTACCAGGAACCGAACTCATGACCTTGCGCTTGCCAGGCAGGCGCTTTGCTGCTGAGCTAAATCTCCAGCCCTGGAAGGAATATTTCTACAGGCAGATCTTTCTCAACTATTCTAGAGACAGTGTGACTTGAAATTTTAAAAAAATGACTACAGTGTATAAAAATCTGGCACTAGTTCCAATATTAAAAACAAACATAGAAGTCTGCAATGTTAAATAAGTTCTCTGAACCAAAAAAAAAAAAATGTTTTTCATTTTAAGTTGTTGAATTACTGTGTTCCAAGGGGTACTGCTTTTTTCTTTTGATAAAAGGTATTTTATATTGATATGAAATTTTTGTTGAAATTAACCTCTAAAAAGTTTTTAAAAATACAAAAATGGACATGTTTAAAGAAACAATTTAAATTATCATTGTTCAGCTCCCTTACCCTATGTGTATATTTTTTAAATGAGATAATTTTTTTTATATTGTTTTGAAATTTGCTTTTTTTTCTTAAGAAATATGTTCTGACTATATTTTTAGCAAAGTCTCGTGGGATTTATGGTGCGTAGGTGAGAGGGATGAGGCAATATTCTGGCCTAATCTGAATGAATTCAGGTGAGATGACACTGATCGGGTGAAGAAGGAGCCTCACACAGAGGGGCCCAAGTTTGGACACACGAGAGGCAGCCCGGGAGCACACAGGTTATGACAGAGCCACTTCAGAGAGGAGACAGTAAGGGCATCCCAGGTGAGCAAGAACCAGGAGGAGGTAAGAGCCACCCACTGTCTTCTTACCTGTTAGAGGTCAAAACTAGTAGCTGTCACTGCTTTGTGTGAATTAAATATGTATTCTTCCAGCACGATGGTCTATGAACTAGGTCCGGGTGAGGATTTTATAGAAAAAGAGATAGAAACTCACAATTTTGATAGACATATATAGCTAGTTAGAGCAAGGATCACAGTTAAGATATTTGTTGTTTTGTTTATGTCTTTTTGTTGTTTTGTTTTTGTTCTTTTCTCTTTAAAGTAAAAAAAAAAAGAAAAACTGTATGTATATACAAGGATAGCTGGGAAAATTGCATTGCTGATGCCTACTGGTATATTGAACAGAATAGTTAATGCTTCATGTTTTTCTTGACCAATTTTGCATGCTTATATCTGGTAAACTGAACAACTAATTTGAAGACAACAATATGCAATTTAACAACCATTGGTGAATTCCTACCATCTTATCTAGTGAAGCTCTGTATCAATTCTAATGTTTTCTATTACTTTTTATTGTCTTTAATTGTTTGATCAATCCTGCATTCTTATACCTGGTCATCTGAGCAACTTGGTTGAAGACAACAGTATGTAATATATCAACCATTGTTAATTTCTATCATCTTGTTTTGAAAACTTGAATAGTTTTTATTGTTTCTGTGTTGTTTCCTTGTTGTTTTCATTGTTGTTATTTTGCTACTGTTCTTTTTTTTCTCTTTAAAATAAAAAAAAATATTTTCCTTCCTAGGGTACAGTGATTCCCTCTACTCGCTCTAACTTTATTCTCTAGACAATGCTCTTTTTCATGATGCCCCTTTTCTCCCTCTTGTCTACATGGTTGATATAAATCCATGTCCCATGGGATCAATAGATCTTGATACAAAATAATCGGAATTCCTCAGTGAGTTCAGTGTGTACATCCTGATAAATCTCATGGCATATGATCTCAAAGTAGGTATGATGACAGGTGGTGCATCCCTATCATCCCAGCATTCAGGAGACTGAGGCAGGAGGAATGGTAGAAGTTTGATCCCAGCCTGAGCTACATAGTGAATTCAAGGCCAACCTGAACTACATAGTGAGACCCTGTCTCAAAATAACCCAACAAAATAGGTAAGTATGTATGTATAGAATGTACAGATTTATGTAACCTTAAGTCCAGAATATGTGCATACAAATGCATCTATAAATAGTTGTGCATGTGTCGAGAATATGCAAAAATATATACTTCATTGATCATAATAGCCAATGAAAATACATATGTGAAAGCAAAAAATAGAATCTATGACTACTAGATACTGAACTTTTAAAAACCCAATAAGAGATAGGTAGTTAAAGACTGCAGACACCGGAGAAGTACAAACACATCACCATTAAACATATCTCATGGAGAAAGCCTTATTTTTGAAGCTCAGACTATAGTCATAAAATTCCTCTCCATGTATCTGCATTTTACTCCATTTGGGAAGGTACAGTGCATACACAATTTTCTGGAGGTTATCTGTTACTTCAGGAGCACTCTGACGGCATTTTCTTAAGCATAGTTACTCTAATAAGTCAGTTAGTATCTGGAAACATTTTGCTGGGACTATTCAATTAGCAGTGTGATTTTTTTTTTGCAGTGTGATTTTTATTTATGTATTACCCTTGTATCCACACCATTGAGAAATAATGTGTTTTGGCTGTGTTTCCTTCCACAATTTTAAGACATCATTCCCGATACTAGTAACTCCACAATCTTTATCTATTTTGCACATATGGATGTTGAACCAAAAAGATTCCTTCTAATTTCCTCGCTATTTTTCCCATTCTCCAATTTGCTATCCAATTTTTCCTTTTTTCTTGGACATATCTGTATGAACATTATTGTAGTAAAACACTGAAGAAAGTATTACTTTATCTGAATCAAAAGAGTCTTCTTCTGGAACTAAAAGCACAAATCTCAAATGGGCACTCAGCACTACCTGGCAGTTTTCTCTCATTTGTTCAGAAAATTCACTGCTCCCAGGCTTTTTGAGCCTAAATTGTATTTACTTTTTCTTCAAAACATCTATTACTGTCCAGCTCACAAACACATTATCCCTTGTCTTGCTTCGTATTAACTGAGAAGTAAGCAATACACAGTGTCTGAGCTTCTCATTATGAACATACAACATCTATATCCGTATTCTCTGATTTCCCTACCAGAGAACACAGGTACAAATGGTCTCTCCTCCAGCTGATGACAACTCTTCCAGAACTATAAGGATTTTAGCAGTATTGTCCTAGTGGCATCACAGTACTTAGAAAAGTGCCCAGTAGGAGCTCGGTAAGTGTAGGTTTACTGAATGGATGAATGTATGAATGAATGAATATTTGTGATTATGAGTTCCATCCGTCCTAGGACAAGTGCTAACAAAGACATTTCAAGAGTTCTCAACCATAGTACACATCTAGATGAACATATAAAATGAATAATATTCATCCATGTTTTATTTTCTCAGTGGCTTAAACAGTCAATGGTCACACCTATAGACCACATAAAAGGAGTCAATCACACTGTCCATGTATTTCTATTAATCTTCATAACAATGATCAACTTACACATGATAGAACTGGGCATCAATGAGAGGTTAAATAAGTTACAGAAAGTCAACGCATATGAGAAGAAAGTAAGATTCAAATCTATGTCTGTCTGATGAGAGAGTGAGTATATGTTCTCTCTTCTTTGAAGTCAGCCCATGAGAGTTCCCACAGGACCAAGCCAAGCTGAATTCTAGAACCAATTCTGCAGGGAATAGGGCAGGCAGAAGGGTGTGGAAATTTCCTGCTGTTTAATAAGCCCATCCTCACTATGTAAAAGATGAAGTAATGGTGGCCATAGAGATGGAGAAAGAGGTGTGTGACTCCTGTAAGAACTTTACATTTAGCAAGATTAGATCTTGCTTTCTGTATCCTCAGGCATGAATTTTAATCATTCCAGATAAAGCAAGATCTTCTAAGATCACAACAGGCACAGATCTTGGTGTTTTGGGATCTGAAACTGATGTGGCTTAGAGGAGTGAAGTTTATGCTGAAAGGTGTAGGAAAAACTTCCATGTACCAAGTTTGGCATGGATATTCATATTTATTGAGAATGCGAATAAAAATGCCCCCATGCTCTTGAACCGCTCTGCATGTTAAGACTCGTTTTCTTCAAAGCAATTCTGTCTCTGACCTTGACATGACCTTACCTAGAAATAAGGAACATGGTGGCTGAGAATGTTGACTCTTCAGGTGGACAACACAGACTTAAATCCCAGCTTGATAACTTCTAAGCATGTGACACCAGGCAAATGACTGGAACTGCACACCACACAATCACATAAATTCTCTTTTGTTAAATCTTCAATTATAGCTGCTTCCTAAAAATAGTGGCGAGCATGACTAATCCATGGAAAGTGTTAATGATAGTTCTTGGCATACAATCAGCAAAGTGTTCATGAAAGCGTCACCCGTCCTATCAGCACCAGAAGTGAGACTTCTTGCCTTCAATCCTATAATCTCCTCCCTTGGGCGCCATCCTACTTTCATTAAATGCCTGCATGATAGCCTGTGCTCTAACATTAGGAATTTCATTCTGGGCCTTCAATATTGTGGATACCCAGCAATGACACTGTGGCTCTAGCTTGCCGCTGAACTAAAGCTGGTTTCCAAATTTATCTAGTTGAAAGCATTTCATTGTAGTAAACATCTATCCATTTTATCAGGAGCACCAGCAAATAAAGTCCCCCCATTTTGCTGGGCATACACTAATAAAACTACAAAAGAGAAATATGATAAAAACAACATCACAATATATCTTTAGGTAAATAAGTAGTTAGAGTTCCTATAATTGTGGTTAATAAGATTATTCTTACAGGGTTTTGCAAAATTTAGGTAATACAAATATGTAAAATACCTCCCTTCCAAGAATATAATTATTTCTCTATCATAGACAATGTAATTATTATTATATCTATGCTACAAAATAGTATTTTAATTTCTAACAAGTTAATTAGCTTTCACTGAGTTTCAATTTACTCATAAAATGAGGGGATTGGACTACCATCCCTGATTCTTGATAGTTCCAAAAATTAGATATAAGTACTATATTTCTCATCTTAATTTGGAATATGCCCAGTTTATGTCATCCTCTTTGAAAATAATATGGGAAAGAGGAGGAGCCACTCCTTGGAAAAGTTATGATTTTCTTTGTGAAATTTACACTTTCTACCTGCACTGTTGTGTTTTGCTTATATGTTCACTATATTCATTATAGCAGATGTTCAAGGAATTGTATTTGACTTTCAGAATCGCTTTTCTAGAAAATTTATATTGAGATGATTTGTATTGTTTGTAAAGAATGGGTCTTGTATTCTAATGTTTTGAAATAGCTTAGAAGAAATACAAACTAGATCTTCTCACCCTATGCGGTAGACAGAAAGGCAGATCTTGGCTAAGGAAGAAAAATGAAGTTTTGGCTTGGGCCATCTAAGCAGCAGTGGTGGGAATAATAGGCAGTTGTTTCAGATAAAGGAGGTTTGAGATATAATGAACACAAGTCCTGGCCAGTATCTGGGTCAAAGCAAAGGGGTGTCTGGGGTAGGCCACACATAGAGATTGGAGCAGGCATATCGCTCAAAAACTGATATCAGGTCCTACAAGAATGTTCTTGAGCCATAGATTGTAGGGACTTCATATCTTCGTCATTCAGTAGAATTCTAGTAACAAGGAATAAAATCGGAATACCTTGCAGTGGTACTGCACAAGGAGTCCTGCAAAATGTGACCTTGGCTATGTTTATATTTCTCCTCCCTCTCCCCTGGTAGGTCCCCTGCTTACTCTCTGCCCACCTGCTTGTGCTCCCAGGATGCACGAGGCACACCTGAAGCCAAGGACTCTTATACCGGGCAGTCACTCAACCTGGAATCCTCTCTCCCAGATGCTATGTCTCACACACTCCTTTATTTGAGGGACTTATACATAAGTCAGTTCTTTACAAAGTCCTTTTCTGATCATTCTATCACAGTGTACTCTTTTTGTCCCCTTACAATATTTTAGGCTTGTCTCTTTTAGATATAAGATTATATATTCCTATATATGGCTTTGTCTTTTCATCTTGCTTCTCTAACTGTATCTAAATTTCACAAGAACTAGAGCTCTATTCTCTATCATGCTTACAGTAATGTACTATGAAGCATAGGAGAGACGCATGTGTTCAGTAAATGAGTGCCACTACAACTATTTTGTCTTTCATATACTTTTTAGCATTTGCAGTTAGCACTTCAAAATTTAGCAGATGAGCTTTAAAACCCAGAAGTTTTGCCTGTAATCCCAGCAGTTGGGAGGCTGAAGCAGGAGGATTGTTGGGAGTTCAAGACCAGCCTGGGCTACAAAGTGAGCTCAAGGCCACCCTGAACTACATAGTGAGACCCTATCACAAAAAGATAAAAGACAAACAAACAAACAGAAGTTTTGTCTGTTTTGCTTAAAGCTGCACCTCCAGTGTTTAGAACCATAGCTGAAGCCTTAAACTTATTCAGTGAGTAAATGTAATTTATCATGAAAATTTCCTGTATGCTAGTTTGAAGAACGGAAATAAAGGATTTTTCTTTAGTTATTATAAGAAGTAACCCTTACAACCAGTTTTAAACAATCCAGTTGATCAATAACAACTTCCCATTAAGTGACCATTCTTCCAAAAGCCTAAAGTTAAACATAACATCAACTATGTTTTGTACTGATTGACTTTGTCTTTCAAGCATAGCTTTCCCTAGCTTAGCAAGCAGATGGTAAGTAGTGGCCTTTCTATGGATTGAAAGATGACAACGCCTGGCTATAATGGTAAACACATAAATAATTTACCATGATCATAGGCAAAGGTCTAAGCATATACCAATATCAGCTCATATCAAACCACACAGAAATCAGAGGGGGCACTACTATGGCAATTCTAACTTAAGTGCTAAGGAAAGTAAGGTCTAAAAGATTATACTTCTCACCCAGTGTATGTATTGGAACTGGAACTCAATTGCTGTTCAATCAATTATTTTGGCTTAGAGTCTGTGTTTTGTGTGTTTACTCTCTACAGTCTCCTGATAAAAATGAAAGCACACAATTGATACAATTTCCCACTCCAGTTCTTCACAGTGATGAGTCCTTGACTTACTCAAGTGATTTTTCAAAGGGTAGCCTCTAAGAACATGGAAAATGGAAATGAACTTCAACCACACATATGCTAGGGCCTCTCTAGGAAGATTTAGCAAGCAGTGAGGTAGTTGAGGAATTCAGCTACCAGGTTTTGATAATTAGGATGATGAACAATTAGGGTAACTGCCTATGTGACTGATTAATAGATGCGTGGATAGGTAAATGATAGATACCGAGATAGATGGATAGATAGATCAATGAATAGATAGAAAGAATTGAACATCTGTCTTCCAGAATGTACCCAGTGGGGTCCTGAGTATGCTGTTACGTGGTAATGACTCTCTACTGCAGCACTTAATGCAAACCAAGCCACAGAGGTGGAAATCACCATTAACTCAGTTTATGGTTAAGGCTTCCAGCCTAAAAGTTCTTAGAAGTTGCACCTATACCCAATGATGAACATGCCAGAAAACATTTTCACTTTCACCTGAGCCTTAAAACTACTGGACTTCTGAATAATTCATTCACAATAGGAGTGAACAGGAAAATTGCAATTTGGAGAAGTATTTTATGGAATTTAGGCTATGTTTGAAGTTTATCTTCTGAAAATAATACATTGCATTTTTATTTCCAAAAAGTAGCTCTGATAAAAATAACTCATTTCATAAGTCATTTTATGCCCCTGAAACTCAATTTCAGCATCTATAAAATGACTGATTTGGATGGGGTAATTTCTAAACGATCTTTCATTCTGTAAAACTATGATAAGCCTGAGCATCAACTGTATTAATTACAGATGTAATTTCTGATTTTCTTTTTCTTCTTCTATTTTGACTCATTATTATAGCTATGATTTACCAATGCTTTTACACAGAATAGAAGCAAAAAATTCAAATTAAAAAAAGACTTTCCACAAAGTATAGGAATATTCTGTAGAAAAAGGTTACATTGCACATGCTTTCTGTTTGACAAAGTGTGTCTTATCTTTTTCTGGATTATTTGCATCCAGTAGCCATAATGACTGCCATTTGAATCAGTGCCATTATAAAAATATTGAAAATGCTCTAGATTTCTTCACTTATTACTTTGTGAGTTTAAGCAAGTTACTACTCTTCCCCAACCTCCAGTTTATCCGACTGCAAAATAGAAGCAATCCCTGTAGTCTCTCATGCTTGATGTGATAATTCCAAGAATGGCATGTGCAACACTTATTTCACCTTGGTTGTGCTATACAGATTCTCAGCTAAGATCTCCATGATTTCCTCTCACTCTGTTCCTGATAAATAGAACTATCCATGTTCCTTCTTATTTTAAACTTGCTGATGAAGATGAGAACAACTATTTTCTGTTGGTAGCTGCTCTGATTGAGCCTTAAATTCCAAATGAGACTTGTATTATTCTCCAACTCAATTTTGTCTGTACTTACTTGAAAATTCTGCTACAACATGGATCATCTCAGTGCATTTGCTCATGTTCCAATTCACCTACTCCAGATAACTCAGACACTTTTATAAATAATCCTCCTCTTGGATTAAAGGTCTTGCCTTCTCACATGCTATCTTATGTTAGTTTATTCCTTTATCCAAAATCACCAGCCCTTCTTTGTCTATTTTCAGCAACTCCACTTATCAACCAAAAACAAACCAGATAGACACTGGTCTCAGTCTGAGAATGGACATTTACACTTACTTTCTTGTCCATTTTTACCTCAGAGTTTAATATAATTTTGTGTACTTTGAACATATGGGATTTATAATACTCTTCATTCTGAATTTAGATGAGTGTTTCACATGGTTCAGAAAGGCTTGCAGAAGGGTAACACTTTCTTCCCTTCACCAAATTGTTGGTCGCTGTCACCATGTGGTAATGTCAATGAAACTGAAATTATGAAATAGGATAGGGAGTGGGATGTCCTCAATTTGAATTTCACTTTTATGACTTCAGTGCTGGGGAACCTTGAACCAGGTCTCTAACGTGTATATCAGACTAAGTTTTCTCATGTCTAAAGTATTAGTTTCTAATTTAGAGGACAGTGGTGAAGATAAAATATACTATAGTATATGATACAATACTATTTATATGCCTATACTATCAATATGTCTATGTTATACAATATTATGTTATTCTACACTTTCTACACTGAGTTTGACACTTACCTCGTACATATATAATCTTCAGTAAAGCAAGAAATTACCAATAATTATTTTATTGTATGGCACAAAAAGAACAAGGGAGTTCGGGTCATGGTCTAACATCACATGACTATTCAGAAGCAATGCCGTGATTAGAATCTAAGCAAAACAACTCCGGATCCTCCAGGTATAATCTCTGAGGATGCAGAATCCTTTCCTTCAAGAACTAATATTCTTGAAACACAGGAGGAATTTCCTGTGAGATGCTTCAAACAATTCAAAAGTGAAGCTATTTCCTTAACTCCATCCCTACAGGAAGTGCAATGCAGTGTAAGTTTTCTAATATTGCTGTAGGTTACTTTTACCCTTTAAAACATTACAATTTAACACTTCAAATACACATCAGCTTTGGCATCTCATTGTATTTAGGGAAACAAGATGCTACAAAGATTTTAAAAATATTTCACCAGATCAATTTCAGTTACATTATTTCAGATCTTGTGGTCTCCAGGAAGCATCATGGCCTGGACACACAGTAGGTATTGTTTAGGTCCGACTTATGGAAAAGTCATGGATCTCACACTTCTGTCAACGGCATGAAAGAACTAAAATTTTGAGTTCTAAAAGATCTTTTCCTATATGGCTAATCCCTTGTTTAGATCTCTTGAGGAACTTTGTATTATAGTATACTAAGTATCTGCTAAATGAATGAGCTGAATAAATGAAAAGAAGTATCATTTTGATTTTTTTATTTTTAAAATTTATTTTCAAGTATCATTTTTAAATTACGTATAGATTTTCAACACTTTTTTATAGAAGAAAATTAACAATAGTTATTTTTTCAAATCACTTCATACTTTTTTAAAAACTGTGCTTTCAACTTGGGTTGACAGAAAGATGATTCTTTATTCAGTAGCTACTACAATGTAATTTGATATATATTTGGATGAAAAGTAGATGTTTTAATAGCCCAGTGTTGCATGGAGATATAAAGAAATAGCTTCACCATTAAAATTTTGATTTAATTTCTCTCTAGGTTATGCTAACAGAAAGCCATTTTCATTTTATAGTTGGAAAAGAGGCAATTTGTTGTTGTGAAGTTTTAGGCATGTTCCTATCTGTCACAGCTCTGGAGCATCCTAAACTACTCAATAAGTAGAAAGAGCCCATGAATTCAAAACATTGGCCACTGACATATCATATAATCCTCAAAACTTTGATCAAGCTCCCTTCATTCTGATGTGATACTAAAATTAGTTTTCTTTAAAAAATCTTACTAAATTTTAACTAAATTACAAAAAATAAAACTTATAGATGATAACATGATGTACTTCTCTGTTACTGGAACTCTGTAGAAAGTTTTGAGCAACTATATTAGAATGCCTGAAATAACAACCCCAAAGATCAAATTTTAGAGCTAAACAAAGGGGCACATCTCTATTCTCTTGAAATAAAATGAACATTGCCTGGAGTTCAGCTGAATTAACCCACCATAGAAGAGAAGGTTTAGTCTGTTTCCCTCATATCTATTCTAAAGTAGGCCATTGATAGCTATGTCATAAGAAAGAATTTGTGCTCCATAAATTATCAAATTTTAATTTCCTGGTAGACTCATAGAATTTATGAAGTGGAAAGTTCCACGAAGATCATCCATTATAGACTTTTGTTTTCATTTTAGACAACTAAATAGGGAAAGGGACTTACACAAGTTTAGAAAGCAAGCATGGCAGAGCAGGCACAGCATTTGTACTCCAACTGTTCATTTATTTTCTCTAGTGAAACAATGTCTAAGTATAAAGCTTTTAGCTTTAGAAATATATGGCACGGATATATGTATATTAGTATTCATGCATAGATACATAGACTGAAACGGAACTCAGGTTATCCAAGATCCCAGTCCTGAGTTCAAGAATGGGAACTCAAAGCACTCATATATAAGCAAATACAAATAACTCACACTTTCACATTACCAATTTATTTTAAAATACACTTCTTCTACACATAATAAAAACAAGACAATAACTTCATACTGTAAATATTTATATTCCCTTCAGAACATACCATGATGTGTGCATAATATTATGGGAAAATACACTCTGAATGATGCTTACACTGTTAAACAGACATGAGTTAACTTGATAGGAACTCATCACTTAAGAAATATATCCAAAATCATCATCATAAGGCTTTGACATAGGATAAAGCTTTTCTATGTAATACTCAAACTTCCGGTCAAGGTCACTAGATCACAGAGAAATAAAAAAAGTGAAAGAAATCATTATCTCTCCAAGTTAGTTATGTAAAATAGTGAGAAAGAAACTTCTAAGTGAAAATACATCTGACTACCATGAGAACGAGTGTTCATTTTCCTTAAGAAAATTTCAGAATTATCTATAAAGATGTGATTTTGATCTTAAAAATTAAGATCAGAATGTTAAGATTAAAATGTTTATCCTTTTCATCAATTAAAATCACTTTAAAATGTGCACATTAACTACGTACAATTAGATATACCCATCTATTCATTTATACCTCGAGCAAGTAAGGAATGCAACTGAGTTAAATCTTGTTTTGAAGTTTTCTGCCTCTCAATTTCACTTTAAGATAAGTTTTATACAGACTTCAAAATTAAAAGGCACTGTTGCTTTTTGTGTTTACCAACTTTTACACATAAAGGGTAATTCCTCCTGGATGTGGTTATGAACACTGTACTATTTAAAATACATCCTTGAACAACACTGGAAATAAAGTATAGATCTGAAGTTCATGAGAGAATATATTTTCTTTATAGAATGAGTACAACATTGGCCTCTAAAATGCTAATATTGTAAAATAATAAAATACACAAAAGAAACCATTTATACAAATTGATACAGTTTTAAATACAGGTAAGAAGGCCATGTAAAAATAATTTCACGAAGGTTGGCAGCCCCTCCGTGAAAGCAACACACGTGTTTTCATTTGGGAGAGTGAGTATTTATCCTCCTGAAACAAACAAGAGCAATGCTAGAGTAGGTAGCATCGCAAAATCCAGAGCAAAGGCTCCAACATAAGAGTTTAAAGAAGGACAACACATTTTCCATGAAATAATGAAATAAAATAACACAAGTCTCACAACAGAGCGAGAAATTCTGACAGTGTTCTAAACAGCTGGAAGTCTCAAAGAGAATAAAACACAGCGCATTAAAATAGGAGGTCCTAATCACATTGGTCAGCTAAAACAACACACACTCACACAGAGAAGCCAAACTAAGTTTCTGGTTTCAAACAACATACAGGATAAAGTGAATTTTAAAGAGTAGTGGCCATTTACATAATTTAGGATTTATCACCTTTTTAGGACTACAAAGCAAATGTTTCCCTCAGAGAGCTGCAAAATGCATTCTGCAAACTTCCTTTCAAATCCCTTTCACAAACTGCCTCCCAACACCACCTTCCCCCTCCTCCCAAGGAGTTGTAAATGTAGGTTTCTGGCAACCTACATCAGAATGACACACTTACTTCAATTTCATATTTGCTATTTGTAAGAACAATTTCATTATGTCACATTGTGGCAGCCATTCTCTAGAGAACTGGCTGGGTTAGTTGTGGATGTAAATACATTGCTGATGTATTTTATGATGTTTACTCCTAAAGAATATCAAAACATAACTACGTCAAACATCATCTAGAGATGCTTGGAAAAATTGCACTGCCAACTTTAGAGAAACAGTGCCTGGCTGAATGCAAACATACTCTCATAGCTGTTTTGAGTAGTAAATAAAATTATCTAAATTCATTCCGATTCTCAGAAAAACATTACTTCAGGAAAGGATACAAGCAAGTACACACCTTATATTTTAAAAAGACTATTATCAAGAACAGGAGAATGAGCCTCTAATGAACATAAATAATAACATCTCTAAAACAATTAGGTATTTGGAATCTACATTAAACTCTACCTGCCATATGAGTTGGAGATTTTTAACTTTAGACTCTGAAAGAACGGAAAATAGGCAATGGTATAAACACTTCTAGAGACCTGATAAAAAGCTTGTCATTCTTGGGCTCCAGCCTTAAACCTTGAGAAACTAAATGTATATGCATTGCTCTTTGAAAAATGCATTTACACAGCAAGAAATGAGTGCACCTCGTAACAGACTCAAATAAAAATTGCTGATTAAATAAAAAGGGGATATTAGAAACAGACATCTAACATCAATATTTACACTAAATGGTCTCCAGATAAGCAGACATATCTATTGTAAACACTTCATTTCCTCAGTTTTGCTTCTGACACTTTGATTCCAAGTGTTTCCACAGTTTTAATGTTCTTTTGCTGTGAAAACATTACTGAAACTTGAACAAAGTTTATTTTATTCTTTCCTACCCTGAAAAAACTGTCTCTGTATGTCTACCCCCGAGTTACCTTTCTCTGAGCTCATTTCAGGTGCCCCTTACATTCATTAAAGAAAAATTTTATTGCACAACAGAGAATTGTTAGAAGTCGCTAAAAAGCACTCCCTTACCTTCTAAACCTGCTTCAATCAGCCCAAACTGTTCCAATAATTTAACAAAAAGCACAATGACGATCAGAACTGCTATCATTTCAAGCCCTTCCAAGTTCATGGTCAGCTAGGTCATGGTCCGACCACAGCCACTGAGAAGTGTTGCTCTGCCTGGCTTTCTTTGTAAAGCCATTAAACTACATTAAGAAGGCTACTGCTGGCGAAAGGGAGGAGGAAGAGAGAGAGAGAGAGAGAGAAAGAGAGAGAGGGAGAGAGAAGAGAGAGAGAGAGAGGGAGAGAGAAGAGAGACAGGGAGAGAGAAGAGAGACAGGGAGAGAGAAGAGAGTGGCGAGAGGACAGAGGGGGAGAGAGAGAGAGAGAGAGAGAGAGAGAGAGAGAGAGAGAGAGAGAGAGAAAGAAGAGAGAGGGAGAAGAGAGAGCAGAGAGAGACAGAACAGAGCCTGAGAGCCAATGCATTTATCCTGTCCGCTGTAGCAGAGACCAGAAGTGGCAGTTGGATTGTCAGGGCTGTCAAAATCCTCAGCATCCTCGTTGTCACTCTTACACAGAGAGGGCCACGCATGAAGCAGCGCGCAGATCACCCGAAGCCCGGAGGTCACCAGGAGCGTCCCGAGGACACATGAGGCGCGGCCACGGCTGGGCCCGGGACTCCGCGCGCGGCCGCTGCCATGGCTTCGCGGGGCCGTCAGTTGCCTTGGCAACGCGGAAACTAACCCCGGGCAGGATTCGCTGAAGATGAGGACCCGCGCTCCGCCAGCTTCAAACACCGGGACAAACTGGAAACGCCCTGGGCAGAGCTGAGGTTTGCTTTCTGCTCTTTCAGAAACCTCCTTTACTAGTTAGGAAATCAGGAGAGAAACGACGCTTCAGGAAGCCCTTCATTGTGACTTTCTTCTTTCTGATGCTCAAGTCTTGCACCAATATTCTGGTTCGAATAGTATTATACTGTTCCAAAGCAAATATATATTCTCAGTATTTACCTAATACTTTAGTTTCTCAGTTGCCTTCTCATATTTTTGCTCCATACCAATCAGTACACTAGCACAGGTTCACTTTTCAGTGCATTTCTCATATGCTATTTCTTACAAGAATATTTGATTTCAGTAAATTAAGAGCCAGGAAAAAGTCTGAGGGGAAAATAAAAACCTGTTTGCATAACTGTCTTTGTCTTGCATAACTTTTTTTCCTCCTCGCTAACACTACCCACCAGTTACTAGCAGTATCCTAGGTCAGACTTACGGTGAAATATTAGACTGAAAACCGAACAATGGACAATAGTAGAACAGCAACAGCAACGGAACACACACAAGAGCTGAAAAAAGCATCTCACAAAGCCAGTTCCGTTCTCCTGTTTCACAAATGAGCACGTGAGGATCAAAGACAGCAAAGGAGACCAGGCAAAGGCAGAACAGCATGGATGGAGGTGGCCTGAACTTGGGGTTGGATTTGTGGCAGTGTAATGGCTCAGAATGCAGACTCGAGGACCAGACTGCCCAGACTCAAGTCGAGGGCCTCTTCCTGGCTGTGCGCTCCTCAGCGTATTACTTTGTATCTCCGTGTCTGAACGTCCTTATGAAATGGGGCATGTGACTAACACCAAGATACTGGGACTATTCTGGAAAGTAGTGAATGATGCTTTCAGGACAGAGAAAGCTGTCTCCATCACTACTAACTCTTATTTTTATCAAAGTATCTGCATGCTTTATTCATATTTTGTAACGTTGCCAGACTCATTTAATTTGAAATTCAGCCTCATCTTATCATTCTCTTAATCAAAACCCTTCCAGGACTTCCTTCTACCTACTGAATAAAGTTCAAGTCCCTCTGCAAAGACTCCCGGTCTCCTTGTGGCCCGTTATCAGCTCGGGAACTGTATGTCAGTGGTTCTACTTCTGTCTACACAATCTACCTAATACCTCAGCTCCTTTTCCCAAGCTCCTGTGCCCCTCTGTCTCCGAGGGTTTGCTTCAATCATATTATCTTTCTGGAAGAAAAAAAGCACACATACACTTTCCATACCATGTCAACCTGTCAACTTCCTAAAACTGTTTCATGAAAATTCTCCAAGCAGTATTGGGTTGAATATCTCCCTTTCTTATATTTTGGTAGTACTTTTCACCTGGGTATACGCCCTCTCCACTGAAAAGTGAGCTTTGAGAAGGCAGAAATCATGCTTTCTATGCCTACCTTGATGCCTACCCCTATGTGTGCATAGGGGGTGCTTCACATGTTGTAGATGTATGTTATAGATATTTATTGGATAATGGTCACCATTGATTAGGCAAATATCACATGCCTGATGCTGAGTATACATTGCTTCTCCTATCTGCTGTTATTGTAGGTACAATTAGACATGATTTACAGAGAAAATGCTAAGTCTCAAAGAGTTTAAGAAACAGGGCTTAGATCTTACTGCCGACTAATGGTGCTAACACATACTGCTGGCTAATGGTGATAACATGATTCAAACTCCAGTTTGTTTAAATGGAAGCCCATTATTTCTTGTCATTATTGCACACAGCTTTAAGTGAATTAGAAAGCCAAACATTGGCGCAGGTACTCATTAGCACAAGATGAAGGTGCAAACACTGATGATCCTTCCAAACTGTTTTGTGACATTGTAATTAATCTGTTCACCCCAGCAACTTTGAAACATGAAATGTTTCCAAACTGGGAGTTAATTGAATTGATGGAGTTTGTCTCCTGCTCAGTCACAGGATTATCACTACTTGAACACATATCATCTGTGCTATTCACAAAGCCATTTGTCTTTCTCCTAGGAGGAACTCCATAAGGCTCTTCAGCTCGCTTCATAAACCCGTATCACTGGTTAGGTCCTGAGCATTCTCCTGTAAGGTTGATGTCTTTGGGCTACGGAATGTAGTAGGCAGGGTGGTAGAGCAAAGCATGAGAGTATTTTTTTTTTCTCAGTCTTAATGTCACAGTAAAGGGTTCTCTTAGTGCTTAGTTGCTCCTCTGAGAACCTGCAAGTTTCCTGTCCCTCTATTCTACACTATCTCAGACATCTACTCTTCTCGTTTTATCTATTATAATGTTTATCCTCATATGCCCCTGTGAATAAGTGACTTTATTCGGGTCTTGACTCGCAAATTCCCAACACAGGGGAGCCCTAGGAAACCACACTACATATAACAGCACCCTTTTCTTTTTCCAACACTAGAGTCACCACCCTGTGTTATTTTCCTTGAAAGCATTGTCACCAACAGGCATGCATATGGGCTTACTTATCTGTCAGATCTCTCCTTTTGCTAGAATATGAACCAGAAGATAGTGAACCTTTTAGAACTTTCGATAATAAAAACAGATTATTGTGGCACACATGCCATAGGTTTGCCACCACTGAACAAACTGTTCACTAAAAGGCCAGAGAAATTTGTTCATCTTTTTGATTGTGGTACTCTCAAATAGAGAATAGTTAAGGGGCAGTGGGTGTAGCTCATTCATAGAGTTTTTGCCTAGTGTGTGTCAGTCCCTGCCTTCCACCCCAAGTCTTAAATAAATAAATAAGAAAGAAAGAAAGAAAGAAGAAAGAAAGAAAGAAAGAAAGAAAGAAAGAAAGAAAGAAAGAAAGAAAGAAAGAAAGAAAGAAAGAAAAAAGTAGTGCCTGGCACCTAAGAGGAAGCAACTATTTGTTGAATGACTATTCTCTCTGACATCTCTTCCTAAAAGCAACTTGCTCTCTCTGTGACCTGGCAGAATCCAAACCCATTACTTAAAGCACAGAGGATGCCCGCGGACCTTGTGAGGATTTTTCACATTCTTTGAAGAGGTCCCCTTCCAAAGCAATTTCTATGGCCTCCTTTGGAGGTGAGTCAGGAGGACTGCATACTGGAACATGTTGGCTGTCTATCTATCTGTCTGTCTATCTATCTACCTATCTATCTATCAATCTATCACTATCATCCATCCATTTATCTTAGCTCCAAGTCATAGCTTGAAATCAAAGTATGCATTAGTCCAGTATCTTTTCTTCCTATAGAGACACACATTTCCTAAGCGATCAACAGATGGAGGAGATCCTAATGATGACCAGATCGTGAATTTCATTCAAGTTACTTAAACTCTCTCAACCTCAGTTTGCTAATCCTTAGAACAGAGCCAATATACCTCCCTCAGAGGGTTGTTACAAGCACCAGGTGCAATTATATTTACAACTGACAATCTCCACAAGCACACATTTTGCTAACCAGTGGACTGAGCACATGTACCACCCCATTACTAGAATCTTTCTTTGTGGATGACAACAATTTTCTTTCTCATCTTACAGTGAGTAGAAGAATCTTGACAAGACAAAGAATCATTCCATGTCCCCAAATCAAAAGTTGGTAAATACTATTTGATGGTTTATGCATGGCCAGCTATACCTAAAGTACTTAGTAAAACAAAAATCAGGATATGGAACCAATACTTTCCTGTGACTTCTAAAAACATTGTTTGCTTTTGCTGAAGTGATCAAATTTTTAGATATGTGAGAAAGTTCTGTGCCTGTGCCTTATGGTGAGTGGTAGATAAAGGTTAAGTGTGAGGTGATAATGAAAAAAATGGATATTGTTAGGCAGACTAAAATTCTACATGATACTTGGGACGCTGAGGCAGAAGGAGTGCTTGAGCTCAACAGTTTGAGGCCAGCCTAGGCAACATAACAAGAACTTAGCTCAAAAGAAATATATATATATATATATATCATGTGAGATGTATTCTCAACAAACTAGAAACAATATTACGGACTCAAGTTTTACTATTTAAAGGAGATCTCACAAAGCAGCTCTTCTGCTTAGAAGCAGTTCTTCTGCTTAGGTTCACTCAGCTACATGGAGGTTATCCTTTGCCTGTCTCCAGAAAAATGAACACACTTAATTAGCAACCTTCTTACTCTTGTACTTCAGAGCAGATCCCTAAAGTATAGTTTATTCAAAATCACCAGTTACTGGCAGTAATGGACCTATTTCTGCTTCATTTTCAGTGAGATGGATTTGGGAAGGACACAATGTTTCTTCCCCAAAATGAGATATAAATCTGGCCTTTGATGAACTGATGCAAGGAACAAAGGGATTCTGGTTAGTTGTGTCCTTCTGATTCTAGGTTTTTAATGATAATCAAAAGCAGAGGAGATGGGACAAATGTTTTATTCTTGTCTCACAGCCCTAATTAATTGGCCTGAGCAAAACTAAGCTTTGCTTAGTTTCACTGTCCATTGTTTATTCACTTGTTAAATCTGTGGTTTAGGTACTGCACAAGACAATATGATCCCAAAAATTCTCTTTCCAGCCTTGCTGGAGATTGGAATGTACTGAAGTTTAGCACACACTAAGTAATGCATTAGGGTATCACTAACTGACAGAGTAATGTACTAAGTACTTTATATGGGTTCTCTCACTGCAAACTCGCAGAAACCCAGGAGGTAAGGTCCTACTATTTTACAGGGGGAAATAAAAGGGGAAACTTAAGAGCACAGGGCTTAGTGCATTGCACCGAGAAAACTCCAGTCCAAGATTCACACAGATCTGGCCTCAGGGATCATGATTAGATGGTGCTTGAGATGCAATTGCAAACAACTGCAATCCAAGGCAATGTCTAGTAAAAATCCATAAGGAAGTAGAGAAAGTACCTTGAGAGCGGGGATAGCCCAGCTTAGGCTTTAAAGGCAGTGTGAGGGAGAGTGATAGACTCAAGGTCAGGCTTACAGAGGTTGCACTGGGTTTTATGTAGATGTGAGACAGTATTTGTTAACTTGTTTCACAGCTAGGGAAATCTACGTTAAGTGGACGGCAGAGAAGAAACTAATCCTGCCAGTCAATTGACTCAGAGCCTGAGAAATCATAAAAATCAGCCAAATTCCATGTCTAGGTGCTCCTATCAAGTTTCTTGTTTTTCCAGGCATTGCCTGTTCTAACTTACAAACTGAGCATCAGTGGTCTGCCTCTGACACATGGTCTTCCTTTGGGAATGACTTGATCCAAGAGAAGCCTGGCTATAGTTTATGGGTGAGAAACAGAAAGTACATTGGCCCTTCAAAATAAACTAAAATAAAACAGAAAACATCAAATGAGAAACTTATTTCAGTAATATTGTGAAGAGACAGTGATTTATGTTTATGAATGAGATAGTGTAATACATAGTGCAATGGATGCTTGTGTTCAAAATCCCATTCTGCTACTTTGAACTTTGGAACTCTGAGCAAATCTTTGAGATGATTCATGCAAAACACTCAGAATAGACACCATCATATAAATGCTCAATAAACAGCAATTGTTACTGTTGGTATTTATTGAACCTTCACTGGACGCTAAATGCTGCTCTAATTGGTTGATATCAATTATCTCCATATATTCATACAACTCAGTGAGTCAAACATTGCTTCTATTCCCAGTTGAAAAGTGGCTAAGAAGTAGAGCATTTTCAATTGAGCTGGGATTCTTAAGAAAACACATTTTTCGGACACACTCATTAGTTTATCACCATCTTTGACAAAGTAAAGTAGAAGAATTTATAAATTTATATCAGAAAGAAATCAAATTGTTCTCATGAAAAAGTAGAAATCCAAGTATCCCTATTGTGAGGAAAAAGAAAGTTAAAAACATGGAAATAAATCTTATGAGTGTTGGTGTTTGAGAAATTTTTAATCAATTTCCATTCTGGAATTGCCCAGAGGGTGAAGAGAGAATGAGATGCATTACAGTCCATATTCCACAACCAAACAAACCCTCAGTCGTGAGGAAGCACTGACACTACAGCAAGATTACAACAGATGACACTGCAATGAAGACGAGTAACTGAGGCGAGCTGCAGTGTGAGTATAGGAGGTGACATAGAGGAAGAATAGGCAATGACTCAGAAACACACGGAAGCTGTAGTTTATTGCACCCTTACAAGAGTGAAAATACATGGGATGCATGGAAATAGTAGCAACAGTATCTGGCATTGACAACAGAGAAGATAGAATTAACCAGATAGATAGATAGCTAATAGATATAGAGATAGAGATAGAGTAGATAGAGATAGATAGAAATAGAGATAAAGATAGAGATAGAGAAATAAAATCTCTACTGGTTACGCACAAACATTTGTGTGCATTTGAATTACTTTGTATTCTTTCTAAAACTGAATCCTCAAACCTGCCCACCTGATTTAGTTGGTCTTAGTAGAGTCCATAAATCTCAATTTTTATCAAACATTCCAGTGCATTATAACACAGAATTCCTTTGGTCCACACTGTGAGAAACACTGCATTAATCTTCTCACATAACTCACCAACGTAAGTAACACAGCCTCCAGGAAGACCCTCCCCCAGCTTATCAAAAACTAGCTCAGAGTTACACATTTACTTTGGCAACATGGTTAATAATAAATGGGAAAAGAAAAAAATGATGAGAAAAAAAGGGAAAAATGGAAACAAAGCTTTTGTAAAAAGGGAAGGGAAGAGAGGTTGAAGGGAGGGTGAGGGAATGGGGAAAACAAGAATCACATTACATCATGCTCAGGTACAAATTCCCTATAATGAATTTGATCATTATGTACACCTAAAATGTACCAATAAACTTATTTTAAAAAAAAGAATAAAGGGGGCTTTCATGAGTTTCTCAAGCTTTTCTAAGTAAGGAATATTTAAATGGTTTGTAAAAGGAAACAAGTTTTCATTGTCTTTTGTTAAGAAATTTTTTGATGATTCATCCGCTGGATTCATGACAGCTTTCTGTCACAAGTAAGCTTGAAATACAAATGTGAATGAATGTAGAGAGCTGTAAACCATTCCATACTTCTGCACTGCTACAGCTCCCCTCTTGACCTGCCCCTGGGGCACTCTTCTTTCAGCATCCAATACAGTCTCTTAGGTAGGACAACAGTAATGTGCAGCCACCTCAAATACCAAACAAAGTGAAATAAATAGCAACTGGTGGGTGCAAATATTTGTGTGACACTAACTCAGATAAAGAAGGTATTTCAGTTCAAGCTCTAATAAAAAACAAAACAGCAGCCATATGGAACTTTGCCCATTACTCTGGGAAAGCTCATCCTTATCTAAATCAATACTATCAAAGTAACAAAAGATACAAATTTGTCTGATGTATAATTCACTTATTATGAACTCATGTAAGACTCAAATAACTGAAACAGGATTATTTATGGGATTGTCAAACCCCAAGGCAATTTCTACAGATTTTACCCTGGCTAATGAAAAAAAAAAAATATATATATATATAAATAGATAGATAGAAATATAGGTACATAAATAGATAGATATAGATATGTAGATTTTTAATTCCAATATTATTCTATTATTTCTTCCAACAAGTTGATCTTAATTACATTTGACATGCTATACTTCCTCCCAGTGGATAAAAACTGTGTATTCTTTCAGTACATCCAAGAAATATAAAATATGAATAGTAAGACATAATAATACCCTGATAATTATTTACGTTACTAATAAATTGTAGCCTAATTATTAACAACACTAAGTTAATTACTGATTAAAAACCTTGGTTTTCAATGGAATAGTTCAAATATAATAACCCTACAATATCATGCTAGAATCAAATTTTGAATAATAATAAGGTGTATGTTTTATTTGGAAACTACAAGTAACCAATTCTCTTACAAAGATCATACTGAAAAGAAATAGTAACATCAATGCAGTGGAAATGTAACTCATTGGATTTCACAGAGAGGCCTTGGTGTTAAAGGTGAGTTTTATGGACAAGTAAGGGTATGCTATGTTAGAATTATTATATTGCAATCTTTAAGCAAGCTAAAACGCTTTAGACTCTTTAAAATAAATGAAAAATGATCTACTAGTTTGAGAATTGAGAAAAAATACCTCTCTGAATCCTGGTACAGTCATGCATTGCTTAATGATGGAAATATATTCTAAGAAATGTGAGACAGGCTATTCTCTGATTTTGTGATCATCACAAAATGTACTGACATAAACATAGATGGTGTAGGTCACACAAGAATTCAGCTTCACTGTGACCTCTTGGTACAATCAGGATATATAGTAATCAAAAGATGTATGAGTCTATTGATGGCAGGATATAGTACACTATTTCCCAGTGAACTATTTTTCTTAGAAGTAGAAGGTATATGCTATAATGAAATGGTAAAATGTATAGTAGAGTAAATAGAAACATCAGTAACAGCCATTTATTATCACCACAAGCATTTATGTACTACCCATAATTTTATTGCTGTACTTTTATATGACTATTAGTACACTGAGGTTTGTTTATACCAGCATAACTGCAAACATTATATTAGCATGGCTACAACATCACCAAGAGTTCAGAAGATTTCAGCTCCATTATAATTCTGTGGGATTGCCATTGCATGAAGTCCACTAATGAGTCCATGTCATTATGCAGTGCATGACTACAATATTGTGTAATAGTTTTCTACTGCTGCATATCAAATCATTACAGACTGAATGAGTTAGAAAAATATACAGTTACTATTTCACAGATAAAAATCTGTAGGTCAAGATTCTGAGAAAGGTATTTGAGTCCTTTTTTCAGGCTTACATCAAAGTAAGCTGGAACTGAAGTTCTGGAACTTCTGAGATCACTATTGTGTAACTAAGATCTTTTTCTTACTAGCCGTTAGTCAGAGGCCACTTCTACCTCTGAGTGGTTGCTCTGGGTGCCCTGCACTGCACCCCTCCACAGCATGGATGTCTGTACCTTCAAGGCTAGTGGGAAAGTATCTTCCATGTTTCAGACCTCTCTGACCACTTTTCAGGGCTTAGCTGATTAGGTCAGGCTCACTCAGGTTAGTTTGAGTAGCTCAGGCAACTGATTAGTCACCCTAATTACATCTGCAAAACCAGTTCCATCATAAATGGTATCATAATTATTGCAGCAATGTCCTAACATTTTCCCAAATCCTTCTCATACTAAATGCATAAGCCTTCTACAGAACATTTACATCAGGAGACATCTTGCAACTCTGCCTCACACTCTGTTTCTGCTAAGTGGCATGCAAGGTGTCCGTGGTTGTGTCAAGCTAAAGAACAATATTTATTTTATGGGTTTTCAAATGAAATCAAGGAAGAGAGATCAGCATAGATTTGTGTATTTGGCTACTGAATGCACAAGGTTCAACAGCAAGATTTGAGGTTCTGCAGTGAAAACTGTTCACTAACTACTCTTGGCAACATAAGGAAAAGAAAGATTAGAAAAATCTACAGCACTTCCATTCTGGAAGTGGACTGCATGTTAACCTGGTGGTTTCCTTCACTGCAGTATATAAAACAGAACTATTTAGAAAAATATGAAGAGCAGCATGTTTGGGACTTTGATACTACAGCTCACAGATTCCATTCATTCTAGGGCAAATTATTCCTGTATTATTTTTCCTTACTTCTCGGTGTTCACAAACTGTGGCTGAGCTCTCCTTCCACTGTGGTCATGAATGGTCCTGTGAATGTCTCTTTACTTGCATAACAGTAGACCATATAGATATCTTAATTTGATACTATACTGGGTAAAGAGCTTTGAATGATATCACTGCTTAGCTTTAGTTAGATTTTCTATAAACTTCAGCTGAGAATCTGGCTGTCATCATTGACCTGAAATATTGGAAGATTTGGCAGGCAACGAGATAATACAAAATACACAATAAATAAATGTCCTTGTGGCTATTGTTATAATTACAACGAGATGTACACTGCTCCCAAAGTGTACTCGGAATCTTGCAGTGTACTTGGCCAGTAGAATGTATTGAGCCTCTGATTGTGAGCCTCCATAAAGCTTCTATTCCCTGTGTCTGACTCTCCACATACATTTCTTATCAGAGTGACAGGAACATGTCATTCCCACACTGCAGTTTTCAGCAGTATCTTACTGACAACAGAATAAAATCTGAAATCATAGCAAATCATAGAAGTCTGCCAACTTTCTAAAGAGCTCTCAGGCCCCATCTCCTGACTTTCTGTCCTCATACTCTATGTTCAAGTCAGAGAGAATTGCTGCTGTGGCCCACAGCTCAGGTTGATTGCTCCAAGACCTTGCTTTTCTTTCTGAAAAATGCTTATTCATCATTTAAGAAGCAATTTAAATATCTCCACTTGGATGGACTCTTTCCCAAGTCTCCCCTCCAACAAGTCACTTCTCCCTTCTTCTTTCCACTTTGTTCTAATATCAACCATTGATGTTTTAAGATTAATAAGCTGGTTGACACAATATCCTATCTACAATATCATGAGTCACTGTGGGGAGAAGCCAGATCTTACTTTTCTGACTGCAGTACTTATCCATGTGCTTGGAGTACATTACTTGATATGTAAATATTGCAATTAATAAAAGAAGTATTAAAAAAAAGAAACAAGGAAACAATAAACCAATGGCGTGCTATGTGTAGGATACAAGGAAAATTTAAGCCAGTGGCAAACTCTCTCAGAATCACCATGCCTAGAATCCCACCACTAAATCTTTCATTTTTCACAGAAAGCCTTCCAAGTGTCCAAAAATGATTATAATGGAAGAAAACATTAATGACTAACATCTTTATATGAAATTTTCTGTGCATCATGTTTCTGCAGGAAAAATAAAACCAGGGAACTTGAAGCAATGGCACCAGTGTATGAAAAGGAAGATGGCACCAGTGTATGGTAAGAGGCATGTCTTGGTTACTTTTCTCTCATTGCTGAGACAAAATACCCCATGACCAGAAGTAAGGAAGGAAAGGTTTATTTAGCTCACAGTTTGTGGAGGTTTCAGTCCATACTCAACTGGCTGCAAGGCAGAGTGGCACATGGCAGAGGACAACAGTTCACAGTGGCAGAAGACAGCACAATGCAGTAAGAGTGAAAAGAAGGAGCACCAGCTGGGAGAACAAGCCTCTTTCCCTTCCTTATATTGTATGCTGGCTCCCTGACCCAGGGCACCCACACCCATAATACCAGCATTTGGCCATGAATCAATCATAAACTCCAGAATCCTGCACCCAGGAGTGCCTGAGGCTTTGGGGGAAATCCAGACACAGACCATAAGAAGCCATTTTGGTAGCAAGCACAGAAGTTTAACAGAGCATAGATGACTGAAATGCAAAATCTAGAGTGATTTTGAGCCAGTCCAGAACATTCTAATACAATCACTGATCTGCAAAGTTGTGATTTTCTCATTTCCTATTAAGTGTTTACTGTATTGAACGTCTAGATTACTTTTCTTTGAATAATTTACCAGTCATGGATATATCTAGCCTCCTAAATGATTAAACCAAGTTCATGGAAGTAGACATCTGTGATACAATCAATTGAGTCAGGGTTCATGTGATCTATTTCTTTAAGTATCCTCAAAGTCTGCCTTGGGAATAGCATTTGTTCATGTGCTTCTTCTGGACTTCCTACTTATTGAGAAGACATTCAAGAGATACTGAAGAAATGGTTCAGAATTGTTACAGGATGAAAATTCTTGTTATTAGCAGGAGGAAAATTTAGCATCTGGTTAGGGAATCGAGCAATGCAAATTGTTTTACAATATCTTGGATTTGATTCAACTCCCATCTCACATGCCAACTGCCCCCTTTTTCATAATTTTAGGTACTTAAATTTTACATGAAGCTAATCAACTCATTTTGATTAATGGACATATAAATCATTTTGATTAGTTTGTGCAAAATCACAGAAATATATTAGCTATTCAGTACCTAAAAAGCACTTGTAATCTCTTTTCTCTTGCTCTTTAGGGGGAAAAAAGTCAACAACTCAAGGAGGAAAGCAATATGGCCAAGTATGTATTCCTGTCAATCAAGGTTTTTTTTAATGATTAGATAATTTCAACACCCTAGTAAATAAAGGAACACTCAATTCTATTATAAGGTGGTAAAGTGTAGCTAATAAATTACAGGAAGCAAATGTGTATTGCTGCTACCTGCACGCAAAGGAGTCTTGGGCCATTCACCATCAAGAAGTCATGTTGAGAAGTTATGTCATGGCTCTGGTGATGTTGGTTTTGCTGGAACATTTTAGAGTTCTGTTGCAGGAATTGATTTTAGCTGCCACTTATATATTATCCTTCCCTGCCTGCTGTAGCCTACAGCATTTCACCCTGAAGCTAAAGCCTTCTAAACTTCTGCAGTAGTGACAGTGAGAATGGATGGGAATTTTGGAGCTATGTCCTTACTAACATGCTTCTCTGAAAACACTAGATGACTCCTGTGGTGGATGCTTTGAGCACCCTGGGGATATGTGAGCACCTTGGCAGCTAACTGAGCTTCACATAGCACTTGCCTCTGTCACTCTCCAGGGCTGTCATGTCTGGCTGGCCAATAGCCTTCCTGATCAAGGTTTTTTGTGAAGACTGATTGCTTCTACTTTCACAAAGCTGAGAGTACCTGAAGTCTGCCTGCAGCTCCCAAGTGATCTCACCACCACTGGCCCGAAAATAAATCCAAATAGTTTTCAACCAAAGGGGATTAGACCTTTTTTTATACTTTAACTCGTCCACTTCTTGTAGATAGCTTTGCCAAAATGGGAGATACACAGCAAGACAGATGTAGTGGTACACAGGCACTTTAGCCTGTCTCGTTGGTTTATGTAAAGGTTTCCTAGAGAAGGAAGTTGAAATCCAGGGGTAGAATAAGCCTTTTGTACTAATATTGAATTTCAATTATGTATTACCCTTGCTTAGATTACCTGGGATAATTAGAAGTTTCCAGCACCCCTGTGAGTCAGAGCAATCTTCATAATTAATTTCTTGTTACCCAGAGTAAAGATGAACCTCTCCAATTCTATTCTGTTTGCAAAAGGTATCTTAGAGTCACTATTCACCTAAGCTCCTGATTTTGAAAGCTTGAAATGGGATTTGAAAAGATCATTTTTATATATTTTATCAGGTTTTTACTCTTATACTTTTGGAGATTTAATGCATTGTGTGTGCAAGTACTTTGTGAGTATTGTACAACCAAATGATGAAAGAGAATGACACACTACTTGTTTTTTTTTTATCTTTCTTTCTACAATACTGTTGCTTTGTAGTTTTCCTTAGTGCCTGCAAGTTTGCACATGTACTTGGGATTCATTTGTTAAAGAGCCTGAGCATACAGAGAAGCTTGTTTTTCTCTCCATGAGTTTAATCCTATAATTCTACAAGGTTAGTAAAAATCCTCTTGAGTTTTTTCTTTTTCCTGGACATCAGAAACAGGAAGAGTCATTCAATCAAAAGTTGTTTAAAAAGGAATTACATTTAAACCTTACAGAAGCTGCAGGAAAAAATATTCTCTTCTGGTGAAGAAAGAAAGAAAGAAAGAAAGAAAGAAAGAAAGAAAGAAAGAAAGAAAGAAAGCAAGCAAGCTCTGGAATTTTACTAAATTTATGGTCACTGTACCCATCAGTTAAGTACAAGGTATAACTCAAAGCAGATGTCATATCAGGACAGTTTGAGGAAAAAACTTCTGAAATACATGAGGAAAAGATACTAAAATACATTCAGGAAGGTACAAATCCTGATGGGGTAGTCAAGGCCTGTTCAATTCACAGGCAACAAGAAAGAACTGTCAGACACAAGTGTAATGGGAACCAATGGCTGTCTGCTTCCCAAGGTCTACCAGGTGCTCTTTGTTCATTCTGATTTTATTCCCAGCTCTGATCATTACAATGGCAGGTACCTGGGCACATCACATCCACAGCCACATCCAGAAGGGACTGAAGGAGGAACAAATCGACAGACACACAATGCAGCATTAAGTGAAACCTGCCCAAAGCCCTGCTGTGAATTTGACCTCTGATTGCTAAAACTAGTTTTCCCCTTATACTTAAATCCATAGCTAGTACTTGTCTCTAAATTACCAAGATTCTTGTTTTTGTTGCAAAACTTTTCTAATGCCATTGCCTCCCTGGTTGTCTGGAGTTTACTCCTTCCTGGATGTTTCCTTGTTACATATGTCTAAGCCCATTTCATCTTGTTGAATTTCCCTGATTCTTGACTTACTTGGTGGCATGTTAAATGTTAATGTACACTAGATAGCACTCTCTCTACCAGGAATAATTTCCGCCTATCCATTGTCAGTCCACCTGCATTGTCTCTTGATCATCCTATGAAGTACACAGACTTACATATACATGTGCACACAGATCACAGTTAAAAATCTTTTTCAAAGTAGTCGGGTGAGCTTTCAATAAAACAAAAACCTTTACAGTATCTTTTTTTTTTCAAAATCAGCTCTGTCATATTAGTGGGTAGAAAATCATCTTCATGGGTTCATGGTCAGCCCAGAATACAACAGAGTAGAGTAGAATAGTGAGTGCTTCGCAAGTTAAAAAAAAAAAAAAAGATCTCTTCATAAAATCCTCTTTCCAGGTATGTTTCTGTTTTTGTGTACATTTTTGGTCACAATAGAAAGGTAATTCTCAAACTGTACTTTATGGTTGAAAAAGTTAGTTGTCTGAAACATGCATCACAGCACATGCACTGTAATATACCATGTCTTCAGAGAATTTTAACGAAATGGTAAATTTGTCATCAGAAATGGATTACACATATGAACGCCATAGCACATCTCATCTGATAAATGTGTTATCTTCAAGAAAGCAGACAAACAGAGCTCTGAGTGGATGGCAATCTAAGTGACTGAACTTTGATGGCAGGACAGGCAAACATTAAGGTCTGGATCTCCATGGAGAAAGACAGGCAGATCGAGCCACTGGGATACTGATGTTAGCGGAAGACACAGAGAAGGATCTGACATGGGGAGCTCCAAGTTGCACTGACTTGAACCAGTGAGAAATAATGACAAGGTCTTTCCTTTGTTCATGTCTTCACAGTGACAAGGTCTTTCATTTGTTCATGTCTTCACATTTTCAGAGAATTTTCATACCATCATTATTTTAGGGAGACCTCTGGCATGGGAAGTATAAGAAGGAGCTTTTCCCAAAGCACCTTATGCATTCCAATGGCCTCACCCTAGTCTGGGCCCTGTTGGTTTTGGTATTATTAATTATGTGTCAGGAGAAAAGTTAGTCATAAGGAATATAAATATTAATGTCTCAACTAATGGTGAATCTGTGTTTAAACACATGGTTCTTTGACTCGCTGAAAAAAATGCTTTTAACATCAACTTCAAAGGAACCTAGTAAGGTTACTGTGCATGAATTTACAAAGCAATGAATTTGAAAGATAAAGAACCACACTGTGCTTACTTGTTATAAAATGTTTGTTCAGAAAGACAAAAATGGCAAAATGCAGCTACCAAGGTTTCAGCCTTGAATCCCTGCATTCTGTTTCAGGCCCTTCTGTTTCAGCAAGACACAGACAAATTGAAAAATATTTAGGGAGTGATTTTAAAAAATGATTAGGGAATAAAAAGGTTTGATTTATGAAGTCAGATTGAAGGAGATAAATACCTCTTGCTTGGCTTAAGTGATAACCTGGAGCTATGATAAGAATCTACAAATACTGGATGGATGTAAATACAGGTAATAGGATTTCTGAGTGTGCCTATAAGACAAAGTGGTGGAAATAAAGTGCTCAACTTTAGAGAGTTCCAAGAAGACTTTGGACAAAGGGATTCACTATGTGAATGGCAATACCACACTGGAAAAAGGGGAGGAGGAGGAGGAAACAGGGGAGGAAGAGGGAAAGAAGAGGGAGAAGAAGAAGAAGGCAAGAGTATGAGAAAGAAGAAAAGGGGAAGAAAGAAGAAAGGAGGGAGGGAATGGAGAAGCATGAACTGGAAGGAAGGAAAGAAAGAATGAAGAAAAGAAGGGAAAATTTTCAAATTTCATTATTTCACATATAAAATACATTAGCAAGATAGATTTTTTTGCTTGAGAAGGTAAAAGACATGGCTATTATCCTTTTTTAATACATAAACGTTCACTGGTGATATTAAAAATGGATTCCATAGAATGTAAGCTATCTTTTCATAAGGGCTCTGTGGTTGGTGTGGGTGAAAGAAGCTACCACAAAGGAATACAGAAATAAACAGAAAGGGAATATAAGAAAGAATGAATAAAAAGATAAAAGAATGAAAGAAAGAAGAAAGGGACAGAGGAAGGCAAAAGAAGGAAGAGGGAACACTGTGTTGTCCTCCTCTACTTGAGAGAAAATACAAGAAATAGGCTTCTGCAGCGCTCAGTCAGAATAGACACCTCTCCAGGAACCTGAGCCAGGCAAGGGATGGCAATGTCACCCCACCTTAGGGAGAGAGCCACCACTAAATCAGAAAGAGGCAGTAATGGGGAGGTGAAGTGACCACACGAAGCCATTACCGCTATTAAATCCAGGGCCCGCATACAGGCGCCTTGCCAACATTTGGCAAGCTTGCTTCGCATAACAGTTACTGTAATTGGAGCTGAATTATAATAGTGCCCTGGCATGTATCCTTCTTTAAGTATCTAACACATAATAATGCTATTAAAGCAAGGCTATCTGGAAAACAGTCCCTGGTCCTTTCGTTTCTTTGTCGTTAGTGCTTGCTTTCCCTTCAGACTTCCTTCTCCTGAGGACAGCGGAGCACCTTGGAAATCAGCAAGGGAATGTTTGTTAAGATACAAGCAGATGCCAGACACAGCATCAGGCCTGTGAGGTTGAGATTCACAACCTTTTCACATACTTCACAGACTAGAACTCTAAGGCTGAAGAAGTTAAGTAATTTGTCCTAAATCACTTAAAGATAAGAAAATGAGCCAAGAATGAATAGGATTTTAGTCTGCTTATCATCAACATATATCTATTATTCTTGATACTTAGCAATTTACTCAATGCATAGCACACATAGCACTCAATTAATATGTGAGTAGAACTGAAGGGAAGTTGTGGCATAATTGAGATCGGGAAAGAATCTGCAATGACTTTTGGACATAAATTGATGAAATGCTGGCAACTTTCATCGGCTTTAAATTATGTATGAGACGGTTATGGTCACATCAGGAAATGGCGTCTCCTGAGAAGCTAAGTATCTTTGCTTTCTTTGATACTTAAATTACCACAACTAAATATGAGGTTTGCTCAGTCTCTTAAAAGCAGAAGATGGGATTAACACCTGGATAATCTCAGAAAATGTTAAACTTATATAAAACAAGTTACACAGTCACTGCCATGTCTTATATGAGGACATGCTGCCTGATAAAAAAGACTAATGCTCAATATATGGTATTTGATTCCCTATAATATAAAAAGCATGACTTGATCCACTCCCATGAGGAAACTGAGAAATAGGAGATACAGCTCCTATACGTACAAAACTTATAATTCCATTGGTAGGCAAGACATAAATGCATAAGAAAGTAAATAAATCCCCGGGAAGGGTGGTGCACACCTGTAATCCCAGCACTCAGCAGGTTTAGGCAGGAGGGTGGCTGTGAGTTCAAGGCCAGCCTAGGCTGCATAGTGAGTTCAAGGTCAGTCTGAACTATTAGAGAGACCTTGTCTCAGAAGAAAAGTAAATAAATCAAGGTTTAAATAGGCACTTATGATTTTCTTTCCAGTAGATTATACTCATTATGAAATGCCTATTATGCAACAGAGTTTGTTTTAGGTATAAAAGAAAGAAAGTTCTCTGAACTCTAGCATGGAAGAAAAACTTTCAAAAACATAGTGCCAGAATAACCTGATGAGCCCTTTAAACAATGGTAGCTGACTGATATGGTGCTATGGGATGTAGAAGAAGAAATGTTTAATTCTCTTTGTAAAAGGCCTGAAGGTTTACATGAAAGATTCCCAAAGGAGATGAGAATCAAGCTGAACCTTAAGAAATGGGTAGGAG
Organism: Chinchilla lanigera; assembly: GCF_000276665.1. Taxonomy (NCBI): domain Eukaryota; kingdom Metazoa; phylum Chordata; class Mammalia; order Rodentia; family Chinchillidae; genus Chinchilla; species Chinchilla lanigera. Next base: position 3,377,845 of record NW_004955480.1, on the reverse strand, counting down.
TTTTCCAGGCCAGTAAGGAATAGTCTCCAAATAAAGAAACAAGGTTATGCAGATGCAAAAGTTACGGGGTGTGGCAGATTGCAGTAATTCTGATGAGGAAGTATTACTAGCAAGATTACAAAAATTTATAGGGAAAATGGTACAACTACAACCTAAAAAAAGTTCAGTTCCACATATTTTCAGGCCTGCTGGAAAATCTATAAATACAGAGACAAATTCAAGGCCTCCTCAAGTACGGTCTTTTTTTTCTCCCAGTGCCGGGAATCGAACTCACGACCTTGCGCTTGCCAGGCAGGTACTGTGCCACTGAGCTAAATTCCCAGCCCCCTCAAGTATAGTCTTACTCCCAACTATCTTCTCCACAAGGTTGTCTTTTCCACTGGAAGGGAATTCGTTAAAAGGAACACATTCAGACTACATAACCTGAAGCAAACCTCTATGGTGAGACTAGCATATGTAAGTGTACAAGGACTGATATAAACATTTCACAAATCATCCATTAGGTGTTCCACGGTATTTAAGAGCATATCCACTATTTGGAAACTTATCATAATTACCACAGAAGCATCATGAACTATTTGATACACATAAAGCTAGGAAGTGAGAAACATTTTTAAAAAGTGTACAGTTACAGAAGTATATAAACTGATCATCCTGGATACTTTAAGAAATCTCTGATTCTGAATAAGTCTTAAATCTAGGGAATGCTGTTGGGAAATTTTACTTTGAAGCAATGATTATAAGAAAACATGGTGGAATCAAAGTTGAAAGGACTATAGTTAGTAAGATTCTTGAGTAAAGAATTCTGCTTATATGAATTCCAGGAATTAAACAGCTGCACTCTCCACTTTAACACAGAAATCAACTAGATACTTGAGTGGTAACATTCATTTTGCCAGTTTACAAGGTTAAGAAAAGCTTTATGTATTAATTCTCTCAGAGAAAATACAAGGAATAATTTCACATTTAATCTTAGACATATTTAACTGAAGCCTTATAATGCATTCCACGTGAATGGATTTCAACACAAATGGGATGTCCTTAAAGAATAACGAGTTTTATATCTTCCTCTTCACTTATAATCAACATTGTCATTGAATTTGCTCACTCCTGTCTCAAATGAACTATTACCATTGGAAAATGAATTTTAAAAGAATCTATCAGCCCCAGCTTCAGCAGTGTCTTTACCAATCTCTCAATTTCCTTTGTTGCCTTTTGGAAAAAAAAAAAAAAAAAAAAAAAAAACAAAACCTCACTCTTTTCTTAGCCATGCCTCGCCCATCACTTATGCAAGACTCATTGTCACCTTCATTATATAAAATGGCTCATTCAGAGACACTAAGGCCTGTCCCGTTAAAGCCAAACATAAATCAGACACTGAAATTAAATTGTATTTACCCCTGATTTATTTCTGTGTCAGATTCTTCTATTGAGTTCTCTGTTTCCCAGTTTCTAATAATCAGCCCCAGTTAACTTGTAAGATTCTTAATCCTCTTCATCTGCAACTGATAGATTCTCTAATTTTGACATCCTATCACCAAACTTGATGTCAGTTTTTGGCTGTTTCTTGATTCTCAGGCTAAATCCATACAGATGGAGTGTTTTTTTTGTTTGTTTGTTTGTTTGTTTTTTTTTGCCTGAAGCCAATATTTCATGGTTTCTGTTGTGGAGTTTATGCCCTGCATCAACTTTCTTCACTCCTATTCCCTCTCCTTACTCAGCAATTCTCTTCCTAAATACACAAGCACAAACATCTCTTGACATTGTCTCTAAAAATTTCATATACAATTATATATATTTTGTACTTCTTGCTGATGGCATAAAATCTGTGACTAAGGAGACTATTTTATTTGCTTACAAGTGGGAACCCCCCCAAATTGTATTGAATAATTAACATTCAAATTATTGGAATCCATTCATTCATGTATTCATTCAGCAGATACTTACTGAGTGTTTAATATGTGCCAGGACTTTTTCTAAATGCTACCTGCATTGTCGAATTTAGCTACATGAGCTTTCTCATGCTATTTCATTTCTCAGTCCCATATATATCTCCTTCATGGAATATTCTCCCCTAATTTGATTCCCTAGAACTCTCTGTTCCTCTTTCTAAGTCAACTTAAATATCAGACTTTTTATGAATTTTCTTTTCATCTTTAGAAGTTTATCAGTCTCTTCTGTTTAACGTTACCCTGGAGTACTGCAAATGGCACACTTCATAATTATGTGTTTATATCTGTGTCTTCTCTCAATTGAAGTCATTCTGTAAGAAAACATGAACTTTGGTCCCCAGTACTTGTAACAATGCACTACACTCAGGAGCGTCTCAATCCATAGTAAGTGAGATATTAACAGCACACGCATGTACAAAATTAAGAAAAAACATAAACATCCTGTAGTTTAACATTACCAATAAGAAAGCCAAAACCAAGTGATTTCAAGGATCTTCAAAGTTTTCAGGACAATTTATTTAAAGAAAGAGAGAATCTTATGCTTACATGAAAGTCTAATTACCTCATTGCCTGAAATATAATATATTTAGAAATGCACTGGGAATTTTTAGTAATCCTTCTGTTGCTACCAAATATAATGGACAGTCTGTGTTAATACTGTATATTTTAGGGTTATGGATGCAAGGATTCTGATTGTTTATTGTTAGGAGAATGTAACTTCCCCTGGCATTTGCTATAGCCATTTTATGTTTACCATTTTTATAGGAATAATTTCTGATTTTTATCGCCAGCTCTGAAATCTCTGTATACCAAATTGCTTCTCCATCTCAGCATTTGTCACTTCCCCTGGAACACCTCAGAGACATCCCAGATATTATGTGGCCAAAAGAGAATTCTCAGTTCTACCATCAAGCAGGTCTTCCATCGGAACTCAACCACAGGAACACGTTCTTGAGTCTGCCATTGCTCTTTCTGTTCTCCTCCAACCCTTAACAAGCTCTGCTGCGACTTCATCCAAGATAATTTAAACATTTTTTTTGTGTCTTATAATGTGTTGCATTAGTAAAATTTCCCATTTCTTCTTGTGTTTCCTATTGAGGCAACTTCTTATATGTCTTTATTTTTACTTTATCTCCTTCCAATTTAAAAAGACTTCTCATGATGAATATTGTCACCTTACTCCTTTAAGACATTCAGTAACTCCATTTTGTTTAGAATAAAATTCCAGATGTTTATGGTTCATCAAGCATTTCCTGTGCCTCTAATAATTTTAACACTGCTACAATCAATGATTTTCTTTGAGCTCCTTTAACATACCAAGTTCTGCCTTGCCTGCTCAGAGCCTTTGCACATGATCTCCCTTCCTCCTGAAATGCTATTTCCCCTCACTTTTTTCATAGTTACTTCCTCCTGAGCTCTCTGCTTTCTGTTCATATAGTATCACCTTAGAGAGAACGTCTCTGATCATGTTATTTAAACTGATGTTCCCCTGAGCCCCATAAAAATATATAACTTTTCCATTTTTCTCATTATGTTTGTCATGGTTTAGATTGAGATTGTACCCCAAAGCTCTCAGAAGTAACACTGTTGGAAGGTGACTGGATTATGGGGTGAGACACCCGTCAGGGGGTTCATCCACCAATGAGTGCGGCAGCTCAGTGTGCTGTAGGAGGTAGGACTGGTTAGAGACTGCTCACCTGGAAGGGTGCATCTCCCTATCATGCTCCTCCCTTCGTGCTCTGGTTCCTGGCCACCACGATGGGAGCACCTTCCTCTGCCAGACCCTTCCACAATGCCCTTGCCACACTCAGTCCAGCCAACTACAGACTGCGTCCTCTAAATATGTGAACCACACTTTCCTCTAAGTTGTAAGTGTCAGATATTTTGTCCCAGCAAAGAGACTAAGAGAATTTTAATTGCTTCTTAGTAAATTTGTAATTTATCTTTATAAAACTGCTCTTTATTTGAATCTCACTGGTCTTCTCCTTAAAATTCAAACATTTATAGACAAATTTTTGGACATGTTCTATGTCATCCTCTCCCTAGGAACCGGTAAAAACCAAAACATAGAAAAATATGGGCTGACTAACAAATAAAATATAAAGTGATTAAAACCTCATCAAGCCTTGATTTAGCATCTGCTCTATACATTCATATGCCTTTATTATTTACAGTAGCATGGTAAGGCATGTAGTATTATTGTCATTTAACTACTATGCAGAGAACAGTGTTAGTATCACTTTTTGATTCCAACCTAAGTTCCCAAATATAATTCCAAGGCTTTGCTTTTTCACACTCTGCACCATCAAAGCCATTGTTTAATTTAAAAATAGTTTCTACCTCTGTCTGACATTTCATCTTAGTTTTCTTTTTCCTACCAGGTAAATTAAAAAGAAAAAAAAAATCAAGGAAAAAAAGAAACCATGACAATGCATACTGGTATTCTCTTTTTGAAAACAAAACAAAAGAACTCCACTGATAAAATCTACTGCATAAACCTGCCACAGTAAATTAAAGATGTGTTAAGGAGAGAGAATGGATGCTTTTGATGATAAAGCGCATGGCTCCTGGCCAACAGGCAATAGTCTGCCTGTTTTTAATAACTCAATCCAAAAACATTGGAGATTTTTATATCACTAAATTATCATATCACTTTAGAAATAGATTACAGGAAATAATAAAAGCATTATTTTCCTAAATGTATTAAAACTGTGACAGAAAGAGCTCTTAGTCTAACTACCTACTGCCTATTGTGAAGCCAGCTCAGGAAAACATCTATAAGAACTCATTTCTCTTTCATGTGACAAACATTGTCCCTTGGTGGCTGAGAGTCCTGGGAATCAGGGGTGCAAGTGTCTCTCCTGCTTTGTTCTATTTGTATGACATAGAATTGGTTACTCAATTTCCTTGTTATTAAAATATAGTTCATAATAATGCCTATCTCATAGGCTTCTAATGAAAAAGGAAAAGGCACAAAAGTAGTGCCCACTATTAAGATCTCAACAAATAAAAAAAGATTTACTTACACCAGTATATGTAGTATGCTGAAAGGCATGAGTTTCCAGTACTTTGTATCTTCAGTACAGTAGTATTAAGTGAGAGATACTTCCTTAACAAAGTGGATGGTAATAAGTAATCTTGTCTTTTAAGGACAAATTCTTCCCTCTCTCCAATTTTAAAAAACAACTTATTGATGAGCAATTTACACAGTACAAATCCACCAATTTAAGTGTACAATTGAATGACTTTTAGCAAATTTACAAAGCTACACAATTATCACAAAAATTTAACATTAGAACAATTCCATCACCCCCAAAATAGCACACATGCCAGTTTATAATCACTTCTATCCATACTCCCAGCTCCAGGCAAACACTACTCTAATTTCTTTCTCCATAGATTTGCTGGATATTTCATATAGATTATATTATATAGTATGTAGCCACTTAACATTTTGGCTCTTTCCCATTATGTAACATTGTACTTTGACTTTGTAGTAGCATATATCAGCTTATTCTGTAATAGCATCAGGAATATTGGTAAAGTATATTCCATCCTATTCAGATACTAAACTTTGTGATCCATTCACTGGCTGACAGATATTTGAGCTGGTTCCAGTTTTTTATTATTACTACAAATAATGCCAATAGTTACTACAAATCATTTTTCCAGACATGTGCTTTTATTTCTCTTGGGGTGATTCCTACAAGAACCTTCTTTCTTACAGGACTTGTGTGAAGTATGTGCCCCTCACAGACTTCAGGGCAACTTACTGGTGAAAAGTGTAGAGTTCTGGTTCCAGACCAACAGTCACCACTGAACAGTTCCTCACACAATGAAGCGGGGAAAGCACATCAGGCATTGTCTCTATCCTCTTTTTTCCTAAATCCCTCTGTGACCTTGAGAGTGAACTGTACTTTGTAGCATTTAGTTATCTCCAGATGTGAATTAGAGGTAGGAAGCAGATACACCCATAACTGTCTTATACCTTGAAAAGCTCATAACACCCTTTGCAACTGAATAACTTATAAACAAAACAAAAACCACAATCCATGAATCATCTTCCTTGCCCTTGGCATTTTCTGGGTAATATACTCCACGAGAGGCCAGCAATAGTCAGAAAAGAATAATGCAGAAACTATTTGGATACTCCTCTACTGTATGCAGAACACTGCAGTTTACAAGTTGTCACTCTGCATATGGCTTTTATTTATGGTTTATTTTATTGTTCTTCTTGCATTTCTTTATACTCTTCTGGCCGTATGATGCTATGGTATTCATTTCATTCAGAGGGCATAAGGTAAACATTACTACAACAAAACCAGAGAGATTACCTTACCAAATGTTTTAAAAAGTATAAACCTAACTACCATTACCTTCAAAACAGTCATTTCACTGATTACATTCTTGTCTCCATTAGGACAACATTGCCCAATGCATACTTCAATATTTCCCACTGGAATTGCCCTCCAAATTAGCAGCGTACCCAATTTCTAACATTAATTTTCAACTTTAGTATAAAACACTCAATATAGAGTAAAAGGTATAAAAAGCAATATGACTAACATGAATGTACCAATCACAAAGCTTTAAAGTAATGCTTACTAATGCTCTGGAGTCTTTTGTGCCTGCTTAATTGCATCTATCTCCTGGCCACTCACTCTTTCCTTGTCCCTTGTACCTGAATTGAATCATGACTACTCCATGCATATATTTACACTTTTCTGAAAATGTATGCTGTGCTACTTAATATGTGCAATTGTTCAAATATTTACATAAATGGTGTTATATGTATTATTTAGCAATTTGTTATATTCACTCAGTATCATATTTGTTGAGCTCTTCCATGTTGACATACGAGTTGTATGTCAACATTTACACTGTGGAATACTGCATTTTAAAGTAAACCACAAATATTTTCTCTATTTCCTCTTGACACATATTTAGGAGATATCCAATATCTTGTGACCACAATTGCTTTAGCTATAAACATCCTTATATCTCATTTGTGTGTCTCTTTGTGCACATATTGGGTAATTTCTCTAGAGTGTTTGCCTAAGAACAGAATCTCTAGATTGTGAGAAATGGATATATTCACCTTACTAATTTTTAGTAGATTTTTCCCAAAGTATTTGTAACCATTTTTATTTCATCAATCAAAGTATGAAATTCTTATTCTCCAAAAAACATCCCTAAAACATGATGTTCCCCTTCCCCTGAAGGGGCCTTTTCACTATGTTTGTCAGTTTAGTCTCAGACTCCTGGGACCAAGCAATCATTCTGCCTCAGCTTCCTAAGTACATGAACCTAAATGTATGTGTCAAGATACCAGCTACCAACTTGAAAACCAAATTTAAGAAACAGTTCGTATTTAGCTCTGCATACACCTCTGTCCTTAGCTTCAGTGTGTACTGCAAAGTAAGATGAAATGAAACCATGCAATCAGAGGAACTTTCACTCTTGCCATCCATGAAAACCTGGGCAAATCAAATCAACCTCCTTAAGCCTTAGTATGCCAAAATGATAAAGGCCATGCTGACTTTCACTCTTACTTGACTCTGTGATGCCCTATTGGAGCCCATAAGCCAATGGGAGAAGCAATACATTATATAAGCAAATTTAACACTGAGCAAAAATATAGCCAAAGCATTAAAACAGTATTGAATATAGAGCCCAAATAGGGAAGAGGGAAATATTGAGAAGACTTTATCAAAGCAGTTTGGGTGAGCTTCCTTGGGTGGCATAGATGACATTTTCAGGAATTAAAGAAGGGAAGAAAATTTACAGAAAGTGAGAGGCAGAAGGAAAGAAATAGGACAAGGGAATAGGGGAGTAGGTAAGAGGGAGTAGAGAGGGGAGGGGAGCAGGAGGAAGAGGAACTTGGGAGGAGCCCTCAAGAAAGAATGTGAAGGGAACTAAGATATAGCAGAGGGTGCAACCATCCCACTGGGATTTAGTGCTAGGGAGTGAGAGATGAGGCTAATTATATTGTGCTTTTTATTATGTCAAAGAGTAATAAATGTACATCATCTGTTAGTAATTTGATTTTCAAAACATCCCAAAACAATTTGGGATCAAGTCTATAAATAAGTCAGGTGGTTATTTCATTTTCACTTTTAAATGAAACCATCAAACTCATTTCCTGTGCAGCTCATGGACCCCACTATAAAATCACTTCTCAAACAAGGTTTATTCAGGTGAAGAAGCAAAGCCCAAGGAAGAATGCAGTCTCTAAAGGTGACAGCTTTGGATACACATGCTCCTGTGGATCTTTAAATATCACTGCGTTGGTGTCCTGGTTACTTTTCTCTCATTGCTGAGACCAAATACCAGATGTCCAAAATTAAGGAAGGAAAGATTTATTTAGCTTACAGTTTGTGGAGGTTTCAGTCCGTATTTGGCTGGCTGCAAGGTAGAGCAGCACATGGCAGAGGGCAAGAGTTCATGATGCAGGAAGATAGCAAAGGCAAAAGGAGCAAAAGGGAGGAGGGGCGGCAGGCAGCCTCTTTCCCTTCCTTACATTGACTGTATGCAAACTTCCCGCCCCAGGGCAGGTGTAACACTCACATCCATAATTCCAACATTGGAATGGGAATCAATTATAAACTCTAAAAGCCCATCCCACAACTGCATGAGGCTTTGAGGGGACACCCAGACACATAGCGTAACAGTTGGTTTAAAAGATTCATGGTTTTACAGTTATAACTGGTATAGAGAACCCTCAGAACACGACAATGTTAATATTATTCCATGAAATTTAAAAACATAAAAAAGTTTTATTCCTTGGAGGAAAAACAAAAAGGCTTCTAAGAATCTCCAAGTTAATTATTATGTTAGAAAGGTGGAGAATTTTCATTTTCAAAAACTATGAATGCATCTGATTTTAAACGAATTAGCTTGCTGTTGGTAAAGACCATGAACCTCACAACAAAACCAGCCATCTGTGAAGCAGACGCTTTTAAATCTAGAGTTTCCCATTATTCACTGCAATGTTTATGTAAGCAAGTTATCTGCGCTCAGTACAGTAGCATTAATATTGCATTTGGCCACATGTAGCAAGATGACAAAACCAATCTCCGTATGTTTACATCACTGTTATTTTGTCTCATGTAATAAGAAATCAGAGGCACGCAGCTCATGACTGGACCTGTGGCATCACCACAGACCCAATCACCTTCACTTTCTACTTTTCAGCCCTACCTGTCTTGATCTACAGCTTTTTGAATTTGTGTTGTTTGCAGTGCACCAAGACCACACTCATCATGGGGTATTAGTGCATGTATATAATAAATCATATCCAGCTTTAATTTCCTTTCCACCCTCTCCTTCTCTACTGTCCCATCTCTTGGTCCCCTTTCCTTTTGTTAAAGAAAGATCTCTCCCTCTCTTTCCTATTATTTTCATTTCACTTTGTAATTAATTTATATTTTAAGTTTCTCATATAGGAAAAATCATGCTACTTAAGCTTGTGTTTCTCGTTTATTTCACTTAACATTATAGTCTCAAGGGGCATCCATTTTCCTACGAATACTCAAGTTTACCCTTCTTTATGGCAGAGTAATACTCCGTTGCATATAAATGCCACATTTTCTTTATCTATTCAGCTGTTGATGGGTATCTACATTTTTTTCTTGGTTTCAAGATAGCTCCATTGCCACTAAGAAGAAACAAGAGGGAAGAAACCAAATGTTCTCCCTTTGAAAAAGTTTAAATTTTTATTCAGAAAGACATTCCATTCACCAAACTATCACCTAGATGCTCTTAACTAAAACTAAAAAAAATGGTAATACCTTGTTACATGGAAGTCTGGAAAATTATTGTTTAAAAAAAAATACATTGTTGGGGCTGGGGATTTAGCTCAGTGGCAAAGCGCCTGCCTGGCAAGTGCAAGGTCGTGAGTTCGGTTCCCGGTACTAGAGAAAAACCAAAAAAAAAAAAAAAAAAAAAAAAAAAAAAAATACATTGCCACTCCATACAAACTCAGGGTTTTCTCACTAAGAAAGATGCCAAAATGAAAACCTGATAGACATCTCCTTCTGCTGTGTAACATTGAATGTTTATTGTAAATGTTTGCAAACAAATTGAGTGAAAATTTTAGCATGTACCAATCAACCATTCAGTAACTCTTACCCAAAAGGAGATGTATTAATGTTTGGTTACTGTAATATGCATTTCTCTAAGAACATCTTAATTCTTCATGGCTCAGATCTAACCTCACAATTCTAAACCCTTTCTATGGTTCTGCTACTCACATTTTTATCAGTTAACTACTTGATGAAAAGTTAATCTGACTAGTGAGCAGAATAGGGTTGTTTGTAGCAGAAGTACGAAATGAAGAGGAGAGTTAGAAAGCTCCCACAGCCAAACACAAGAAGTCAAAGGAGCTTTGTTGGGGGCAAGAAGTTATAAACAATATTTAGAGTATGCTTGGAGCTCCTTGAGCTATTCTAGCAGGAAGGAAGTCCTTTCCTCTCAGGAGCATCTACAACAGGCTTTCCTCTGCTGATAGATAAAACACAGTTGTCTACTGGAGCATCAGAGCCACATAAATAGTTGACTTTGGTTCAATGACAGTATGGTGGCTCAGTGCTATCCAATTATAGGAACAGTTATTTGTTCACCTCTTTTGGAGAAAATCATGTGAATCAATATAGAAGTAGTAGCACTCTATGAATATTTCTCATTCATAGAATGGCAAGTAGAAAGAATACTTTAGTTCTAACATAAGATGTGGAAAGCTGTCACTAGCAGATGAAAACTAGGAAACGTTATCGAGAAATTAAATAGACTTAGTCACATGACCGGTTCACACTCGTGCCTCAGGAAGCATCCAAATCGAGTGAACAAGAAACCAGAAACGATTTCTTGAATACATGTAGTAGATCTAAATATGGATCTGAAGTGAAGATGGACAAAAGGCAAATAAGTTAGAGAAATAAAAAGGCATAGTGAGAGGAAAGGATACCTTTTTGGGAAGTGAGAATGGAAGCTTTCAAGATCTGTTGTGAGGTTAGGCTTGGATGAATTTGTGCTACCATGAAAAACAACAAGATAACAAGAGGCAGAACAGCCATAGGATGGAAGATCAGAAGTTACATTTCAGACATCTTGAGTTTTAAATACCAATAGAATATTTCTTAGGAAACATGGAGAATTTTATTTGCATAACTAGTGCTCATGCAAAGACAGGAATGGTGGTGTAGAAAGCTCATTGCCTTTTGTAATGTTCTGTATCTCTGGAGAACAGTAGCCTCATTCTTATCTGTCACTGGTATGTGGCACATATCTAGTTCCTTGTGTTTTATATAATCTTCACTTTAATACTCTTTCATATGTTTCTCTTAAACAACCCCCAACGTGGCAACATTATCTGCTTGCCCGTCTATTTGTGTGTGTGTATGTGTGGACTGGAAATTGAGCTCAGGGCCTCACACATGCTATAAAAGTGCTCTATCACTGAGCTACATTCTCAGTCTTTTGGAAAATGTTTATTTTTAATCAATTAAGTTTATTGATACTTTTCAGATGTACATAACGATCACATTCATTATAGAGAATTTGTACCTGTATATGATCTATCTTGATTCTTCTCCTCTCCCATTTTTCTCCCATCTCTTCAACTTCTCTTCCTTTCCTTATTTATAAAAGCTTTGTTTCCATTTTTCCGATTTTTTTCTCCTTTTTTTTTTCCTTTTCCCCTCCTGTCCAGATTGACCTTGAACTCATGATCTTCCTGCAGAAGAGGAATCTGAGGGGGAGGCTACATCCTTTCCCATTTATTTTTCTTTACTGATGAATCAAAACGACATTTTAATCACTGTTTTCCTCCCTATTCAGAGCACCGTGAAGGAAATTTGGATCCATGCAAAGTCATTAGAAAATGTTTTAAGTATAACTCTACTTTAAAATTTATGACCTGCTAAAAGTTTCCAAGATCCGTTATCTCACCTGTTGTCAGACTTTAAAAATGAATTTCTTCTCATTTAAAAGTCGTCCATTTACATTTCAAATATCTTATCAGTGTTAACCAGATTATTCCTTCTAATTATTCTTATAGGTCTGATCTCAGAAATCTATTTGAAGCCATCTGTTATTTAAATTCAAATTTGTTGCAGTTGAAAGAGCAGAACTTGACTTACATTATCTCTGGATGATTCTGATATATATAGAATAAAATCTTAGCAGATTTTCGCAAGCAGCAGTTATAGTATGGTGCAAGGCCCCGGTACACCTGTATGCATTATCATACACATCAACTAAGGGCATCTGAAGGGCATAAACATTTCAGAATTCTAGACTCTGTGCACACTCTGATAATATGCAGCCAGAAAAACAATCTACTCAGGGAAAAAAGTGACTCTCTGCTTTTCATGCAGTGTCTCAAATACACAGAGTAAGGGCCAGTCCAGTGCAAAACCTAATGGCCAAATGTGTTTGTGTGAGTGGAAATCTCGGTAGAAAGAAGTGTCATGTGGATTAATCAGATTAAAATCAACACAGACAGGTTCATTAATTATATTATCAAAATGTTATGTCCATAAGGCATACAAAGGCCTCTAATGTGCATTATATAATGTGCCAAAAGATTCACCTGCATCCAAATCTCAGAGCATGGCCTTCGTTTGAAAGAGGGTGTTTGCAGAAGTAATTTTTTTGTGTGTGTGGGTTTTTTTTCTGGTACCAGGAATTGAAGTCAGGACCTCATGCTTGCCAGGCAGGTGCTGTGCCACTGTGCTAAATCCCCAGCCGCATTGCGGAAGTGATTAACTGCATTATAATAATCCCTAAGTTCAGTGACTTGGAGTTCCAAGAAGACCAATGATAACACACAGTGACAAGAAGGTGTTATGATGATAGAGTCAGAGTTCAACACGACACAGCTACCAGCCAAGGAATAGCAAGAATTGGAACAGCTTCTACAAGCTAAGAGGACAGGTTCATCTCTGGAGCCTTCAGAAGAAATAGCACCCTGCAAATAATCTTATTTTGGATCTTGAGACTCCACAACTGTAAAATAATACATTTCTGTCATTTTAAATCACCCAATTAGTTGTGGCAGTCCAGGAAGCCAATAAGAGCTCTAAATAACACAGTGACAGTTCTACCTCTATTTACTTCACTTACATAAGCAGAGATTTGTGTAAGGTGACACCACGTCCACATTTACTCTCTCCCCACACCAAATCTGTGATAAGTGTGTAAACACATAGATAGAATATATGCACTTTGATACCTGTAAGTAAGAGAGTTTTCAAATAAAAAACAATTTATGAAAAATGCTAATCAACTTTAAAATTCCATTTTGAATATTTAATTAATTAATTCTTATTGAATCCTAAAACATGCCAATCATTGGCACCCAAGGGACCAGTAAGAGGAGAAAAGAATAATGACAATAATTTTTTCTGAAACACTTAATTTAGTTCTAATAATCTGGGTGTTTTTGCTTCTTTCTGACCATCCCTGAAATTTATGACTTGATTCTCAGCTCTTAGCACTTTGATCATTCCTTTGTGGGCTTTGTGGTCATTCCTCTAACCGCTATCAACATAGGCCTGATGGCCCCAAATCTATAATCAATTTTGATCATTACTTTTTTTTTTTTTTTTTTTTTTTGGTTTTTCTCCAGTACCGGGAACCGAACTCACGACCTTGCGCTTGCCAGGCAGGCGCTTTTTGCCGCTGAGCTAAATCCCCAGCCTTGATCATTACTTTGATCTGTAGCTTAATCTCTTCACCTGCTTCCAGGAGTGGAATGACCTGTTACTTCAAACTTATCATCGTGAAAAATGCAATATCTGCACTGGACACGGTGCTATTCAGTAATGCTCACTGGACTCTTTCCTTTGTGCTTTTGGTTTTTCCACTAATATTCAATGAGCTGTTTTCTCCCTACCTGCACATCAATCGGAAAAAAAGATCTGAGTGAAACACAGGCCTCAGTCTGATCTTTTTTAACCTGCAAAAACTAACAAAGTCTACACAGAGGGCAGGAAGAAAAGAGACAAAATTATCGGTGACTTTAAAATGTTAGATGCACTAGAAAAACAGACTTGAAGAAGATGGGCTCACTGGAATGCTAGGAAAAGTACAATCCATCTCAACAATGGGAAAGGATATGTGAGAGAGTAGAACAATGACATTACTTAGGGAAAAATGATTTGAATGCTTTATATTTCCAAACATCCATAGGGAAAATACATTACTTTACAGTACATAATCTGTCTCCATATCATTTCTTTTAATTGGCAAACCAATTCGTGAATGACATTTTGCCACTCTTCTTGAGAAAACTTAAAGCTTAAATATCACCCTCAAGGACACATGGCTACTAACTGCTAGGATTAAATCACATTTCTTCTGATTATAAATCCATTGTTCTCTTTCCAATTTACTTTCATATATGGCCTGTAATTTATCTTTCAGTCCTCTCAGAGAAAAGAGGGTTTTACTTGACAAGTTAATTTACAAGCATGTTACCCAGTCATACAAGGAAAAATTCTGATTTCATGCATAGAATGTCCGATGTTGCTAGGCCCACAGCTGTGGGGTCTCTTGTAGGGAAACGTAAAATCCTGTTAATTATGCCTGTGCACTTTCCTCCCTCCCTCTGGAATGTCCTTTTCCAGATGTAAGCCTTCCCTAAATGTCAAGGTTCAGTCACACCATCCTCCACTCATCTGCTTAACAGAGAGACAGCAGTCTAGGTGACTGTGTATTAAGCCTGCAGACAAGAAGCTTTAGGTAGCATCATAAGTTCTGATAGAAAAGTTTCACTTTTCTGAGCATTGTGTTCTCCTTGAAGACTGACTTCCTGCCATTGCCTTCCATAATGCCATGCTTGAGCCTGTTTAGACCCAGGGATATGTGAACAAAGAGAGTTTGAGAAAGAGGAATCCAATTACAGCAGCAGGTGTTTTCTTATAACACTGGCGACAGCAACGGATTTGAGAAACTCCTTTTAAGACAATGATAAATAGGCTTAAATAGAAAGAGTTATGCAGGTCCAAAGTCAATAAAAATGTACATAAAGTACTCAGAGATAAGGTGGTAAATAAGGACACAAATTCACTGTAAGAGGAGGTATTGAAAAATCATGGATATGTCTGGTTTAGATATTCCTTAAATAAAAAGCAAAGAAGAAAAAAGAGAAAGAGGAAGGGGAATAGGAGAAAGAAGAGGGAGGCAGAGAAAAATCAGAAGGAAAGAGATCCATGTACTGTATTCATCTCCACCTTGGATAGGGAAGATGGCTCCTGGGGGACTAACACATCCCCTACTTGGAAGCATATTATGTCTCTCCAGTCAGTGAAATGGTTTGTACATGATGAGCCTGCTCTTTATTGTCATTGAAACAATTCTACTCAGAATTAAGAACTACTTGTTTATAAAACTTTTTTAGCAGGGCTCATAAACCCAAGACCTTTTCCTAAAAGTAGTTATTCTCAAACTTTATTGTTCTTGAGAAGCACCTAGGGAACACACAAAGCACGTCTCTAACTCCACCCTCAAAGATTCTCCAGGGAAGCTTTAAGCACTGATGTTTAAAAGCCTCGCTGAAGATTCTAAAGCATAACAGTCTTCCTTGCAATCCTGAAACATACTTGGAGGTGAAAACAGATGCCCAAGCCTTTGGTCTGTACCAAATACAGTTCCAAAGGATTTCCTTGGTCCCTTTTAATTTTTAACTCACTAAATTTTCAGCACAATATGTTCATATGATATTTTGAGTTCCACTGTATTGTTGGGACTCACAGTAAAGGTCAGTTAGGAAATGAAGAGGATTGAACAGGGGTAAAACCTCTGGTCCCTCTATTCTATGGCTAAGCCCTTTCCTCTTCTTCTCAGGAGTATGGCTGCTTGGGAAAGTAGGTTAACGGAGAAGGTGAAAAGCCAGAAAGGATCCAATTATTTGGAGATGGCATTTACTGAAAAAGGACTGCAGGCACAAGCAATGAGAAGTGGAAGATTTATTCCACCACAAACCATAGAACCTGGTAAGGCTGCTGGAATAACCTACAGAGGGAAATTCGGTGTTGGGTGAAAGATCTCATTATTGGAATCCATCTAATATGAACTATGAAAAGAACATTACGATTTGAAAGAGAATAAAGAATTGATATAACCTGTTCTCTATGGAAAGTGAAAAGCCAGGAGAATTGTGGGCCTTCAAAGGAGAAGGGGGAAAATAGATCCTGGGGCCACAGGCACAGTCTTTAGTAGGTTCTCAGTACAAGATGTCCTGCAGGCTCATTGGTGGAAATTAGGAGTTTTAAAATACAGTGGAGAAAAGTTATATTTGGTGAACTTCAAAAGAGTAGCTACTAATACAAAGGAGAAAATAGTGAATTTATTGAATTCCATTTATCTTGAAATGAGAAATAAGATCCAAGGACAGAAGAGAAAGAGTAAATCAATCCCAGCAGTGATGTTGGCTTGCCATATTCCAAAGGATTTCCAAATTTAGTATTTCTTAGAGCACCACCAAATGCCAATATGTAGGTAGAAAAGGCATTCATAGTCCTATTTCCCAGAAAATGAAATTAAAGCACTATGCCCCAATAAAACCATAAAAGGGTAACTGTTAATGCCACATTGCTAGTAAATGCAGGGCCTGAGACTCATGATTATTCACCTGATTACTGTGTCAGTGGTCTCTTCCCATAATGACACACAGAGGTACAGGTACCACCGAACCCCAAACCCAAGCCTTACAAAAAATGCTGGTGTTGACTGAGCCACTTACTCTGTAGCTGTGGTGGCTTAAAGATAAGTCTATCTATTGTTTGATACTCATTTTCTCTTATCTTTGAGGGTGGGTTGAACTTGGTGATTTGCTTCAAGCAAGTAGAATACTGTACAAAAGATGGGACATCTCCTCAGAGACTAGGTTATAAAAGGCCATGGCCTCTATCTTGGTACATTTCTCATACTCTGTGTCTATTCTTCAATGTGTGCTCTGAAGGAAGCCACCTGCCATGTCATGCAGGACAGCTGGAAAAATGAAAGTCATCTGTCACGCATGAAGATCCTCAGCAGTTTATGGAGAGGTCCGCGGGGTGAGAAGCTTAGATCTTCCAGTAATCACATGAGTGAACTATCATTCTCCAGTCAAGTAGTATGCTGTCTGCTGATTCCACCAACAGCTGTACTACAGTTCTACAAGTGATTCTAAGCCAGAATCACCAACTAATTTACAAACACTGAGATAAGAAATGTCTGTGGTTTTAAGACACTAAGTTTGGGGTAATTGCTACATAGCAGTAGATGACAAATATACTAGGGAACCAAAGTATTTTCACAGTATAGACAATCCTAATTTATTGTCAAACCAATTATCAAAATAGGAAAACTTTGCCTTCCCCCAATGGAACCACTGATTTAAAAAAAAATGAAAAAAAAATCCCCTGAATATCAAGGAAAGTGACTGAGGGCTGGCAGCAATGCTGTGCACCCAAGGGGAGCTGGACACATCATGCGGTTCTGTCTTTATTTTCGAACCTGTTCCCCATTCCCTCGTTACAGTAGGTGAATTTCCACAAATTAGTGATTCAAGGGAGCTAACGACCATTCCAGTATAAATTTGAAAATTCCACTGAGGGTATTTAAATGACTACATATCCACTCATTAGTTTGAATTAAAGTCCGTTAGTTTCATGATAACTCATTGCTAAAATGGCCTGTGCTGAGAAGTGGGGGATAGAGTGAAGGCAGGTGCCGGGTTGTTACCTCATTTTGGAGCACTCTGGGACCTCAATGCAGTCTATACTTAGGAAAGGTTGTGCAGGAGACATCGTAAGTCGAGTACCTTGGTGCCTAAAGTTCAACTTTGGGTATGTTAATATACAAATAAACTGGCAAGCAAAATGTGCCTAGAATAGGCCTGATGTGGAAGAAATATAGAGCCTTTTCTTCCACTTTGAAATTGGCCCTGTACTCATCATATCATGAATAATCTAAGTTCTAATGGATTAGCCTGTAAAACTAACCAAGATTCACTACAGCCTATATGTGCAAATGCATTCTAAAGTTGCACTAACAAATAAGATTTGGAACACAGCTCAGGTCTGCAACTCAGTGGCTATTAAATCTGGGGAAAATGTAGACTCACAGCTTTATTGTGGTATTTTCCTACTGCTTTATGTATCATCCTTTTGCTGTACGTTTTACTGAAATCACATTATTTAGTAGAGAGCTTTGCAAACTTTATGCTGCTCACAAATAACCTAGGGATCTTGTTAAAACAGCATGCTGACGAGACCTGAGATTTTCCATTTCTATAAAACCCCCATGGTGATATTAATGCTGTTGCAACTCAGACCACACATTCAGTAAAAAAATAAAAACAAAAAAAACCCCCACTTCAACCCACACAATTTAAGGAAGGAACTATAGATTTTTCATGGTAAAAAACATGACTCAACTCTGCACCTCCTGGTTTTACGTTAGAGCTGCAAGCAAATTTCACCAATTTGACATGATATTTAATAATAAAACTCAAACATCTAGATCTAAAACTCAGTATTGTTTTTACTTATTTTTAGTCTGAGTCCTAAGATGTAAGTCTCGTAGGTAAGAACACAGAAATTAGATAGGTATGGATTAGAGTTCTAGTTTTATAATATTCTAGCTGTGTGAACTGGAGCATGTGCTTTAGAAAGACCCCAGTGAAGAAGAAACTACTGTACTTCAAATATTTCACACTGAAGTGATTTACTGTAGGGAAATTACTACCCAGAAAATGTTAATGTTTGCAAGCCGAACAATAAAAGCAAAGCTACTGAAAGGGTAGAGACTGCTGGATGGAGCAAGCCATATTCTCTCAGTGGTTAGAGAAGCCAAAGAAGGCAGAATTTCACAGGAACCAAGAGGAGCTGGCACCCAGAGGGAGGGACCATCAAGGTAGAGTGGCCACTACAGAAGGGAGACCGCTGCCAGAGTCACTGTTGAGGTGGGTGTGGGAAGTTAGCCTGCCCATTTCTTTCCTCCCACTGTCCAGTTTTCGCCAATAGAATCCAGAAGCTGATTGAGCTGTACACTTGTACTCAAGAGAGCCTTAGAAAGGAAGTTCTTTGCAGTGGGGACTACGGCAAGAAAATGCATCTGAGTTCAAGCTGGCAAAGGAAGAGGAGAGTGAGTTATTGACACCTTCCTACTCCACCTAGCACTCTGCATCTGTGGGATATGGGGGTCATGCTGTGTAACTGAGATGTCACATATGGAGAACTCAGTATTGGGCCCAGTGTGGGATGTTCATTGCCTGTATCATTCACAGTGATTCTCGTGGGATGACAGCAGTTCTTTTTCTTCTCCTTCTCTCCTTTCACTCATTTTCCTGTTAAGAGTGGGGATGATGTGGAATCTCGGGAGAGTAAAAACAAATGTTAACATATCAATACATCAAAGTCAGGCTTTGAGATATTGTCTGTAGTGAGAAGTAAATATCTGCTTACTTCATCTGAGCAGAATGATAGAACAAGAAAGGCTGGGAATGTTTCACTTGGGCACAGAGTGATAACCGATAAGGTCTCCATGAGGTGGAATGGCAGGAGTCTTCTGAATGTGGAGGACTACCTTTGGATACTGTTATAAACATATGAAAGTAGTGTAAGGTTGAAAAAAAATGGGAGCAGCCTTAGGGGAGAAGAAAGACAAGGTAGGGAGGGGAAAGAGGAGAGAGGGTCTAATGCACCTTGGAAGCGAAGTGTGTTGGCTGAGCTAACATGCGCAGATGAGGACACATTCAGAGAAACGTGCAGATGCATGCAGTATTCCTATCTGTATTTAGGGACTTGCTTCTTTTCTCCTTTGCCTAGGCCTAGCCATGCATGCCTTTCCAGATGCTGTGGTCATAATTTACAAATTACATTGTTATTTAGGCACTAACAATTTTCAGTGATGAAAAGAACAGTTTTTCTCAGTAGACTTGTTTTGCAAGTTTCCAAAAGCTTACAAAATAGGCACAGAGGTCTCTGCTGGGTTACAGTACAGAGAAATAAGAGAGCTGGCATAAAGCTCCTCTGTGGAAGAAAACATAACCAAGACCATTTATATTCTGGCCTGTGTTCTTACAGCACAGGAAATGCAGCCCTCTTGCACTGCCATCCCGGTTCATCTTGTGTGGGAATCAGCAAGCAAAGCCCTTACTGAACTTAGTAGCTCTTCCTGCAAACAATCATCATAGCCTGAGCTAACTTATTCTAACCTCAGCTCAACTCATCTTAATTCAAACTGCTTGAATAGCAAAAACTATATGGAGAAGTGCATTAAGGTATTTGTAAATGAGGAGCCAAAATATAGAGTTCGGGATACTTCAGAGCTGCACTGTGATAATATTATTTATTCATTACATATTTATTAAGTTAAAATAATAGAAAGCAGCAGTCCTAAAGACTTTACCATCTGGCATACAATAGGAGCCAAAGTATTGGTGCAGGAAATGAGTGCAGTGAAGTCTGGGGAGAAAGAATCAGCTGTGGATTGAAGGACTTAGCAGATCTCTAAGGGAAGATGAGTTGGGTTTTGGTAGATTGACAGGAACCAGCTACATAAAAACGGTGGAAAGGGTACTTCTGTTTCCAGGGTCATGGTTCCATCCTTTGCCTCGTGGTTGGAATGGAGGAGTAGACTGAGCAAGATTAGTAAGTTCACAACAAGCCCACAATTCCTATGTCACAGTGCTGAGCACCTGTGCACCAGCATGGTATATGCATCACTGTCCCCTCAGGCAGAATGGGACAGTCCCAGTGGGTCGCGCATGTACCACTGGTGGTATCAGCCAGCAGGAATGTGTTAAATACAACATAGTACTTGAAACCTGCACTCATGCCATAGCTATTTGGTCAAGTTAAACCTTTGGCTTTTCCAGGTATTAATTGAATAGCTAGCTCTGACCATGTCACTTAACATCTGTTTGATGAACCTCAAAATAAGCAAAAACACTAGTACCCCACTGATGGAATTACTGCAATTGTAAAATAAACAAATGCAGAGAAACTGCCTATAACATGTCATAGTCACTGCTATCAGTTTATTCTTCCAACATACCTTTACTTAGTGCTTGCTGTGTGGGAGGCAGAGGAACGAGCTGAATCAGAATAGGAATACTGTCCTATAGACAAAGTTACAGAGGCTCTACTGAGTTAAAGTAGTCTCTGGGTCACAGGTTGGGCAGGAACATGACAAGGGTCATGCGGAAGGACTGATCTAGCAGTAGAGTGCTTGGAATGTGTCATTCAGCAACTTTTTCTTATAAACCTTTAAGGAAGCAATAGAAAAAATTGAGATGAGGGATTTCCATGGCACCAGAAAATGCATTTAATTACCAAGCAATACATTTGGGGCCCATATAAGTATTGAGATGCCTATCAGTGACTAACTGCACCCCATGGAACATCCAGACTGTTCATGTGGCCAAACCCCCGGAACGCTGGGTTCTTCTGGGTTACTCACATTCTCCCTGAATTCAAAATTGGGAGCAACAAATTGCAGCGGCAGCAGCTGATCTCAGAGGAAATGTCTCAATCAGCCCTGCAGGGTCATAAAACAAGCACAAGGATAGAGTACTCAAGGACATTAACTTTGATCTAACGAGCTAGAGCAGCAGTTCTCAACCTTATGTTTCTTTGCCAATTTACATAATGAAGGAGTTTCCAACCAGAAACACTCCCATGGGAGTACCGGGTCATGCAAAGTCCCCAACCAGCTGCCTTAACTGCATCACCTACTCTGCCTCAGTAACATTTATCAGAATGGATGTACTATAGTTAGTGGAAGAACTACTATAATTTATTTACTTATAAAGTAAGTTATTGGGTGACTTTGATATTTTATTATAAGAAATAATTTGGGAGACCAAACAAAGTGACAGGGACACATCATATTATCACTAATACTATAATAAGAATTGTGAGTCCAGTGGCCACTTGCGCCATCTGTGTCATTTCTTCTCATTCATCCACACTTCATTCTTTCCGGACTTCCTTGCCTTCAACTACCAGTCACTTGTTTACCTGGAAAAAGCAGTGAACAGAGCACATTTTTTGTAATCTTTTGAACACTGCACATATAAATGCCACGTGCATTTTGTTGTGTTGTAGAAATAATTATATCCAGCAGAGATGAGAGAGTTCTAATCCACTGGTGAAAGTAAAATGTCCCCACCAGCTAGGAGGACAACCAGGGCCAGTTAATTTCCCTGGGGCATCTCATCTCATCTTTTGCCTTCAATTCCCCTTGTTCACAGGATTTAGGACTAGGACTGAATTTATCACTGGAATTTAAAGACTGCAGATCCTGAAACTTATGGGCCTACTAACTGTGTAAGCCAATTCCTCCTGTTACACAGCTGTAGATAGATGTGTCTCTGACTGGCTCAATTTCTTTGGAGAATACCAACTAATCTAGCAATTCATGCCATCATATACTATTATTTTCTTAAAAGAAGGAATCTTATTGGGAACTAATTTGAGTAACTTTGCACTTGTATAATGTGTAGGAGCAAAAGCAGCTAACCTCAGATATTAGATACTCTGAGATTATCAGGAAAAATAACCCCAGCTCTCATATATTCATTCATTTATTTTGCACTTCATTATAACTACTATAAAGCATTTATATAGACATATGCCAAAATTTTATATCATCAATAGCTCAATTATTCAAGAAGTTCTCTTGTAATTTCTCTACCAGGTATTTACTTGAGTTTTTTCTAATATTATTAAAATATTTTAATTTAATAGTATTATATTGGAACTCAGACTAGAAAGTGTTTTATTCTTTTTATAGTCATAGTAATTTCTGCCAACTTCAACATTAGTCTGAAATTGTTTTGCATTTTTTCCAATCCGCTCATCACTTACCAAGGAAATTAGAATAGCTAAAATCAAGAGCACACACTTAACATTAGTTCTGTACTTCCAGGTAATATTCTTGTTTATAAATACAAGACTATATGCTGTAACTTTGTCCTTTTGGCTAGATTTTTTAGCATGTGTGGACCACATTATCTACTAAGGGTTATATATTTTTAAGTATTTTGTTTTTTTTTATTTTAAAGAAAGTAGTAAATGAGAAACAAACAAAGAAATAGGACAGTAGCAGCATACCAGTATCACAAACATAAACAACTCAAAGCAAGAACATTCAAAGTGATACAGAGTCTCACTACAAAATAATACAAATCAACAGTGGTTGTTACACTACATATCGCTATCCTCAACTACATTGCTCAGATTACCAGATGTAAGACTGAAAGATTGCTCCAACCCCTATAGCAAATAAGAAAATAATTCTTTGATAGAACATAGAGATAATACAGAGTTTCACTAGACAAGATGGTATGAGTTTGCATCATCAATGTGATGCATGTGTCTTTAAAATATAGTGTGCAATATATACTTTTTCTTACAGGAGCTGGTGATTTATAGTCTTACAGCAAATAAGAAAAGGTGCTCTACATCTCAACATACCTGATGATGGTACATAGTGACATTTTTCATTTAGTGAAAAGATCACATATGAAAGAGGTTTTCATTAATATCCAAGCATCACAATATACACCTTCCTTCTGTCTTCTAGTGAGCAAAATCTTTGTAGATAAGTCAGTTAACATTTCAGAATTACTCATTCAACAAATATTTACTTGAAGTGCATTCCGTGCCAGGCACTAATTTACTTATATGTATCACAGATATAATAGTGAATTATCCTACTGAAATTACAACACATGGAAAGACCTGCCCACATATGACATTCTGTAAGTGCTAGATAGAGTAAAAGTGTAAGTATTTTCAGCCTGAAACTACACCTACAGGTGCTGCTCCTCTAATTAGTTTATCTCTCTGAACATCACATTCTTCCTTTGTTGAGACAGACATGACACCTACCTTAGCGCATTGTCAAAATGATTTAATAAGTGGGTAGTTTATGGTAGGCACTATTCTTGCTGCAATACCCTGAGATATTTAAAGTTTAAGAGTATCTTGGGTTGGATCGTATCGTTCCAAAAAAGATATGTTGGAGACCTAAACTTTAGTACTTCAGAACATGGCTTGGAATGGGTCCTTAATGAGCCTACCCATAGGACTGATCCCTTATTTTAAAACTACTGGGCACAGAGGCACACTGGAAGGACACCATGTGAGGATGAAGGTGGATGCTCCTCCATTGAAAGGGGTGCCACAGACTGCCCACAAACTACCAAGAGCTAGGTTAAAGACACAGAGTAGATTTTCGTAGCCATCAGAAGAAACCAATCCACTGACACCTGGATTGCAGACCTCCAGTCTCCTGAACTTTCAGAGAACACTTTTCTGTGGTTTAAGCAATCCATTTGTGGTTCCTTATTATAGGACC
>NW_004955480.1:3336999-3352585 GCF_000276665.1 Chinchilla lanigera | reverse complement strand
AATTCAAAAATTTTTTTTCTATTACTCATTGATAGACATGACCTCAAATTTATTTTAGTCTGGGAGAAAACATTAATAAAAATAGTCAGGAATCATTGTGAATCACTGACTCTACTGACCTAAGCAAAAAAAAATTATTTTTGGTGAATTATGCACTGAATTTTATGTGTAAATTTATTAGAATATTAAAATTAATAATACATTTTGCCTCTCTCTCACCTAATTAAAAATAATTTGAAGAGGTTTGTTTATCTATTCAAGAAAATGTCATTGAACTTTGAAGAACATTAATTTTGGTTTTGGATTTTTGATGCCTTTCTTTTGAAGATTTGCTATGCTATGAATAAACATTTATCTAAATATAATTGTTTTTCTTTTTTTTGTCCTGGAAATATTCCAAGAGGGTGTGTTACTGTGTTTTAAAAGTGTAAAAATACAGTATAAATTAGTGGATTTCTTTAACAGGGAACTCTTACCATATACTTTGTGTTTTCCATAACAACCTCTAAAGGAAAGAGGAAATTATGCTTCTAAAAAATTCCCCACAGCACACCACTACTTCTTTTATATGTTATACCCCACATTACATTTATCATGTTAATTTACATTAATCATTAAATGTGACTGGGTTTTGAGAGGAGCAGTTAATGCTTAAATCTTTTCTTTTGACCAATTTTACATGCTTATCATTGGTAATCTGAACAACTAATCTGAAGACAACAATATACAATTCAACAACCATTATTGAATTCCTACCATCTTGATTAGTGAAATTCTGTATCATATCTAGTGTTTTTTTTAAACTTTTTATTCTCTTTAATTGTTTGATCAACCTTGTATTCTTATGCCTGGTAATCTGAGCAACTTCATTGAAGATAACAATATGTAATACAGCAACCATTGTTAATTTCCTATCATCTTGCTCTGAAATTCTGTACTGTTTTTGTTGTTTTGTTTCTACCTTTGCTGTTATTTTGTTTTCTTTTCTCTTTAAATAATGTGACTGGGGTAGTCTAAAAGTGGATTGGAAAGTTTGGATTGAAATTATGAATCTTTGCCTGTAAGGTCAGTTTTGGACAATAGAACAATTATCCTGAAATTCTTTCAAACTGGGGCCATCAGTATTCCCCAGAATCAATCCCAAGTTTAAAGTTCATGAGTCTAAATAGTTTTTCTTTAAATCAGCATCCACTGCTGGAACCCAGAAGCCCAGATGTGTAAATTGGCCCAGAGGTGAGTTACTTGGTCAGCACATTTATCATCATTACCACCACTGCCATCCTCATTATTTAATTACATTCTTTTAGGCAGTCATCTACTCTCTAGCTTCCAATTCTGAAATTACTCATTACTGTCTTATTTCTGGATACCTTAGATATTTAGAAGGGAATAAAGCTT
Organism: Chinchilla lanigera; assembly: GCF_000276665.1. NCBI lineage: Eukaryota > Metazoa > Chordata > Mammalia > Rodentia > Chinchillidae > Chinchilla > Chinchilla lanigera. The sequence goes on along the minus strand of NW_004955480.1, from coordinate 3,351,187 downwards.
AGCATTGAAGACAAAGATTGGAATCAGATAGTGTGGTTGGTGATCTGAATGTACTACTTTTTAGTTGGGTAATAAGCCCTTAGGTTCTTTAATTCTCCATGTATAAAGTGAGGATAATAATAGTCTCTTCATCAATATCATGTAATAATTACTAAATGGAAAACAAAATTTAAGTAAGTACCTCAAAATTATGCATCACATACAAAAGGCTCAAAAAATATTAGCCACAGTTTTTTTCTGCTCCCTTAAAATGCCAGCAACTGCCAATCCTGCCACAGTGAACTTTTTGCCACCTAACGTACAAGCAATACACAAAAGCTGGTACTATGGTCTGGCCCCAGAAACAATTATTTGAGTTTAACCTAACGTTTGCATTGTCTACAAAATTAGATCTGATTTCTAAACTGTCTAGGATCTCAAACTTGGGGATCTTTCAGATTTTGTTTCATCATTTTCATTTCCTTTGTTTCTTTTTTTTTTTTTCACTGAAATTGAGTCATATTTTAGGAATTACAAAGGAAATAAAGATTAAACTAGACCAAAACAATATTTTAATCATATAAGATATATAAACTAACATGTTTAATAATATACATACACTCTGTTGTGCTTACAGTAGCTACCCATGGTTCATATGAATTATTAAAAGTATTATTACTTTATATTTTTTCTTAGGAATAAATGCAGCAGTGAATGTAAAACTCCTCTTTCTCTTCCCTGTTTCACTCATCCCAGTTCAAGGGATTAACCTCACTTAACAGAGCCCAAAAGGAATATTTACCTAATGACCCATGAACTAGGTATTTCCTGGGGTAAATAAGGCAGTTTACTCCGCAGAGAATGAAGATGAGATAGGATAAAGCTGGAATAAGATATGAAAACTCATATGATTCAGAGAAATGAAAACACTTTCAACTCTGCTTTGTTTAATGAAGGAAAAGGCATGTGAAATTCAAAGCAATATATTGTGCACTCTAATTTATAAGCGGCTTTATATTATGTCTATTCCAGTTATTAGGAAGTTATATAGATGAAATATCATATAGTGATAGAAGGAAACTACAGGCCTGCCACAGAGCTGGGTCCAGATAGGGGGATCTCACGGTTGAGAAAGCAATGAACCTTGTCTTCTGACCCGGAAATTACAATCTTGACAATTGCTATTGGTAAGAACTGAAGCAAGAAGGAATCACTGAAAATCATTAATGATGGGGAACTAGTGGTATTAGATAAAGCATGGTCTTTGGAGTCTGATACATTTTATTTCATTTCTAGACCTGCTAGTTCCTGTCTAGGTGATCTTGAATAGGTTACTTCATATGTGAGCCCCAGTAGTTGTATTTGGTAAGTGAGATTATTAATAGCTACTTGTTAGGATTTTAGATAAGGCTAAGTTAAAAAACTTCTGCCTGACTCACAGTAATACACATTCATTCTTTGTCCTTGTCTACAGCCCTGCCTCTTCCAGTGACTAAGTTCAGCACAATGGCTCAGATATAAAGCCAAGTAGACAAACACAGCCTCCCAGCTGGAACAACGCCAGTGTCCCCACTGCATGTGAACAGAAAGAAATATCGTTGTGGGTTGCTTAACTGATGATGGGTGACACTGAATTCAAAACCACAAACCAGCTTGTTCTCACCCAGCCTTTCATACATGTGCTGCCTGTTACAGAACACATCTGAGCAAGCAAATAAAAAACCTGCAGTGGGGCCTAAGAAAGAATTCATTTTTTTTTTCTGTTATTTTGCCAACTCTCCAGCTCATTTCTTTTATTATAATTAGTGATGACTGTGATAGTTCAGTGACCTAAAGTGCTGAACACTTTCTGATAAGGAATAAATAGAGATTTAGAGAGGATGAGAAGCTTACTCAAGACCACAAAGAAAGTATTGAAAGTGAAGTCAAGTTTGGGAGTTTGTCTACCTGATCTCACACGCTCTCCTCTTGTCTGTATCATTTCAGTTTTCTGAACCTTGTCTGCCACAGCCATATGGTATTCCTTTATCTAACTACACACCTGGATATTGCTACAGTTTGCATTTGGAATGTCACCTAAGGCCGATGTGTTAATGGAATACTCCCTATCTGTAGCACTATTGAGATGTGATAGAAACTTTCTGAGATTGGACCTAGTAAGAGGTCTTCTAGGCATCAGGGTGTGCCCCCAAAGAGGATTAGGGTACCCTTCTCTTTCATCTCTTGCTTTCATTCCAAATCATTACGCTTTTGTTCCCACCATGATGCTGCCACAGGTCCAAAGCTAGAGGATCAATTGGCTAGGGACTGAAATCTCCAAACCTGTGAAATTAAATAAACATTTTCTCTTTGGAAGCTGATTATCTCAGGTGTTTTGTTACAGTAACAGAAAGCTTCAATAGCATGTATATGCTTTTCAGATTGTATATTTGAAGCCTCTGTTAGACCTTATTGCAGGTTTGCTTTCAGGTTTTGTATCCCCATGGGTATGAATAAGAAATGTCTCCCAAACCTTGCCCTAGCCTTGCGAGGGATTGTCTTTGTAACATATAACATATTTATGATGCAGGAAATCAAGAATATAGTGTTTGCAGTGTAGCTTTCTAACCAATGGCATCGATACTAGGGGAGTCACCAGGTGCATCTATTTTTTTTTCATCTGTAACATAAAAACTGGCAGTATCTTGCAAGCTACATAGCTCTTCAGGAAGGGGACAGATTGAATTTTTCCAAATTGGATTCAAGCTATGCTGCAATATGTCATTACTCATTTTGTGATGGATAATCTCTGACATTTGAGATTCAAAGATGAAGATTTGGATTCTCATCACCTTATTAACATTGCTGTGAATAGTAGGAGCTCCAGGAAACAAGGTAGCTTGGTATAGCCCCTGCCATCAACCTAAGGTCTGCAGTGGAAGGCGTTCTTCAGGATTTGAAGAGGATCCTTAGGAATTATTTTCATTGCTTTTCCATAATACTGAGCAAAATGTGAAGATCTGGCCTCAAAAACCCTAAATGCTGTTTCACTGATTTCCTGAATTAGCGAGAGAGTAAGTAGTAAGGGCTTAAAAAGACACTGTCTCTTTGAGAAGTGTGTTGAGCCTAGAGGTCTGACAGATTTGAAGGGTTTTTTGGTTGTGATGGTTGGGAGGATGGGGTGTATTCAAACTCATGAAACAGATTTATTCATCTTTAAACCAAGATGATGTAAGCCCTGCGTGTCTCTATGCCTCAGTGAGCTTTCTTTTGCAATTTTCATTATTAAAATTTTGTCACATTACAATGATTATACACCTTCAACTTGACTTTCTGCTTCTACACAGAAATCATATTACTTTTTCATTATAAAAAAGTCTTAACTTCATTCATGCATTTGTTGTACCTATCAATATATCCAACCACACATGTTCATTAAGCAGACACATACTGAAAGCTTCTTAAGCACAAAGTGTTGGGAGTTTAAAACTGAATGGCATGGTTTCTGCGAAAAGGGATTTCTTAGAAATATATGGAAGGCAGAATATTATCGTTTAATGTGGCAAGAGCCATAACAGTCCATTAAAACTATTTGAGAAAATAGCTTTGGGTAAGGTAATCTATCAGTAAGTATGTGTAGGATGAAAAATACATGTATCTGTTATATGTAGAGAATATCAGTTAATATAGTACTTCATGATAAGCTCACTTTTCTACAATATAGCATGTGTTTTGTATTATGTAAGTAAATGCATAAGACAATAAATGCACATATATTGTGGGAAAGGTACATACCAGAAAAAGCTAAGAAAATCTAAAGAATCATATAGGAAAGTAGGACACAAGGAGATACACATGAAATTAAGTGTAATAAAAGATAACATGAAATAAGAACAATGAGAAATTAACAAATAACAACCTGGATGATTTCATAGTTTGCAAAGTCATATTCATTCAGGCATCCATCCTCATGGAAAAGGCATCTGAGTAGGATTTGAAGAGCAGAGATCAAAGTAAGGAAGGTGATTGCAAGTGGACATAAAATGGGAGAACAAGGGAGAGAAGGCAGGGACTTACTATCTATGTTCAATATGGCAGGATACGGGGGATGCAAAGGAAAACTAGAAATGTAGGTTTTTTCCAAAGGGGAGAGTTTTCTCCTATGGGTCTGAGCTCCATACAGGGCATAGAGATGTTGAAATGCTTGAGGTCCAAGACTTCCATAATCACCTCTAAATTTCACACATGTGATTATGTATTAAATATTATCTTTATTTTCCAGATTATATTTTAAAACATCAAATGAAAGTAAATCCTTTCATAGACTAAAGAGTTATATTTACACAGTCTTATTTAGGTGTGATGAAATTGAAGTCATCTGCAATTTGTTCCTTATTCTATTTTGTTTTCTCATCCCATAGCTATTTATTCTGTTTCTATGGCTGTTATTAACCTTGGCAGTGAGTATTTCTGTAAAACACCTTCAGAATAGAAATTATGCAGCAATCATTTGAAACCCGTGATACAAATGCATCCATCAAGGAAACATTCATAATCTAGCTTTAACCAGATCATATCTATCTAATTTAAGCATACTCATATTTTGAAATATGTGAAATTACAAATTCTTGCTCTTATGCTTATTATTCTGCTATTATTTTCCTTATTCTTACCATTCTGGTGGAGTCTGAATTATGAGTAAGTGATTATCTGGTATAAGATCTGGCCATGTTTATACGCTCAAGGTGGTTTTGATTTTCCTGTCATACCAAGAGAGTCTTAACATGGTCAATAAAGATCCATAGGTTGCATTTTTGCACATATCACAAATTCTTGTCCTCATGATAAAATTCAGCCTCTGATAAAGAAGATCTAGAAGCTTTTGGGAATACACTAAATTTGGCCAGCTCTCTCTTGTGCCCCAAGATGTAATTATTACATATTTGTTTGGCAAAAAAGGAGTCACTTTATTTTAAAAAATGATCAAAGTATGTTATGTGCATATATGGGTCTGCTGAAAGAAATCTATTAATCTGTATAACCAATTTTAAAAACAGGACAAATTTAAGGCACTGAAACCTACAGTCTGCACCTGCTGGTGCACTGCAACACAGTGGTCATGAATCCTACCAAATGTGTAGCCATTTGAGTAAACTTCCTGTCTTTATATTAAAGAGTCCTTTATAGGCTTGTCTTCAGTTTTAAAAGGGGAAAAAAAAAGAAAGAAAGAAAGAAAGCCAGGTAGAAAACAGGAAAGGAATTCCTGAGATTTCAGAGCTTCAACTAGAGATTTTTGTTTTGACACTTGGCAGAACAAAGTCAGCAAGTTTCAGGTAGAGCCTAAGAATGAGGGTGTAAAAAACACTCACTAACTAGCTCAGAAGGTTCAAGGCACAATGCACACGTTAACTTCTTAGCTAGAAGAGGCAGCTATTATCGAAAGGTTGAGAAGAACTCTCCACTGGCCTTTCTAATATTTCTAAGCAGTTAAACGATGGATGAGGAGGGGTAGAGCATCACATTCTCCATCTATTACACAGTAATAGAAGAACAGTGTCCATTTCTGAAGAATTCTTTTTCCTCTTTGGAAGGGTCATTCTTTTCATGTTTCTATGATCCAGATTGACATCTGCACATCTGGTGTAATGTTTGTTTCTCCCCATTGTACAAAGTAACCTTTGTAGGAAAAGATTTTTCCCTTTTGAAGGGGTATAGCATGTTAGCTGGATGGGTATTTGGGGTTTGGTTATAGGGATCTCAGAAGCCCAGCCAAGGACGAGGAAGTAGAGACAGAAAGGAGTTCAGTAAAAGGCACTGCCATATCATTTGAGTGAAAAAAAAAAGAAAAACACTGTTGGTTCTTCTTTAGCGTAATAGAGTAACTACTGACAAAAAAATATCTATAACGTATTTGAAAACTACAAAAATAGTTTGAAATTCCCAGTGTGTAAAAATGATTGTTTGAAGAGATGTGAATACTTATTACCTTGATTTATACTGTATATGTGTATGGAATTATCATATAATACTCCACAAAGATGTACAAGTGCAATGTTTCAGTGGGATTCTAGCTTAGTGTCTGTGGATCACATCCCAAAAAGGAGACAGACAGACAGACAGACAGGCAATGGTTTGAATGTGTCTTATAAAATTCATATTGTTGGAAGGCGGGGCCTCTCTAACATGATCCAGTAGTGAGGGTGCACCCCTCTGATGGTATCAGGGCCCTTATAAAAAGGCCTGAGGGAGTGGGCTCATTCTGCTCTGCCCTACATCATTTGCCTCCTTTGGAGCACACGTTCCCGATTCTCTCTTGGAGGCAGAGGTAGCAGTTCACAGCAAACACTGAACCTGCTAGTGTCTTTATTTTGCACTTCCCAGCCTTCAGGATCATGTGGCAATAAATTTCTATCATGCATAAATTACCCTGTCTCAAGCATGTTGCTATAGTAGAACAAATGGACTATGACAGCAATCTTACCTTATCTTTGGCCAAATTACTGTGACAAAGTATAGAAAGTGAGCTTGTCACCCAGCATCTCATATTTTGTCCTTTTTCCTTTGTATGCTCACCTGATGCTATGTTGTATACCCACTGACCCCACCTGATCTTATGGTATTCTGCTTGGTTTTTTTGCCTGTTTTCATATTAACTTTTTATGAAAATCAAACCTAAGCATTTTTCTGTGACTCCACAAAATCAGGTATATTTACTGCAGTCAAAATGCTTGAAAAAGATCATAGCAAAGACTGGGCCAAGACATTAATTCCTGGCAAAGACAGATAATTATATCCAGAAGAATTTTGCAATTTGGAGGACATTCACCATTCCCATAGGATTATTTTTGTTTGCTTTTGGTACTGAGAATTGGACCCAATGCCTGGAACATGAAACAAGCACTTCACCACTGAGCTACACACCCACAGCCCTTCCAACAGAATTTTGATAAAAATTTCATTCAACTAGCCAATTGTTTCAGATAAGACGCTAGAAAACCAAGGCTAGGGCTGGGGATTTAGCTCAGTGGCAAAAGCGCCTGCCTGGCAAGCTCAAGGTCATGAGTTCGGTTCCCGGTACCAGAGAAAAACCAAAAAAAAAAAAAAAAAAAAAAAAAAAAAAAACCAAGGCTCTGTGGGGAATTATCTCTAGTGGAAATGTGATTGTAGAAGGATTCCCATCAAAGGAAGACACAGCTACATTTTACTTGTCAGGGATTCTTTTAAGTCTACATATGCAAAGTCAAAGCTAATACTAGCTTGTAAATACAGAGTCCCCTAGGCTCATTCGCAATTTAACATCTTTCTGATTCTGCTGCATTTGATCCAAGATAGCAAAAATGCATGTGCTGTGATCCGCTAGAGGGGAAATATATACATATATATATATTGGAGTGACAGAGCTATTGTTTGTAAACTGTAGAGATTGTAAAATAAAACAAACCATTATTTTTTGACTCTTGACCTCTCCTGCCAGGCTGAGATAAATGAGGAGCTTAAAGTGGCCAGGTTAGACATATTAAAAGAGGTTTGTTTTTGGATTCAGAAAGAGCTGAGTTTGAATCTCAGCTCCATCACTGTCAGTATGAGGGTCTCCAAGATGCATGTTGAGTGGAGTGGTATCCTGCTGCTCCACAGTGATGAATGGAACCAGTGTATGAGATGGTCTTACTGGGGTGGCTAGAATTGAATTTTATTTTCACCAAACTAACACACATGGTTAGTTTAATGGAAGTAACATTGACTGTACTACGCATCAAAGTAAAGTTCTAATTTGTGACATTTAAGATCATTTTGATGTAAAGTATATGTAAAACATTGGCCTAAAAATATGCCCCAAGGAAAAATAGCTACAATGTATTGGAAATATTCTACCTGCTAGGTCCAAAAATCTTTTCATAGATTAACCCAATCATTTATATTAAGTCAAATTAAAATTTAAATATTATCTTCACCCTGCAGTTGTGGTAACTACAACTCAGAGAGGTTAAGTAATTGGCTCAAGGTTACACAAGCAGCAGTGATATAGCTGAGTTGATCCTACCAGGCTGGTTCTAGAGCTTGTTCACTGACGTACAATACTATATTGCCTATAACTTCCTCAAATTGTCAATAATCTTAGAGCAAAAGTAGCCCGTGCAGTGTGAATTTAAAGAGAGATAGGATCTTTACATTAGTGTGTATCTAGTTCAAAAGAAACAATAAGAAAAATGTTGAAATAATTTTAGTAATTGTGTTACTACTTGTTAAAACATTGTAGCACAGTCTATATATATTCCAGATAATAAAGGTAAGGTTAGAAGAGACAGTGTGGGTTACAATGGCAAAGACCAGTTCTCATCCATGAATCTATTTATCCATCCATCTATTCATTCTACTTCCTTCCTTCCTTCCCTCTCTCCTTCTTTTCCCCTTCTTTCTTCCTTCCTTTCTTCTTCCTTCCTTACTCCCTCTCTCTCTCCTTCCCTTCCTTTCTTCCTTCCTTCCTTCCTTCATTTCTGGTTGTAGCAAAGTAATGCACAGCAAAATTTTTAAGTTGACAGAACTAATTCCATTTTTACCCCTTACTACTTGAGTAATCTTGAGGAAGTAAGGTGACCTGATTGAATGCCCTGGAGTGTAATTTTTAAAAATATTACTTAATGGAGGTATTATGAGAATTAAATTTATTTGACATTTGTAGCACTGTCAGAACTATGTCTAGTACAAATCTAATGCACAGCAAAGATGGTTATCAGTATTACATTAAGGTTTTTTTATGGACAGAGTTATAATTTTATGCTCTGAAGATTCAAAAATGTATGACACACTTCTTGCACTCTAGGAGACTCCAGTGGTTTGGTAGGTACATGCACAAGTGAGGTATATGGTTTAGGGATAGAGGAATTAGGAATAACAATAATAATAATAATTAATAATAATAATAATTAGTTGCTAAAGTGTCCTATACCAAGATAAACAGTTAAGAACATTTACTTACAATCTTATTTAATTCTTTTGATGGCCATAAGAGGTAAGAACTGTTATTATCCCCACTTACAAATGAGACAGGGGAAGCTTACCAAAACCTTGGTCTGTTATTTTTAACATAAAAATAAAGAAAATAGCATTGAAACTGACTCTTAAAAGATAGTCAAGCATTTCTGAGTAGACAGATAATAAAAGGTACTCACTCCGTACTCAAAAACAGGTAATAAAAATGATAAAAAGAAATAAAACCCTGAGGTTCATTCAGGGAAGTTCAGGTGATTTAGCACTGCTTTGGTGAGTGTCTACTGAGGGTCTGTTCCATGTGCCTGGGACTTTATTAGATACCACAGGTACGGGGCCATAAAACACAAACTACAATTCCTGACCAGGGTGACGTTACCTGTTCTCTTGTAGGGAAATATCCAAAGCAAAATTAAAAACACACAAGTAAAACAGGATGTCATTAAATATTTTTAAAATGCAGTAAAATTAAAAAAATAAGCTCTCAGTGCCACTGAGAATTACGAAGGAAAGAAGAGGTCAGGTTGTGGTGAGAACAAAGAAATCTCCCCATTTTAAATGGGCAGCCAGGAAAGGGAGAGCCGAGAAGATGCAAACTGTATCATTCTCTGAAGGAAGGTGGGTGTGAGTCTTCGGGAGACAGGAGAGAAGCTTGCCAGGCAAGGGAGGTAGATCTGAAACACTGAAGAAGAAAGAATGGCTGGAGTGTTCAAGGAACAGACAGTAGCTCACTAGAGGCAGTATCATACAGGTTATTGGTGCTTGTAACAGGAAAACCTTAGCCAGGTGTGGTGGCACACACCTGTAATCCCAGCACTTGGGAGACTGAGGAAGAAGGATCGTTGTGAGTTCAAGACCAAGCTGGGCTACAAAGTGAGCTCAAGGCCAGCCTGAACTGCATGGCAAGACTCTGTCTCAAAGAGTCAAAAACAAAAATATGACAGCAAAACCATGAACAGAAAGAACTTGAGAGGTGAGGGAGAAAAACTGGAAACTTTGTGCATCTGTAACTTGAAGAAAGGAATAAAATAAAGGCGTGAAATGTGGCGAAGATTGTTTTCAACGGAACATAGAAATTGAAAACACGACAACAGAGAAGAGTCAAAAGAATGCTCCGTTGCAAAATCTCTGAGTAAACTGGAAGGCAGGGATCACTTCCCCAAGTATGGCTGGAGTGTGCAATCTGTGACCTCCTGCGGGGGGCGGGGCTGAGTATGCGTAAGGCCAAACAAGCGGGTCAGCCAGAGATCAAATTGGAGCTTTGCAGGAACTAATTTATGAAGCATCTTCCATAACACTCATAGTAGTTTGGGTTTTGTCTTCTTACAAAGGAAGATCTTTAAAAAGTCTCGGGCACAGGAAAGAAATGTTCCAGTGAGCTACACTGGAATGGTGACACTTGCCAGAGCTCAGAAACCTTCACAGGATGTGAGTAAATGGAATGGTTAAAGAGGTAACATTCTAGGCAAGAGAGTCAAGAGTAAGACGATGTGCAGCGCTATGACTGGCTTATGGGAAACCAGTAGAAAACTAGTCATTTGAGAAATGCAAATTAAAACAACACTGAGACTCCATCTCATGCAAGAAAGAATGGGCATCATAAAAAATATCAACCAATAACAAATGCTGGCAATGCTGTGGGGAAAAAGGAACACTTTTCCATTGTTGGTGGGAGTGTACACTGGTACAACCACTGTGGAAATCAGTGTGGAGATTCTTCAAAAAACTAGGATTAGAGGTCTTATTCAACCCTGCTATGCCCCTTTTGGGTATTTTTCCAGAAGAACTGAAAACATCATATCACAGTGATATCTGTGCACCCCTATTTATAGTAGCACAATTTGTCACAGCTAAATCTTGGAAACAACCCAAATACCCATCAACCAAGGAATGGATAAAAGATGTGGTATTTTTATACAATGGAGTATTTCTAAGCAATAAAAAAGATAAACTTGAGGTTTTATAAGTAAATGGATGCAACTAGAGACCATACTCAAAGTGAAATAAATTAGACTCACATGTATAAACATCACATTGTCTCCCTAGTGTAAGAAACTGAAAGAGTAAACAAAATCTGAAAGGTACAACAGATATTGTGAAAGGGAAAGAAACTGCTCAAAAAGAAAGAACAACTGGCAGAACGGGAAAGAGAAAAGAAAGAAAGAAGGAAGGGGAAATATATAAATATACACAAGATAGCTAAGAAAATTGTGCTGCTAATTTCTATCAGTTTATTGAAAGGAACAGTTAATGCTTAATTTTTTTTATCAATTTTGCATGCTTATATCTGGTAATCTGAACAGTTACTTTGAAGAAAATACTGTGCAATATAACAACCGTTGTTAATTTCCCATCATCTTGTTTTGAAATTCTGTATCGTTTTTAACTTTTTATTCTCTTTAAAATGAAAAGAAAAGAACTCCCAGAAGAGCAGATACCTGTGAGGAAAGAGTACAAAACAGGAGTTATATTTGAAAGTCTCTGGAGTCACTGTTTATCATAGCTGGACTCTATGTGTTAACTCTGTAAATGTAGACATGACACCTAATTTCTCTTTCTCTAATTACTGAAAAGTATAAAAAGTAGTTCTTATAACGGCACCTCCCTCATAAAGAGAATGAGATTACATAATATGGATGAAGTTTTACCTGTATGCCTGGCACACAATAAATTCTCACTCAATGTTAGCTGCTATTATTTGCAGCAACTTGGGATCTGGGATAGTTACATGAAAGATCGGTCTCAAGTTTATGGAATGCAATGGAGAGAAGCATAACCGAGAGCACTACGATTTCAGGAAGCCAATTACATCATGGAAATCTAACTATCAATCCCTACTATCCAAATTCATCATTGAAAAGGCCAAGGTTTACACCAGGATTCATCTGCACTAACCCTTTAGATAATACAAAGGTTAGAATGGCTCGTAAAGCTTAATATTTTGACAGTTTGAGCTATTGTAAGTGGCTCTCAGAACTTAGAAAGAAGCTCCACGTTTTAAATCAGCAGAATGTGAATATCCATAGTGCTGACAAATTTTCACATTTAATGAATCAACACCGGCTGGAAACAAACTTCAGTGCTTCTGAAGAATGGATGATTGATGGTCGTTTCTCTAGAATGAGAATTATTTTTGTACGGCAGCCACATCATCACTTGGAAAAATCCAAAAAGAACACACCATATTTTAGCCTAGTTATGAAATAAATCTTTACATTTTTTCAAGAATCCCAAACATAAAGATAATCTTATGCTTGCTAAAACAAGAGTAAATTGGTACATCTGTGTTTTGTTCTATAAATCTTAAAACTCTTTTCTTTAGTGTTGATATATATTTAGTTAATCAGACTGGAGAGTTTGTTCTTCAAGCTTTTCAGCTGAATAGCTACCTAGCCATAAATTTTTCCCTGAGAAATGGCCTCATTTACTTAGTTCTGCTTTATGCATTAAAGAGCACAGCATGTAGGTTTTTAAAAAGCAATCATAGATTGGATTTTCTTCTGTTCGGTGTGAACTAACTAATATCTGCAGCTGAAGAAAAACTGAGAAAAGAGACTGATTTGGTTTTATGGTAACGGTTTTAACTTTCCACGTTAAGAAATTTCATCAAAGGGATGCTGAAATGTCTCTAGTGAATTCACACAAAGGTATTCTTTCATCCAAAAGACCTCCAGAAATTGGATCAAGAGGCAGGAGCATCACTGTGAGTTCAAGACCAGCCTGGGCTACAAAGTGAGCTCAAGTTCAGCCTGAACTGCATAGCGAGACCCTGAAAAGACAAAAAGACAAAAAAAAAAAAAAAGTCCCAAAGACCATCATATGATGAATGACTAGATCTAAGTTACGAGGCAGTCTTTGTGTTCAGTCCTTTCAATACTGAATATCCCAAAGTACTGAATTGTAAACATAAGTGTTAATTATGTTTTCAAGATAAAGTTTATTCCCAAGTTAACAAATCCCTGGATAGTAAGGAAACAACTGTATCTTGTATATGGTATTGATAGAATCCACTTAAGAGTGCAAGCCCACCAGGAAATATAAAGACAGTTATTGGGCAGGAAAATATAAAGGCAGTTTCTTCATTAATTGGTCTTAAAGGATGTGATAAATTGGTTCAGTGAACAAATTGAATTTAAGTGCAAGTTTCCTAAAACTAAATGTCTATACCCTTAAAAAGCAAAGATATATTATAAGAATTTTTGTTGATATTTTAGAAAGTAGAGACAAAGAGGGTAGCCAATTTAAAGCCACTTGCAATTCAGATGATCTGTGAGACCTAAGGAGGTTTATATTTACCATGTAAGGTTTGGTTGTTTCTAACATCTGTTTTCATTCCTTTGGGTAAGAACAGCTGGGATTTCCTTTTCAAATTTGCTCTTCTCTATTACACATTGTCATGTTCTTTGGTAACACTGTGACTGAAGTAGGAGATGAAGGAATTCAAGGCCATAAGACTGAGGTTTGTGACCAGGTTCTGTACAAAGAACATAAACTTTTGAAGGTCTGTCTTCCCATTTGTACAATAAAAATACTAATACTGATGCTGATGAAATGCAAATACAAGCAACATTAATATGAGGGTTACTCAAGTAATGGATGAAAAACATTGCTAGATAAATAGTAAGAAAACCTACGTGAGACTTGTTAATGTAGCTCAACATGACCAATCATGATGGCCAAGATTTCTTCCAATTTTAAAGTTGAAAGGTAACAATGGGAAAGGTAATAGTGGGTAAATTTTATAGTATGCACACAGTACTCCAGTAGATTCTTTTTAGTGATGGAAGTTTATACTTATGATTAGTTGGACTTTTAAATATGGATAAGAAGATGATAGATATATTTATGTCCACTGGACTTTCCCCATGACATGCTGTCATTAGAGAGATATTCAATACTCAGAGATCCACTGGTTGTGGCGTCCTAAGGCTGAGGTACAGCTTAGTAAGAAGCAAGACAAGAGCTTCAGTTGACCTCACACTTTGTGAATGAGGAGTATGGCCATGAAAAGCAATTCTTGGATACTGGAGAGTCTAATTTTGCTTTCCTTTCATGAATGAAACAAAATCACTTGCCTAGAGCATGTTTATCTCAGGATTGTGTAGCAGTGCTCTAATGACAGAAGAAATACAGTTTATCTTCTATCCTTTTTTTTTTTTTTTTTTTTTTTTTTTTTTCTCTGGTACCAGGAACCGAACTCACGACCTTGCGCTTGCCAGGCAGGCGCTTTTGCCGCTGAGCT
>NW_004955480.1:3278649-3336289 GCF_000276665.1 Chinchilla lanigera | reverse complement strand
TATATATATATATATATATATATATATATATATAGAGAGAGAGAGAGAGAGAGAGAGAGAGAGAGAGAGAGAGAAGATAGCTAAGATAATTGTACTGCTACTAATTTCTATTGGTTTATTGAAAGGAAATTAGTGCTTAATTCTTTGATCAGTCTTGCATACCTGTATCTGGTAATCTGAGCAACTACTTTGAAGATAACAATATGCAATATAACAACCATTATAAATTTCCTATCACTTTGTTTTGAAATTCTGTATTGTTTATGTTTTTTGTTGTTCTGTTTTGCCTTTATTTTTGTTTTTTTTCTCTTTAAAATAAAATTTAAAAATTAAAAAATAAACAAATATCAGGTTCATCTCTTGGTGGTCTATCAACCTTGGGCCATTTACTTCAAAAATCCTAAAACATAGTTTCTTCATGAGTAAATTGAAGAGACTATGTCTTCATAGGTACTAGTAAAAACAATGAGGGAAAATGTATCTCAAATACTTAATTTCAGAGGTAGAACATTCTATGATGAGTATAAGAAATAACTACACTTATTTGTTACTCTTTTTGATACAGTAGATGAGGGATAGAAAATACTTAATGTTCAAAAAGGCAGCTGCTACACAGTTTCTTTCCACAAGCAATATTCAAAAACTAAAGGAGAAAATTCAGTGATGGAAGGTGTGTCCCATCCTTTGGTTTCTAGCATTTATCTAGCAGGATTTTAGGTTTGAGAGGTGTGTGTGTGTGTGTGTGTGTGTGTGTGTGTGTGTGTGTGTGTGTGTGTGTTTTCACCAAATGTGTACAAATAGCACTTCCTAAATTATTATACATTAATGAGAAGGTCAGCTAGATAAAAATTGAATAAATGCGTATGGCAGATTATTATCTCCACAGCAAAAGTTATTTTTAAGAATTAGTGTTTCTGTGTCTGAGTAAAGTATCAAACATGATTTCCTTATAATCAAATACAGTTTAACACTGAAGACCTCTTTTTATTTTTCTCTTTTTTTTCTTCAGTAAGGAATTAAATTAGAAGGAGCATTTGCATTTTCACATTAGTCTTCTCTGAATATGCATGGCTGCTTGAATTTTGTCTGACACCTTCACAGAGCTTGCTCAAGTAAGCTTTCCATTACTAAATAAATTGCATCCATTCTAATTAAAGATGTGCAGAGGCTAGTACCCAGATAGGATATGCAAACTGCTAAGAGGAGCTAGAGCTTCCATGGTAACCCTGCCAGGGATGATATAATTGATTCACATGGTCCCTTCTGCCACGTATTGATTCCATGCCAACAAGCTTTGAAAACTGTCCATCATTTCACAGGGCTATTTATAGACCTAGTCCAGCTGCCTCAAATAAACGGGGATAGGGCTTACAGAAACAATTACTGTGCTAAAAAGTGAGGGAAGAGACTTTTTGCTTTCTTGCTCAATCAGTGATTGATTACCAACATGGTTTGAATAATTAGATAGTAAATGGAAGGATGATTTACAGAAATAAAATGAAATATTTGCATCAGATCTTTTTGAACAGGGGATCAGGTAAAGGAAGGAGAAAAACTAAAATCTCAAGCTCAGTGTTAGAGGCAGCACATCATGCTTGATATCGCCACATCATTCTGCTTCACTGCTGGTTGTTAGCAACTGAGCTTATCTGACAATGTGTGAGAATAAAAGAAACTGATAATTTAAGGACACATCAAAATAAACATTCAGAAACTGAGACGAAGCTTGAGTAGCATAATAGTTTTTTTGTACCCCTTAAAACATATTACAACTTCTCTAGTTCTAGCCAGGGAGGTTGATATATGGAAATGAGTTGATTTCTATAGCCCAAACTTCTAAAGCTCAGTACCTAGTATTCCTGATAGTGTTTAGTTTGACTACTAAGTCTGTCAGCAGTACCCTAGTCAGACCCATTGATAGGGGGTTTATGTATCATGGTTGTGTTGGCAGATACTTGCTTTTTAGGCAACTTGTACTAAACCAAATGCATCAATATCCTGATTAGAACAGATTATTCGAACATTCACTTCACTCTAGGCATCCATACAATTTTAAATTGCTCCTGCACTGCCACCCAGGTTATATTTAATAGCCTGCTGCCTTAGAAACCAGTCTCTCAGATGACTGTCCGGTTACCAGGCAGTTGTTTTAAATTATATCTAGTAGAACACTATATAGATTGATCTATTTAAGCCCATCTTTTGCTTTTGAAGATCTTACGATTTCAAACTTTCATATACATATCTAATTCCCTGGTTAACAAAATATTAGTGCTGTCGACATTTAATGTGTTATTCCTAATATCAATTTGTATCTAAAGTCATAACATGTTCTTTTAACAAAATGTTTCAAAAACGCATTTTCATTCCATGTTTCTGCACAATGTTAGATCACCATGGCAGTAACAAGAGTCTCTATTCTCTTTTTAGAGGGTAGAAGGGAGTAAGGAGAACTCATCAATTGGTTCTAAATTCTATGAGCTGGAATTCAAGGCTCTTTCCAAAAGTTGTTCTGTGGTTTCCTCTTTTTGCTCCTGTTGTGGCCTGAAAGAATTGCTCTCTTAATTTCATACCCATTAAAATATCATCAAATATTTAAACCCTACACGAGGGACAAGCCACCTTTTCCCATTTAGTCAGGCTGTGTTCCCAACCTTCAAAGGCATTTTAATAGTGTCAGATATCCCTTAACACAAGGGATTCTTACATTTGTACTTATAGGGAGTTAGTCTTTTTATTTCTCTTTGTTATGGCTTAAGCATGAAATGCCCCCCAAGACTCACATGTCCAGGGCTTGATTCCCCAAGGCAGTAGTGTTCACAGCTGAGAGACAATTAGATCATGAGGGTGCTAACCTCCTTTACAGATTGATCCAACCATGAGCTTACAGCTAAATACACTGTTAGGACACAGGATGTGGTTGGAAGAAGTGGGTCACTGTGAGCTTAACCTGGAAAGGTATATTCTTGGCCCCAACCTCTTTTCCTTGTCTCCTTGCTTCCTGGCTGTGATAAGGTGAGCAGCTTTCCTTCACCATGCGCGTCTGCCAGGACGTTTCTGCCTAGGGGCAGTGGACTGTGGATTGAAATCTCTGGAACCATCAGCTAAAAGAAACCTTCTTTTAAATTTGTGTCAGGTATTTTGTCAAAAGTAATAAAATTTTGCTTAACCCACTCTTGAAGTTAAAATATAGAAAGAAAATACAGAAGTATTCTATATTACATAATTGTGTCCTTGACATTTATTAATACTATCTTCATTTTTTTCTCTAAAATGTAACAAGTCGAATTAGTTTTTATTATTCTTTTCCAGTTCAACTTCCTCCCATTCCTATTTTGTTAGTAGGCTGAAACATCTCATTAATTTATTGTGTGTCTGTAAAATCTGTTTCTAAACTTGCATAGACATATATTTCCACTCATAAGCCACACATAGTACTGTGAGACTGTATTTAGTCATATATATTACATCATAGTATAATATTATAGTATTAAGATTATTTTTATATTCTATTATTTTGAGCTTCCTATAACTTTCTAGATTACCAAACTAGTTCATTTTTTTGAACTTTTGAATAGCATCTCCATATATGAATTTTCTAAGATTTAGAATACTGCTGGTAGTGAAATATACACAAATTCAACTACTTACCACATCTGTGACTGCCACTATGAACCAAGGCAAGCTCAGGTGTTATCTGGATTACGGAACAATCTCCCAGAAGTCTGTATGCTTCTAACTTGAACCCTACCAAAATCTGTTTTCAATAAGGCAGCCACAGGGATCCTTTGGAAACAGAAGTCCGATTACGGCACTAACCTATTCAAAATCGTCCAGCGCTTTGTTCTCACTCAATAGTGGAAACACTGCTACACTTAAACTTACTTCTAGGTTGGAGAGATTCTCTAGGGTAAATGTCTATAATTAAAGTATGGCCTCTTCCATATTACTCTCTCAAATAGATGTAAAAATTTAAAATCACACTAATAACATTTAAACAGCGTTTTTGTATCTCAACAGCACCTTAGCATACGGATTTGTCAAAGATAGATGGCAAATAACTATTTGTTTAAATCATCCCTCATGTGAGGACAGCTCCTCTATTAACCACCCACCTTAAATTTTCTTCTTTACCTCCTATGCTTGGCCTTTCTCTGTGGAAATTCTGTAAATATATTTATCAGTGCACCTGCAAAGTCCTGTAATTGTGTATTTGTGCTCTCCCCCGCCCATAGTACTAGTTGCTCTCTGGGGTGGGTCTTCATTGCATCCTAGAATCTAAAATAAAAAAAAAAAAGAAAAGAAAATGAAGACTTTCTAATTGGGCCTGACTTATTACCGAGACTAAAGCATTATTTTATGCATACAATTTCTTCTTCATACTTATAGTTACTATTAGTGATCATTCCCCTTTTTCAGATGAGAAAATTAATGCCTATCATTTTCTCACTGCTAAAGAACTAGGAAAATATAAAATCTACATCATAAAAATGCCAGACTAAAATCTGAGCACTTTCTCCCACACCATGAGCCTGCTATACCTCCTTAACTGGGACCCAGTTAACTTGTATAATTGTCACATATACCATTGCTGAATAACTTCCTAAGAAAATATTACATAAGTATCCACATCATAAAATACTAGGCTTTATTTTGGTAAGTCAATATAATATTTTATTTCCTTTAATCAAATTCTTACATAAAGAGAGCCCGAACAACTGAGAAAAAAACAGATTTTCCTTTCAACTTTAAGTTGCATGGGTGTGTATGTGTTTGTGGGAGGGGGTGGTAGGATGGTGACCAACCTTTTGGAACATTCAATTATAACAAATATCTGACTGCAACCCACATCCCATAGGTTCACCGCCACTGTGTGAGCTTCAGTTCCAAGGTAGAGATCACTTTTAATTTGAGGGATTTGTTTGGTTTTCAGAAATGATTCAGTGAAATGCTGAGTAGCATGGAGAATTTTAAAGCACACTTCAACCAAGACACTACAAGGGAAGAAAAACATTTTTACTTTGAGTTTGAAATCGTATTTTGACTACAGACTAAGTGCTTATTGCTCACCAGTTGGATAAACTTACTATATCCATACACGATCTGTACAGATCATTTTCTTCCACTGACATCTTTTTCCAACACTCACAAATATGCATATTTTCATCACATCACACACACAATTGGCTTGCAAACAGATGTTTGGTTTTCACAACACAAAAAGGCACTTGCTAAGGTTGGTGAAAAGCACATATTCTTGCCTCAGCCCTGCTAACTCCGAGTGCAAGCCCACGTGTGTTTGCTTTCTAAATCTGTGGGTCAAAGCTCTTGTTTATTGCTAATGAAAGGCAGCTATGGGTAAGATGCACAGTGTCAGTGTCTACTGATGTTGGAATGGGCTTAACTAAACAACTAAGGGGCATTCTGAGCCTTCATTAATAACTAAATGTCAGCTTGTGGGAAGGTATAAATGTCATTCCTCCCAGTCATCTCACTGTCTCTATTGAGAACTCAGCCTTAAACAATGATTCTCTACTTTTTCTGTCACCCAATTAAGTTTGAAGCTTTTATTTTAGTGTTTTTTTAAGATCTCTGCATTTCTCCAGCAGGAAAAATAGCACAGCATGGATAATTTTCACAGCATTGCAGAGAGATAATACATTTGTAATGACTGACAATGACACATGCTATTTTTAGACTAAATTTACCATTCATATACATCTATATCCTAAGTAACACTTTTTATTTTAATTTTTAGAAGTGTTTGGCATTCTTTGGTAATTCATCAATATAAAGAAGATATTTAGCATTATTCTCACAAAACTCCTTTCAAGTTATGTGAAACATTGTCACTGAAACCACTGGAGCTGAGAATTTAATGCCATTAATCCTAGAGAGTTTCTCATATAAAATGTGAACTCTGGGGAAAATCATATGTCACATGTAATAGAGCTCTTCAACTGGGTTTGTGATTATTGCAGGTGGGTTGAAATTTGTATGTACTATGGTGGGTTTATTCTCAGGTTTAAAATCCAACCTGGACTTTATATTCTCCCAAATTATCGATGTAAAACCACATCAGTAGATGCAATGCAATTAGGTGTGTGTGTGGGGGGGCGATCTTACTCAGTTTGGATTAGTAAGTAGTAAATTGATGTTTCTACAACGCTCAGCTTTATTTGCTAGTAAGCCACTATTCATAGAGAACCAACTAATGGTTAAAGACTAAGTAAGCTCTAAAGATGCAAAAATGAGCCAAAAAAAGAGGTCAGTAACACTTGGTAGCTGCAGTCCAGTTGAAAGCATGCATTAGTCAAACGTGCAAATTTATTTTAACGCTTGCAAGTATCAAAGTACAGTGGACAACACAGAGAAAACTGAGTGAAGGGAGGACATGCTATTGACACGTACCTACCTGTTGGAGGGAGCTGGAAATATCTCAAAAATCTAGCTAAGGAAATTCTGTGTAACATTGGATGAATGCAAAATGAGAAAGAAGGGAAGTTTTTTCTGACAGAGATAACAGCCCATGGTTAAATTTATAATATTTGGAATTTAAATTTATTTATTCTGCGAGATCCAGAGCTCGTGGAAAGAGGTAGTATTTCAGGGCCCAAGCCCAGGGAGTTAAATGGGTGTGTACAGGACATCATAGATCATGGTGAGGGTTATGACTTTTATTCTAATGGGCGTGGGCACACATGGATAGACTGCAAAGAGGGCAATGATCTGACCAGGTATATGTTAAAAACAGATCACTCAACTGAAAAGCGAAGATAATTGTAGCTTGCAGTCACAACTTCAAAGCCTTCAGATAACGCTCATAATGATCGAAGAGGGTCATGTGAATATATTCAAAATAAAAAAGATAAAAGTTCTAAGCATTCAGAAGAGTTAATGAATGCATTCTCAG
Source organism: Chinchilla lanigera (assembly GCF_000276665.1). Taxonomy (NCBI): domain Eukaryota; kingdom Metazoa; phylum Chordata; class Mammalia; order Rodentia; family Chinchillidae; genus Chinchilla; species Chinchilla lanigera. The sequence continues at coordinate 3,329,376 of NW_004955480.1, read as the reverse complement.
GGTAATACTTTGAAAGTATCTCATTCAGTTCATTATACAAAAGCACACATCAATGCTCAGACTTCAGAGTTCTGCACTAAAAATGGGGCATCAGTTGGAACCCCAAGATTTAATAACATATTCACAGGCAATAACTTTGAAATCTTGGTTAAAAGGAAGTATATTGCCATTTAATAGTTACATTAACATAAGCTGAACTCAATATTTAAATCTTAGATCATTCAATAGTCAAAACACTTAAAGTTATAAATAGAATATCAACATATATTATTAAAAGCCTAAAGATTCATCAACACATATTTATTGAATACCTATCATATGACAGATATTCTGAATATCATAGTAACTACTATTGTCTGAATTATGTCTGCAGGATATATATGTCAGGTGCAGAGGCTTGTACTGTAAGTCCTACTGACTTGGAAAGTGGAATCAGGATTCCATTGATTGAGGCCAGAATTTTGGAACCAGCCTAGATAACATAGTGGGACTTTGTCTTTAAAGCATTTTTTTTTTTATTGAGAGGTAGCTCTGTGATATCCATGACAGAGCATGTGTTTGATATGTAGAAGAACTTGGGTTCAATACCCAGCACAGAGAGAGAGAGAGAGAGAGAGAGACAGAGACAGAGACAGAGACAGAGGGACAGAAACAGAGAATGAAAGAGTTAGAGAACCAAGAAAATAAAGAAGTACATTAAAATTATATATTTTTAAATATTTTTAAGTTTAATAACCAATACTTGCACACTTTATAATGTGACTATTTTTGGAGACAGGGGGTTTAAAAGGGGAATCAAGTAAAAATGACATCAGTAGGCTGTTCGTAATTCATTACTAGTGATTTATAAGAATACGAAATGTGGACACTCAAAAAGATACCAGTGATGTGTGCACACAGAAGAAACATCATTTAAAGTTACAAGAAGACAGATGTCTGCCATTCAGAGAGGGCTTGTAAGAAACCAGACTTTCCAACACCTTGATCATGGGCTTCTAACATCCAGAAGTGCAATAAACTAAAATTCTGAGGTTTATGTCAGCCAAATTGTGGTACTAGGCATGGCATCTGTAGCAGAAAAATACATTGACAAGACTGTAGATCTTTCTTCAATCAGCTCATGATTTATAGAGGAACGGAGATGAAGTTACAGAAGGAAGGAAATGATAAGAATGATATCTTCAATGATAAGAAGAATTTTGTGTTTAAGCTGCAATTAACAAAACTAATATCTAGGTTGAAAGCTATGTAGGAGTAGATACAGAGAAGGATGTTTCAAAGAATATGCACAAGTACGTTAGCTGCAAAACCCTCAGAGCAATTTTCCAACTGTGAAACCAGCATACTTTGCATGCAGTTACTCAGTCTCTTTTTCTGATTCTTTTACAGGCATGTCTATTACATTGTGGGTTAAATATTTCACATGGATTAATACAAATGCTAATTCATTGTTTTCCCTGCCTCCACTCTTGTTCCCCACTACCCTATCTCACCGCAATAGCCAGAAGGTTCTTGTAAAAACCTGAATTAGATCATTTCACTGTGCTACCTAGAAGGCCTTAGGGGTTTCCAACATTACTTCCAAATAAGTGAAAAACTAATGAGTAGCCAAGGAAGTGCATGAATAAATAAATAACACCTTACCTGCAAAGGTTGATGTAGTCTATTTCCTGCATACCTCTCACACATACTTTCATTCTACCTTCTAGCCTACCCTACCTCACCTTATTCCCAGCCATGCTGAATTCCTGCTCATCCATAAGCACATATCATGTTCATGCCTACCTTGAGACTTTCATGCTTCTTTTTGTCCAGAATACTTTTCACCAGGTTTTTGCATGTCTCTCTCTATGTCTTTCAAGCCTTGATGAAAACATCACTCCCTTAGAAAGGTCCTATCTACCTATCTATCTCTCTATATCTATCTATCATCTATCTATCTATCTATCTATCATCTATCTATCTATTTATTATCTATCTATCTATCTATCTATCTATCTATCTATCTATCTTCATGTCCCATCACCCTTCCATGGTATTATCTATCACATCAACATTGATTTCAGCAGCACTTACTCTGTTTTAGATCATGTTGCCCATTTCTGTGCTTTTCCACTGTCATTTCTCTCAAATTATAATTTAAACTCCATGGGAGCAGAAGCTTCACCTGTCTGGACACTGCTTTACACAGCACAGTGACTGGAAAACTGCGCATATTAACTAAACACATGTTGGATATATAGTGTTAACTCGTTCAAGCTATGAATAGAAATTAGTATCACTCAACTTTAACATAAAATAATGAAAAGTGAAAGATTTTTAACGATCCCCAAAACAAAAAGAGATAAATTTAATTCATGAGTTCAAAAAAGAAAAAAAAAAAAGTAATAAAACTCACTCCAGATGGATAGGGAATGAGATGTAGCATGTAAAGTCTTTACGATGAGACTGCATTGAACACTGCCCAAGTGTTCACCATAGCAGTGAATCAGAAAGGACAGATCCATCCAAACGGTTTTTTCACTAGTATTGTCCTTTGACTCTGAGCATGACACTTAACCATGTAACTCATCCTGTGAATTATGCATGACAACACTGGTCGGGACTCCGTCATATAGTGATCATTTGAGAGGTAGCCAAATTTTTGTTTTAAGTAACTGAGCTCCCTGGGAGAAGGTTGAAAGGAAAGATGAAAGAGAGCAGAACCAAACATAATTAACTCCACGTTTGCAGCGTAATTCATCCTGATTTACTGAGTTACTCTTGGCACTAGAGGGGGTACTTTTGTGCTCTCCTGAAAATGAACCCCCACCATATAGCTTCTATGCTTTAGTGAAACACGGCTTCCAAGGACTTCAAAGATACAGACTTCCAGCGTTGAAATATGGGGCTAGGAAGAAGTGGATTGAGGTTAGGTACAACATTGTCCTGAAGTTCCTGAGGCAAAGCTGCTCCAAGAAGTAGTGAGGTCCACTGTGATTCAGATACCTTGATGCATATGATAGGATTAGGATGTTTGTGTCAGTGGGAATAATGGGAGAGTAGGGGAACTCATTGACACTATCCTGGATAAATATATCCATGGAGAAACTATATTCATGGATATATGGGAGCAAGTGCTGTGACTGCCTAATCTGGACTCTGTACGAAGCCCTAGGAAGAGATATGTTTGAGCATCTGAGAATTCTCCACACAAGCACCTGAGGCTCTATGACAGGTTCTAACCTATCAGGAAATAAGAGGGAAAGGATGATGACTACAGATTATAAAGGATAAGAATGGGGTCTCCCAGCCCCCATTGGTTGCACTGAATCCTCCTTTCCCTTTTCTAGAAGGATAACCTTAAGCAACTGGTTTTACTTCTCTGAGACTTGATTTCTTTATCTCCACAAAGCGCTGATGCTAAAATTTACAGGACTGTTATGAAGATAAAGAGAATTCACAATGTAAAGCCTCCAGATAGGTTTTAAGCACATAACAATAAGTGCTCATAAATTGTTTTATTGTCACTCTAATAATTAGCACTGTCACCAAGGCGGTGCTGGATTGCTACTGTGAAGCCGGGAGATGGCAATGAGATGATCGGGGAGTTGATGCAGCCTCCCATGAAAACTGCAGATCAGAAGACGTAGTGCTCATTTATGGAATGACAGAAACAAAACTCTACTGGAGGAATGATATTATCCCAAATGCTACTATTTAATCAAGTCTAGTTCACAAATAAGTTGGCTGATAAAGTTAGAACAACCTCATACGAGAGATTGATAAGCTATAACTTTGGGAGAACCAGGGACAAACCATGGGTACTTTATAACCTAACAGTCATTACCCAAAGGAAAATACATTACTCTTACCTCTTTCTAAGACTGTATTTTATTCTGCAATTGATAGTATAAATTTTGGAGACATGACATTTTAATAGCCAATACTCTAGAAATAATAAAGAAGTTGTCTATTACTTTTGAGAAACTGTTGGTTTGTTAAGTAATTACGTTTTTCATTATGTCCTTATATTTTTCCTCTTAATGTGGAATTATTTCTCCTCTTAGGTAATAATGGCAAATGGAACAACTGCTGGGACAATCATTTCCCTCCAAATAAACAGACATGAATCTCCTCAAATAGTACCTGAGAGATGTGATCTCTGCTTTGCTGTGTATGGTCCCAGTCACCTGATCCGGAAATTGATCTGTAACTTGGGCAACAATTTGCTGCTGTCTGGCATTCTAATCAAGTATGGGTAGAGTTATAACAGACTGTTATGAAATAAAGCAATTATGGGAACTATTCTCCATATTCTTTGTAACTTCTGATGGCAAACCACATAAGTTCCCCCTGGTGAGAAACATCTTGATAAAGAAAACCATTAATTTGTTTCTTTATTCATAAACTATTTCTGAGCATTACCATTAGCCACACACTGTGTTCATCAATGGCATGTCTAGAGTATAAGGAACTGAGTCCCAGACTTTATGAGTCCTATTTTCTAGACACTTCAACATACGCAGAGGAATGTGTTTCATGTGCTTCACTTTTCATTCCTCAGGTGAGATAGGAGAAGACTGCATGGTATTTACTAGCCCAGATGCCATACCAGATTCTTTACACATTATCGGGGGCGGGTACCTTACTTCTGACCTCTGGTTAGTATTGAAGGAGTACTGCTCAGAGCTTTTGTAGCTGTCATCAACTTCTTAGAGAAAAATTCTATGCACTTTGATTTGAATAGAAAATTGGAAAGCCCATCTTCTGCACCCCACTTTTCCTCCATCACAGTCTAAACTTTAAATTTTCATTCAGTGAACTCTCCAGCACGACAGAAATAACTTCCTTCTGGTGAGGCATATGCCATTGATAAATGGCTACTATGTGTTAGACAGAAGCAAGGAACTATAGTGTGACTTTGCACAGTTGGGTGGATAAACACAGAAACTGTAGTTTGGAAGAGAGAGCTGAAGATAGATTAATTCCATGCTACAACAAGACCACGTTATCTTTAAATGAGGGAGGAAGGGAAAGTGTTTTAATTGATGCCACAGATCTCACATGCCCTATATAGATACCTTAGTAGGAAATAAATAAGTAGCAATAGCTATTGTATTTCTCTGTATCACTAAACCAGGAATAAGTATTCATGAAAATGTCACTCTCTACCAAGAGAAAAATGAGGAACAATGATCAGCTTGACATTTTAAATAATTTTGGTTCAATATAAAAGTTTCTATGCAACATGCAATTATATTTTACACCAAATTTCAGGTGTGCTTAATTACTGTATCAATCTTTTTTGTTGATGTCTTCTAAAATAAACTTGGTTGCTATTCTGGGACTGTCTTCAACCTCTTTTTATGAGGCTTGGTGATCCAATCAAGAAATGATGCAGCATCAAGGATAACTTGTAAAGATGCTGAGGATTTGAAATTGCACCTTGAAAAATAATTTCCATTTCTGGAAAGAAGAACAATATGCACTTAAATTCCTGAGGTACATGGTGAGCCAGTGTGAATCTTCTATTGAAGCTGATCAACTACTTGAATTTCCCTGGAAGTGAAGGGATCTGGAGATATTGGACTGTCAGTGTTAAAATGGGAAAGTCCAAAGCAAACTAGGATAAGTTCTCTGTTCAGCAATTTTATGATAATTCAATAAAATAATGCTTATTAAAAAGTATATCATAAATAATACTTGGTAATTACAAGTATTCAATAAGCCAGGCACAGAAACACACTACAGGCACTACATTATCTCATTTAAATGTAGAATTTTAAGAACTTGATATCAGTGAATTTGAGAGCAAAATGTTGGGTACCAGGGGTTGGGGTATACTGGGGTGGGTGACAGGCATGGGGAAAGATTGACAATGGCTACTATGTGTTAGATAGAAGCAAGGAATTATGGTGTGATTTTGCACAGTTGGGTGGCTAAGGATAACGAACATGTACTTTACACTTTAGAAAGCCAGAGGGAAGGATTTTGAAAGTTTTCACCTTATGGAAATTATAACTGTTTGAGGAAATACGTTTAACTTGCTCTAAAGATTCCACAGTGTATACTTGTCCAAGACATCGCTTTATGCCATTAGCTTCCACAGTCTTTGTTTTTTAATATATCAGTTAAAAGTAAATTTAATGTAAAACTAACAGCTACTGTTAAATGCTTATAAGGGGCAGGTGTGAAAAGAAAATAGTTTTGCATGAGACCTCTCTGTCCTTGAATGTCTCAGTTTGACATGCATAACTGAAATCAGGGACAGCTTAGACATTCTGCGGCTGTGGGAGACAGCCACAGATACACTTCACTTTGCAAAGGGATGGAGCATTTACACACAAAACCTCAATAGCAGGGATAGTTGAAGAGGACTGAAGAGGATTGCCTGGAACCTGAGAAAAGATTCCTATGCAAGAATAAAGTTAGTACCTGAGCTATAGATAAGCAAAACTGAATTCATTATTAAATTAAAATATATTTACAGTTTATTAGCACACTACACATAGCAGATAGAATGCATGTAAATAATGTACAATAAATATATATGTAATAATAATTATATATGATACTGTATAACCTAATTTAAAAGAACTGTCCCACTCTTTATACCACTAAGTTTTTGCTTTCTTGACTGTAAAATGATGTTAAAATTTTCCTTATTTTACAAGGAAGGATTTTTCAGTGAGTAAACACAATAAGTGATATACATCACTTTTCATGTATTAAGTGCTGTTTGCATATACATTGTCATCTTTTTACTTCATAGTAGCTTTATTAAGATATAATCCACATATCATATAATCCATTAGGTTAAAGTGAATTATGTTTAGTGAATTTACAAGTGTTTAATATATTCACAGTTGCACAAGCATCAACATAATTAACCTTAGAACATCTTTCTTGTTTAGGAGTTGCTTTCTATTTCTCCCCAGCACACAGGGTTTAGGCAACTGCTTCATAAAATCACCTGCCCAGAAAACTTTACATCACATAAAAAGTGTCATACCACATGTGGTCAGTTGTGACTGACTTCATTCACTTAGCACTACATTTTCAAGGTTCAGCCATGTTGTAGCGTCTATCATTAATTCACTCCTTCTCACCACTAACACTCTACTGTGTATACATAATATGTTTTATTCATCTATTATAATTTGATGGGCATTTCTGTTGTTTATACCCAAATAACACTGCCATGGATATTAATTGGGCAAGTTTTGTGTGAGCATTTGTTCTCATTTCTGTTAATGAACATCTTGGGCATATTCCTAGGAATATGATTGCTGGGGCATATGTGTAAACTTTTTGTAAAGTAATTGTACCATTTTACAGCCCTGGCAGCAGTACATGATGGTTCTAATTGCTCCACATCCTTGCCAGCATTTGTTATTATCTGTGTTTTTATTGTAGCCATCCTAGTGGGTATGAAGTATTATCCAAATGTAGTTTTCCTTTTGTTTCCTAATAGCTATAACTTTTGAGCAACTTGTCATTTGCTTGTCATTTCTACATCTTCAACGCATATACAGCTATTCAAATCTTATGTCTTCAAATATAATTAATATAAAATAATTTCTAATACTATATCAGTATTTAAAGGAAACATTACATTCCAATTATGTTGTATTTATACACACTACTAGTTAAAAAGCAATCCTTCAAATCATTAATGTAATCTACACTGCAGAGAATAGAACACTCATGGTCAGAGAAACGAAGTGATTTCTCAAGCTGAAAAAGATGGCCAGTTTGGGAAGGGAACTCATGTTCCGACAACGTAGAACCCCAAAAGCCCAATGAAGCTTCTGATGATACGAGTTCCCGTACAGCATGTTGGAGTTCATGATCTTTACCCCTATTATTCCACCATCTCCGCTCCTTCTTTGGTGGCTCCTCTTATATGGAGAGTAACACTGAAATCCTCAGCATGCTCCAAAGTCTCTGTATTCTCAATACCCTCTCCTATCTCAGCCTTACTCCTGCTATTTCCTGGCCCTGCATATCTCACAGCAGCAGAACCCCAATTTCCCAGTTTCCTAAAGGAAATGTGCACTTACTCATCTTCTGGCAAAATACTACTGAATCCATGCTCAAAACTCGCTAGCATTTCTGCTAAGTTCACCTAACCCCTATAGTTGCAACCCTTCCCCTCTCTGTGCACGTGCCTCCTGAACAGGTGCTGCTCGTGCATCCATTACACTTCTCATGTGTAAAGCAGTAGAGGCATAAGTCTAGGCAGTGTATGGGGCTGGGGATTTAGCTCAGTGGCAAAAGCGCCTGCCTGGCAAGCGCGAAGTCATGAGTTCGATTCCCGGTACGGAAGAAAAGCCAAAAAAAAAAAAAAAAAAAAAAAATTCTAGGCAGTGTCTTTCTTCACATTTATCCAGTCTACTGTCTCAGCTCTGATTGTATCTTCAACTTTCATAACCTCAACAACAAGCATGATCTCTAGAAAAATCTAGATTATAAAATAAGTAGCACTAATGTTTCATTGGAACTACTGATCCTACTATAGTATTTCACAAGAAAATAGACCTTTGCAAATGACAGTAATGGGCCAGAGCCCAGCATCACATTGTTAAAAACTGAACATCAGGACCTTCAAGCTGCCTGCTACATGAGTCACAGAATAAAACAGCACAACCCAAACACGAAGGTGGTAAGGGCACAGCAAGTAGAGACAGTTGTAAACCAAAGGATAATTTTTGTCTTCACTGCGTGAGCCAACTATTAACAAGAGTATAATTTAGTGTTCATTTCTCGTAGCACCAACAAGCACTTGGATCAACATCGACAGCATTAACTCCAATTGCCGTAGGTAAACTATAAGGATTCTCCTTTAAACCGCAATGAGTTAATTAACTGAAGATAGTACTTTGGGAGTAAAAGTTAACGGGACTTCACCATCTTCCTGATCAGTCACTGAAGATATGGATATGGTGCAACCTTGAGGCAGATACGGTTATGATGTTCATGTATGAAAAACTGTCAGGCTTCACAAGCAGCCCTTATACTCCAGTGTGAAGCACAGAATTCTCCTTAACAACTTTTGATAATTGTTTGATGGATGAAGTTTTCACTTTACACATTTAAACATAGACGTTTTACTTAGCCGAACAAACTAATAGACTAGCAAACTCAAAACAAAGGCTGATATACAGGGTCCTTGGAAACGTTCATCATTAACTTACAGCATTTGCATAAATGTGAACAAAGATAGATGGCTTTAAATGACTGTCACTAATTAAGAGACTGAAACAAACAAAAGACTAATAAAACATTCTGTAAAAAGACAGGCACATTAGCATAGTCTATCTCATATCTCCCTTACCATGACATGAAGACAAATACTGCTGATTATACCTGAAGCAATAATGTAACTAAGGCAATAAATCATTTGAAGAAACCCAAGGGGGCTTCCTCTTTTTGAGCACATTGATTTAGGTATTAGGCCTGTCATTGATATATAAACACAAAATGGAATCCAATTTACTATGATAATGAATCATTAAAAGATTTTCCTATCTTTCCTGGAAAAATTCAATCAGTAGGTGGACATGTGACTCCCTCAAGGATATATTTGTTAAGAAATACTGTCAAATTGTTATTGGAAAACTCTTTTAAATGTCCAGTCAAAAGTAGTTTAATGCTTGGGTGTTGCATTTTTTTCTTTAATAGATCTAGAAGGTATTTTGTTTTTCAATTCATTTAACTCTGAACTCTTATTTTCATGATGTTTAACAAAGTTCATATGAACAAAAATTTCACTGCAGGGAAGCAAAATGCACTAAGAGATAGGATTAAGCCAAGTGATGCCAAAACTATCTGGGAGGTAGTGCTACTTGCTTTTAGAAAGGCTATCACACAGGTATCTGGCAAAAAAAACCTTTATCTATTTTGTCAGGTGAGCCCCTGGGAACTTGTGAAGTATGACGTCCAGCGTCTCCTCCCTGACTTTACAATCAGATTGGAGTACAAAACAAAATTTCCCTATAGACTAATGGTAGCTATTGGCTTTAACCTCAAGAGTTTCAAGGTTCAAAGAACTTATTTTTTTTTAATTAAAATCTTCTTCTAACTCTAAGCTATTAGAATCATGCTGCGGTATTATTTTTTGAACCGCTTCATGAGTTCCTTCTCTAATGTGATTATCAAGTTCCCTACTGCCAGTGAGATTTTGCCACTGTTTTTATGTACAAAACATTCTGAATTTAGATCAGTTTAAGAATACCATAGTAAAGTGTTAGCAGTTGAATAACTAATCATGCAAATACCAAGAATCTATACAGTTTATATGAAGAGTTTATGGTTCAAAACCCACTGATCAAATGTCTGAATAATCTATTTATTCACCAAGTATTGATTAAGTTCCCATTTGTCTGTTGTGTGGGTTCTTGACTTAGGCAATTGATTTATTTATCCTAATATAAATTTCTCCTTGTTGTTTATCTACTGTGCAACCTTTAGAGGAAGAATTATAAACCTATAGAATGACTAAGATTCTTTGAATAAATAGATAAACAAATTCATAGCTCTTTAATAAAATGGATTATTTCACTGCTATTGTCATTTGCATAGAAGGAATGCCTCATACAATATACAAAAAGGGAAATACATTTGTAAAATGTGGCATTCCTTAATAGACATCTGCACTTAGTACACTGGCAACGTTTTAAATTTTAGTTTTCTAAAGTTTAGAAAGTCGTGCTTCTTCCTCTGAGTATCTCCTTATTATCTGGCAAATACCCACAGAAATAGTCACGAGACCTACAACTAAGCCAGCCATAGTGACATGTGTCTGTAACCCCCCACAACACACTCTGGAAGGCTGAGGCAGGGGTATAGTAATTTCAAGCCCAGCTTAGGTACCTTAGTGAGATCCTGGCTCTCAAAACTAAAGTAAATAAATAAAAATACAAACTCCGAAATGATCAAAAGATTTCCTTTGCCTTGTACTATTAACAACAAGAAACACACAAATAAATGCAATGAATAGATTTTCCTGCTATTATTAACATAGTTTCTTGGAGAAATATACTCTCTTATTTAGCAAGATTGAGATTTTTGGAATGTAAAAGTCTTCTGTTTCATGCTATAGGCTAAAAAGAGACCAATGTCCACTAGGAAGCAGTGAAAATGAGAGAGGAAAGATTGATAAGGAGAGTGCTGTGACCACCAGTTCCAATTCCAGTCTCCAGGTTCCTGGACCGGATACATCATCCTTTGACTTGAACAACCCACACTGGGTTTCTTAGTGATAAAGGTCTTAAATCTCTTTTGAATCACTTATTTTTCTATTGACAAATAAGCTGAAAAAGTCTTCATTGACACTTCTCCTTTATTGTTAAATATACTAGTTTATATGCCTTGGCTTCTTTTCATTAAATTCATATTCACTGAATATATATTATGTTCTAAGCACTAGACTCTAAAAAATAAGCCTTAATCTTTATTTTTAATAACTCCTTTGTCTGTGGAAAAGTTACAGATTTTGGGACCCACCTAAAGCCCCCGAATTGACATAAAGATTATTTAAGTGAGAAACATTTGAGATCCATGGTATTCAGAAAGAAACCTTCTTGGGTGAAATGAAAGAAAGCTCATTTTCTTTAAAAGCAACATTAAAAGAACTTTTAAAATTACAATCAGGGGCCATTATGGAAGTAGGACTGAGGCTCCCCTTGAGAAGCTGGCTAGGAATTTGAACTTTGCTCCTCTCTACTCCTGACCTCAGACATGGAAATGAGCAGGTGGAAATGAAGAGGATAATTTCAGTGCACCCTGAGGCTTAAGATCCACACGAAAAGATGTGCAGCCTTGTTTTATAGGTACATTTCATTTACGCACTGTACACTTCCATTTTTATCTTTGATTAGTCACGGAACCACTTTTACTTATCTACCTCCAATAATGCATATAATCTTCCACTTCTAAACTTCCGAGAAATGGAGCTACCATAAGTCCCCCAAGTAGTAAATTTACTGTAAACCCCCTGGGACAGGGGGACTACAGGGCAAGGAATGCCAAAAAGAGCACTTGATACTGCAGGAACAAACATCACCTCAGACTTTCTTGCCTTCTGTTTGTTCTTCTAAAAACTTATTTGCCTTTCATAAAGAAACGTATTGTTCTTTCTACAGAAGCCTTTCCCTTCCACTTTCTTTCCCTCACTAATGTAGGTAGATAAGCCTGTAACTTATCAAGGGGCTAGCTTCCTACTTCTCTTGTTAGTTCGGATGCATATGAATAAACTTTTTCTTTCTTTTTAATCAGTCTTTTGTCACTTTCTTTTTTATTAGAAGTAAAAGAATGAAAACATATTAAGAAACAGACAACCATTTAGAAAGTACCACAAGAATGGTATAAACAATACTGAATTGCAGACAAGGTGACAGGGAATTAACAGTGGTTGTTTTATTACATATTGATAACTTCAAAGTGTTTACTCAGGAAAACAAATAGAGACATGCAAGATTGATCAAAATAATTAATCATTAAATATTTCCTTTCAATAAAATGATAGAAGTCAGTAGTACAACTATGTTAGCTATCTTGTATATGCATATATACATAATTTTACTCTTCTTTTTATTCTCTTTTCCCTCATCCCAGTTGCTCTTTACTTTGGAGCATTTTCCTTTTGTTTCAACATGTCTATCATACCTCCTAGTTTTTATTCACACTTTCGGGTTCTTACACTAGTGAGACAATATGTTGCTTACACATGCAGGTCTGATTTATTTCACTTATGAGTATGGTCTCTAGTTGTGACCATTTACATATAAAACCCTCTAGATTATCTTTCTTTGTAGCTGAGTAGTATTTCATTATATAAAAATGCCACAACTTTTTTATCCAGTCCTCGGTGCATGGACATTTTGGTTGCTTCACAATGTTAGTAAAATTCACAGGGCCCAGTTACTAAACATCAGCAGATAGAGGATAAGTTTTAAATAATAATACACATAAATCATTAATCATAATAAAATCTGGCTGTTTCGTAAAACATTATATACAGGAGGGGCAATGAATGTGGAGAATATTTTGGATTTTACTGTGTGAATATGAGGGTTAAAAACTGTTTACAGTAAAAACATCTCTGGAGAAGACCATGTGCATATAGTGATGTCATTGTCATCATCATCATTGTCATTGTCATCACCACTTTCATCAAAGTTCTTCAGAAATGACTGGGGATAAGTGACCTTCAAAGAAACCATAATGTGTCTTTACAACTCATGTCACTTTAAATTCTAAACCATCTATTGAGGCCAAATGAGAATTGTGATCCACAAACTTTCAAAAGGCAAAAAGTTTCTACAATCTGAAGAGAAACCAGAGTATGTCACAAACTTTCAATTCAGTCCCATCTCATCCAAAAAATTCTCAAAAGGAAAGCTTGCTTTTCATTTCATTGTCTGCCCTACATGGAGAGCTAACATACATTCCACATCCACTTAGTGGGGGACTGTGCGAAGAGTGTAAGTATTGCATATGATTTTATTGAACTCTTCTCCTAGGAATGAAGTAGCTGTTCTTCTCATTCTGATATTTGCCATGAGTATTATGACACTAAGAAAGGACAGATACCATCAAAAGTGGCAAGGATAGTACAGGGAGTGCCAAGCCTTTTCAAAGTCTCCAGCAACCCTGGTGTGAGTTCTTCAGAGTCAAGGTAATTAGTGACGCTGCAAGAGGGAAGTTGGATGACTGGGGCAGGTGAAGGAACTAGAATCATAGAAATAGATGTAATACTGAGGGCTCAGGACCTGAGGACTAAGGGCAGCCTCTGGAAATTGGAAAGAGGTCAGTGAGCAGATTCTTCCCTGAAAATTCCTGAAGAATTGGAATTCCAGGGCTACTGACATCTTGATTTTAGCCCAATGAGAATAACTCACATTTCTATTGTGTAGAATTACAAAGTGCAAATTTGTGCTATTTGAAGCTACTCAGTGTGTGGTGATTTATGCTGGTTATAACAGGAGACTAATAGAGCTTCATACAGTATTTTCCCAATGAGGGAAATAAAACATAATGTTTATATGGCCTCTCCCAAAAGCAACTGGGGATGTTCTTTCAAAATGTTATTTGAGACAATAATAATATAAAAAAAGCCAAAAACAAAAAATAATTAATAAAACACAGCCACATAGTCTAGTGTGAGCAATGAAATCTGAAACAGGAGTCTTTATATTTAATACTTAAAAAAATTAGCTGCTAACAAATAGGTGACAACTAGTGGAAAATTAATCTGTCTGGCTCTGCAATCTCTGCAAAAAACCTTTCTTTGGTGCCTGAATCCTATCAAGGGTCTTAGAAGTAGCTGAAATAAAGGCAACATTGAGGTATACTTTATCCATGAAATAATTTCCCATATATCAAAGGAATACTAAATTTGTTGAATTTTCGTATTATACTGAATAGATTAAATAGCTTTTTTATATTACACTGAATAGATTTTATAATCAGTATTAATATTTTTTAAATGGACTTTGCTCTGCTTTGGCCTGTGGTTAGAACTGATGCTGCCAAAAGCTATGATGATTGTAGATCAGTGATCACTTTAGCAATTAAAGATATGGAGTTGTAGGTCAAGATGGTGGGGCCCCTGTTGTTTATAGCCCTCCACCCTTGAATATGTCATTCTTCCCTCACTGGGGCTCTGCCTTGTACCTATAAATTGAAGGTAGTGATGGATTTTGTATTAAAAGTCATAAAAATGACATGTTATACCAAGATGGTTGGGGAAGGAAAGCCCAAGCCATCTCCCACTTAAGCTATTTCCCAAAACTTGGAAGCAAACACAATCACACATCAAAGAGTCACTCCTCACAGGAATGATCTGGGGACTTAGTTGAATGAGGTTCAGCTAGAAAAGCTAGACCTCACAAAAGTTTATTGCAAGCAGCTGCAATTTTAACCAAGACTGGGACCTGTCAAACGCAATTATTTTTATTTATTTTAGTTTGTATTGTTTGTTTTGGTTTGATTTTGTTTATTTTGGTTTGTTTTGGTTTGTCAAGGTGATGTCTTAGGGCCAGAGATATAGCTCAGTGGCATAAGTGCTTGCCTGGCAAGCCTGAGGTCATGAGTTCAATTCCCAGTACCAAAAAAAAGAAAGGTCAAGGCTTAGCCAAGTCTATTCAAACCTGTTTTCTCAGAATTTAAGCCAAAAGCATGAAAACTACCTTTAATTTAAAGGGGCTTTGGTAAGTGAACAAGTTAAAAGACATTCGAAGGCAGGAAAAGGAGAATTTCCTTTCTTCTTTAATTGAATATTCAGAGAAACTAGTAATTAGATTTGTTATTTTAAAATCTAACTTAATTCCTTTAATCTGAACATTTCAAAGGTCTTTCAGAGTCTTACAAATTACTATTAATCCTTTTGGTACAAAGATAGCCTGTGCTGTTGTAATGGTGTGGTTTATGGAAATAAAATCACAAGAGTTTGATCATTCCTTGGATCAGTTTTAGTTTCTTGTTCCTCTGTCATCAATTATTTTGAGAGTCAAACGGACTTGGTGTCAGCGACGAACCAGTCATTTTAGTACACACATGCACATTTATATACAACAAAATTGGATTTTAAAATAGTTCCAGAAAATCTGCAAAAGTAGAAAACTAGGCAGAGTGAAAGTTCATGTAAATAAAACTCATGTTCCTTTTAGTGTATGACCATGGTTCTAGCACCAAACATGTAGTGTGGTCCCAAACACATAAAATGCACTGGAATCCTGCTCTATCTCCTTACTGCTGACGTTCACAAAGCTGGAGAGGGCTGGACTGGAAAGACTTCAGAAATCACATCGTTCCCTCTTCTTTCTCTTATTCATGTGGAAACTGGTCCATACAGTCAGAGAAGCTTTGCTAGGTTAAAAGAGTTATTCATTAGTGAACCAGGAATAATGCCCACAGCTTCTGCTGCCATTTCTTAAAAGTAAAACAAAACAACCTCTTATGTGAAGTAAATACTTTTCTGTACTTTATAGCTTTTGTCACCTAGTATGGGTATTCCTTCTAATATTAACACCTCAATGAAGTTTGTAAGGAACTCATCTCCCACAAGCAAGTCAGGCACTTCCAGGGGGTTTCAGGGTGTGGTCCTGACTGAGAGGGATGACCAGTCAGGATGTAGGTTCACCATGGAGCATATGCCAAAGAAAGCCACCGCAGCAGAAGGTAGCTTCTGCTGGTGCACTGGGCAGGAGACAGCTGCTTATACCAACCAAGCTGGATGCAAGCAGGATGCATGGAGGGCATTGTCTGCAGCCACCTAACACCGTAGGAAGCCAGAAAATAAAGCTGTTAAGGGAGAAGCCAGGGCTGGGAAATGAAATGGCTTCCTAATGACATATTCAATTAAGTCACACCTGAAGCCCAGAACGACCACCTGGGTTTTGCAGTTATTTGCGCCAATAAATTCCTGTTGTTTTTGTTGGAGCCAATTTGAGTAGAGTTTCGAGTCACTTGAGCACTAACTAGGGTTGCAAGATAAAATACAGGAAGGTTGGTTAAATTTGAATTGCAGATACACGGCAAATAAATTTTCAATATAAGCAATTCTTGTGCAATCTAACAACCCTAATCCTATATCATACAGCAAGCAATTTCTAAGTGTACAGCAGGGCCAGTGGAGAAAGGAAAGAGACCTGTGAAAATAGCAGAGAGTTAATACTGTAGTATGCAATATGGTGCTTTGTACTCTCTCCCAAGAGATAGGTAGCTATCACAACAAAACAGAGAAGAGAAAAGATAATGTATTTATCAAGCCGATGCTCCAAATCTCTTTTTCCTGTTCTGATCCTATGTCTACACTGGTTTCAAAACCAAAATGCTAGAATTCATCCACTAAGGAAGATACCAAGAGCCTACAGGTGAATCATGGGTTCAGTTTAATTCAGTTTACTTCATACAACATTTGTAGACACTCTACAGAGCATTGCAAGGAAAGCATTTATGAGGAGATCCTAATTCCTCTGCTCCTGATCTTGGGAATAAATACAGGAAAATATAAGAGCACCATAATCCCTTCCAGAATGGATGCAGAGAGGACCAGGCCCGGAAGATGTAGGATTTGAGTCTGTATTTTGTGGAGAGAACTGGTATGAGGGGATGAGCGGGCATAGGCATCTCCAATGAATGCTTCTTGTTAATACTTTTCCTGCTGCTTCTTTCCTTCCTTCTTATTTGCTAATAATGACAGTATTATCTGACAAGCTACCACTTCAAAAGGAAAATCTATTAGTGGGGCAGGGTCAAGTGAGAACTGGTGGTGGTCAGGGCCCAGGAACAGAGAACCAAGGCTCCTAGATTTGCATTCAGCCAATATATAGAATGTTACATGAAGTAAACTCTTTTATCAAACCCATACTTTTGCGGTGACAGAGTAAACTGGAATTGAAGTAACTGGTGACAGCTACAGGAGTGGGATTAGAGCCCAGTGAGGTTGACACTAGAATCCTAGCGTGATCACAGGGAATTTAACCAGCAGCCTCCTGGTGTCCCCGTTTTCTGTTAAAGATGGCCAGGTGGAAACACACTGCTGGACTTTTACTTTATACTGCATCATCATAGCAACTCGTCTGGATTCTTCTCAGATAAAGAAAAGCATGGACTTTCTCTTTAAGGATGAGGATGTGTGAGAACTGCTCCATTTTACAAATCTCCTAAGCCTATGCTCGAAGGGAAACCCAAGGGGCTCCCCAAATGCTCCCATTTGTCTTTTTCTGGGGCAGGCCTATTAAGGTGTCACTGTTCAGGAAATTCAGTAGCAAGTGAACTTATCCCTGATGGATGTGGGTCTGCTGAACTTGGGGCAAAACTGGCATTTCCCTGTTTCCAATGTGAATGCAGCAAGAAAAAGAAGCATTTTGAACATCATAAAAACACTTGCACTAATTTGGTATAAAGTGCTGGCAACAGAGAATTAAGGAGCACGGGATCCTATCTGCTTTTACTTATGGCAGTGAGGGGTGCAGTGGAAAATCAGGTTACCAGTGAAAATGAGTCTGATGTGCTAATTCGTAGCTCCTTCGCGATACTTATGTGATGGTCCCATTATATAATTCAGCAGGATTCTGGGGCCTTTCTCCAGGGAGACAGAGTTCTAGAAAACAGAGGTGCTAGACAAGCAGGAGGGAAGTCCTTTGCTTGGTCCGAATATTTCAGAAGCCCAGGCTATTTATACCTCTGGGCCCTGATATTTTAATAATGGAAGAATGGTACTGCTTTTTTTTTTTTTCTTTTCCCTGATGTACATACTTTCACATGCATGATGCATGGAAAAAATCCTTTAGCCTGTCATGGATGGAAAATCAAGCAATGGTCTATTAATTTAAAACAAGGCATTAAAACATCTTTGATGCAATTCAGTTTTTAAAAAGAGTACGTTTTTTTCCTCTGGGCCACTTCGGGTAGAAGCATTCTTAACTGCTTTGAAATGCAGAGCAAGGAAAAAAATGATTTAAGCTCTTCAAACTCACTGGCTAGAGAGATTCTCCGTATTTATTTCAGTTTCTCAAATCTGAGTGTAACATTTTTTTTTAGAAAGTAGCGTTAATTCAAAAAGGTAACTCTTCTAAGGTTGCAAATTCAAGTTTCTCCCACGAAAGCATATATAGCCATGTTTTCCTTGAAAAGTAAGTGATCTGCATCTCTCCTGTCTTTTCTCATTACCATGATCATGGATATGATACCGAGTGGTAACAGCAGGTAGAAACAGCTCATTCTGGTGTTCTGCTCACTGAGAAAGATAAAGCGTTCAGCTCGTAATCGGCCTACTCAATTCCTGTACCTCCTTGTAGGTGAGGATGACTTATTTTGTGGGTATTTTAACAAGAGGAGTTGCATGTGTTCGTCATGGCTGTTTTCTTCTGTTTTCAGCTCTGTGATGAAATTTTCAGAATGGAAGATCTGTGCAAACCTATCACCACATCTACCCCTTTCCCCTGCTTAGGTGGAGTGTTCCCTCGGCTTATAGCCTCACAGCCAGGCTCAGCTCTTAGCATACATTTCTCCTCTGCTCTGGATCCTATCTCCTCTCTGGCACACACCTATTCTCTCCTACATTATTATGTTTCCCTGTTCACTGCCAAGACAGCACACAGGGATTCCACCTTTTTACTCAAAAAAGCATGCTTGGGCTCTTTATGCTCCATATCTTCCACACTCTCCCTATCTTTTTTCCTTTATAATTGTTCTCTTTTTGCTTTGGCATGTTTTCTTACTCATTCCTGAACTCAAAACCCCACTCAAAGCAAAATCTGATCTGGATCACCCCATTGCCCTCCATATCTATGAACCTCTGCCAAATCCTGTGGTCTTTTCCATTGCGTACTGCCCTGACTGGCAGCTAATAACTTTCCCCCTCTAAAACACTTTTTCTCCTTGGCTTTCTATCTGCAGGGGATTTCTTCTGTCTGTTATTAACTATTAACTTAGGGATCTATCCATGCTGGAAGGCTCTGGGGTTCTGTTATAATCCAGCTATACTCACATCCAAATTATATTGGTTCTGCTTTGGAAGTGTAACTGGAACTGGACTATGATTCAACATTTCCCTTGCTAATACTTCGGTCCATGTCATCATTTTCTTACCTTTGTACAGTTGAAATGGCCTCTGAAGAAGTGACTAGGCTATGAATTTTGCCACCTATGGTCTGTTCTGTCCCCTGTGTCAGATGTTAGCCTACTAATACCTAAGTCAGATCTTGTCACTTTTGTGCTCAAAACCTATCCTAAGCTCATTTCTCCACTTTTTTTTAAGAATAAAGCTAAAAATTTCAGCACCATCTCTGCCTTATCTCTCTAACCTAACACAATGAGGCCTCTGTCCTAAGATCTTAGTCCATTCCCGCTGGTATATAGAAAAACCACAGACTGCATAACACATAAATAATGGAAAGGCATTTCTGATAGTTCTGAGGAAAGAGAAATTGAAAGATCAAAGTGCTGTCTACTTCAGTCAAAGGTGCTCTCTGCTTCCAAGAAAGGTCCCTGTTGCTCTGTCTTCTGGAGGGGTGAAGGCTGTGTCCTCACATGAGGGAAGAGTAGAGGGGAAAAGAGGGATCTGGACACTCCTGAGCCTTTGTTATGAGGGCAGTAATCCCACTGATGTGGGTGGACCTTTTAGGTCTTGATCACTCCCCAAAGGTCTCACTTATTAAAACTATTATATGGACATTAGGTGACAGCATAGGAACTAATTTAGAAGAGTGCTCATGCTCACACCAAAGCACTTACTCCCAGCCTGCACACTGGTTTTCTTACTGTTTTTTGAATACGCTGAGGGCACTAACCTGTGGGCCTTGTGCTCAGTTTCCTCTGCCTGGAGAACACTCCAGCATATATTGGTAGGACACACTTTCAAATAATCCAGATATAACCCAATAAATCTGGATTTCCCGTCCTCATCACACTCTGTTCTTAGCCAACCTTTTTTCAATCTTTAGTATTTACCATAGTAAAAAAGATTTACCTATTTATTATTGTTTTTCTCATCTTAGACTACAAAACTCATGATAGGTAGGATTTATTGTATTCTCTTCTTTTCCTCCAGAGTCTAGAATAGTGATGATTACCTAACAACTACTAGATAGATACTGGAGACTGAATGAACCTTTGTCTGTGCCATGTATTGGCCATATGTGCCCTATTGTGCCAAGATTTACCCAAGTGTCATTTAGATGTTGAGGACGTTTTCTGTTTCCAAGTATCCTAAACTTGAACACACACACACACACACACATGCACTCATGCACACACACAAAATATTAGCTTGAATCCTAATATACACGCATATAGATAAACAATTTTCACATGATCTAGCCATTAACTGCTCTAATAACAATGTTATTTTTCAGGATTCTGAACATATTCTTAGAGGGTCAGAGCAATTTCTAGTCATTGTGTTGGGTACGATACACATTCTTTTAATGAGAAAAACGTTCTAGAACGAGGGTACACAATTAGTTTGGGACAGATGGCAAAGGCAGTTGATTTGTTACATCTGAGACTTAATTAGCGACTATGACATTTGCTCTGGGCTAACTAAATCCTTTGTAATAGCTTCATAACTGACAAAGACTCTTGGCGAGGCCAAACTTTAGTCAAGATTGTGCACCTTCTCCTAGACTTACATGTGCATTTTTTTGTAAAATCCAGTTGTATCAAAAGACACTGCTAAATCAGTTCAATAAGAGCTCCATCACCACTGTCCTATCTTAAATGTTTGACTTCCTATATTTTTTTGTTGCACATTTTACATTCTTTGAGTTCCCCAAAGTACAGTCACCCAAGAATCTTATTAGGCCAATTTAGCAAGAATCTCCCTTATCTCTGATGTTTTTTCTTGGAAATTTTCCACCCACTGATTACACTCTACCTACTGGCTACAAATTCATACTTTCCCATGCTGTATTCTAGGATGAGTCCAGTCTCTCCCTTCCATTGCAAAATTCCTTTGCCACAATCCCTATTCCTTTTATGATGGTCCTGAATAAAGTCTTCTTTAACAAAAATCACTGAATGTGTTTCTAACATAACTAAAAATGAAATCTGATATTTTATCTTTTAAATTCAGTCTCTAAAGTCTCACAGATGTAAATATGACTCTTGCTTTGCCACTTATGAGCCCAACAACTTGCTTATCTTTTTTATGTTTTCAAGAGAATTCAATGAAATATAAAAGCTAATAGGAAGCAGGCCCATTTTTTGCAAAGGGTAAGGGGCCAAGAAATGCAGGGAGGCCAAAAGAAAGGGAGGATGAGAACAAGCTAAAAAGAACTGGGATGTGTTATGTACATGGACCAACCCTGCACAGTGATTATAATCATTACATTCTGAACATTACTAATATAAATTTGAAAGAAAAAAATAAAAAATGGATTCAATGAAACATTTCTGTAAACTACCCAGCATTCTGTCTATCACATGGAAGGACCCCATACATGTCAGCATTTAACATTACTTTTTTTTATTTCTGTTACTCCAAGTATTAGTGGCAAATATGTAAAATGGTCATGGTTTGTAGAGGCAGCCTGAGGTTGTTACATCTCATCATCAGAAACCTCTTCCCATCATAGCTGGTGGCCTTGCCACCTCTTGAACAATTCAGACAGAGGCTCTTACTTTACAGTTAAAAGTCAGAGTTTCTCAGTCTCTTCTAGCTAACGGTCTAGCTGACTAAGACCTGCCTGATGAGATAGAAATGTATCACTCTAAAGACTAACTTTGCAAAGATATCAGGAGGTAGGAAAAATATCAGAATTTAAATAGGTGGCATGGAGACCCTCTTTTGCCTTTTTCTTCTAATGCAACACTGCAGCAGTGGACATAAATCGCAATAATATGATATGAATATCTTCTGAATAATATTAAATAGCACTTCCTTCCTTTCCTGGACCAGTCATGCAAAATCAGTGCTGTAGGAAACTACTATCATTTTAGCAGCAGCATCCAGCAGAACAGTACCAGTGCACATTGTGACTTTCCCCATCACCACTGACAAACACCAAATAAGCCAGCTTTAGCTACTGACGTACTTAAAGAAGCAACACAAATTATTACATTTACTAAATCTCAACCCTTGAGTGTGTGTACTTTGAATAGTCTCCTGACAAAATGAGAGGTATACATAAGATAGTTTCATGACCTACACTAACATTACAGGTGTCTCAAGGAAAGGCGTCCCTCTACTTGAGTTTTGAGCAGCAGTAGACCCCTTTCAAGGGGCTATATTTTTACTTGAAAGACCATCTGACAAACTATCAGTATTCAAGTTTGAATATCTGGCATATACTTTCTTGATAATGAACAAAGTGTACCTTCTCTTTTAAGGAAACAACTGATACTGTTTGTGAGTAATGATAAAACTGGAGCATTCAAGCAAAAATAAGATTTAGGAAAACTCATCTGTCACTGTGAGCTTGGCGTTTCTGTGAAACTTTTTTATTGGTGGTGATTTTAATGAATGCTGAAATTTCATATTATATCATGAAATGTAACAACATTTGGTAAATGAGCATAACTTACAAAATTAAGATTTTCCAGATGACCAACACTATGTATGGGTAAAAGAGCCACTCAAAATACAAGACAGAGCCAAAGGATTTTTTACATGTGTTCTCAATTCTATAGAGTGTGACAAACATTTCTCCCCACCTCTGTTTTCTTTACTGCCATCTAATAAGACAGACTCTCATTTTATGCTTTCTGTTTTGCTTTATTTTCTTTAATGTGCCTTTGCCCCTTCTCTCACTATTTCCTCTGTCTGCATAATTCTGTGTTGAGAGTCATGTGATAGAGTTCTTCTTCATTCAGACCTCCCAAAAAACATCTCTCAAGCCCTCAGGAAATTATCTCTGATAGGCCTACCCCAATTTTCACTTTTTTTCGTTTTACTTATATTAACCAGACAATGTGTAATAAATACATTAAGGGTTTCTGTTCTTTTTCAAGGGAATATATATGCCATGAAGTAGAAAATTTGTTTATCTTGCCTCTTTTGTTCATGAACTTTTGCCAATGCCAAGAAAAAAATGTCTGGTGTATAGTAGGTACTCAATATATATTTGCTAAATGAATGAATCAATAAATGTATAAGCATTTTATGTTTTAATTCACTCAGTGTTAGAGAAGATAAATATCTTGATGAAACTAATATATCATTGTTGTCTAAGCTGGAACTGATATAAGCTTAGGGCCAAAATGTAAGCTCTTTAATTAATGCACTATTGTGTGTTTAAGGCTCCTAAAAATTTGTATGAGCTTATTGTTCCATGTCTCTGTAAGTCAGATATTATAACTTAACTGAAGAAAGTCCTGTGTTTTACAGCAGTTGAGTTGTTCTGCTTCACTCCAAATACTTTAAAGAGGAGGAAAGTAAGATGTTAGTAGTAGTTGGAAAGAGATTTCAAGAAATTATACAGATGTAGACTATCAGGAATGCTGAAATGAATTTTCCCAGTAAATGCAAAGCATATGACTAAACAATATATACAAAGCAAAAATAACTCAGGAACTTCAGGCAAATATTCTGTTTCTAGGAATAATTTTCAGATTTGTAAAAAATACTGTATCAAAACAACTGTAATGGCTGATATAGTGTGTCAGTTTGAGAAGTTTAGAATCTTAACTGACTCAGCAGTTCTACATCCTAGGATGTAAAGGATTCACCCTAGGGCGGGTAGCCTGCATACAATACAAGGGAGCAAAAGAGACTTGACCTTCCTCCTTTTTGCTCTTGTTGCTGCCTTTGGCCACCTTGAACTGTTGCCTCTTACCGTGCCATCCTGTCTTGAAGCAAGATGATTACAAACTGTGAGTTAAATAAACCTTTTATCTTTTAACTTTGGATGTCAGGTATTTCTTAGAAATGAAAGAAAAGTAACTAAGACACACACCAAGACCCTAGAGAATCAGAAAATCATGACTATGCCTGCAGATTTTTAGCACACTCAATAATCTTTTTAGTTCACTTCAAAATCTCATACCGTTTTTATATAGACTTTTAAAACCAAGGATGAGTGCCTTTCAGCTCTAAAAGCAATATGTGCTCAAATTTATATCATACAGTAATATGATAATAGAAGCACAATGGCATTTACAGCCTCTCCAAATCTATTGTCTTAATTTTATGTCCTCCAAGGGAAATTTTGTATTGTCCTCATGTTTGAGGGGACAGCTTGTTTTGCTGATCACAAGAATATTTGATTGGGAAAACTACAGAATCAGTATTTGGGATGATTTATATTACAAACATTCCAAATGAGGGCAGAGTGGAGAAGGAGCCGGAAGAGAATAGCCTAAAGTTTTTGAGAGAGTTTGAGGAAGAGAGAAAGAGAAGAAATACTAAGTGCATTTCTTATGTGTGAGAGTTTGGGGCATTGAAGAGCATTGGAGAGTTGTTTATCTGTATTCATTGCAAAGTAATTATTTTGCAGTGCAATTGTTTCAATTCAATGCAATGCAATTTAATTAATCCTTAGGATTTTTTGAGAAATGTTATTAAAGTCAAGTTACTTTGCTATGTTGTGCTTGAGCTTGGAATTATATATCTTTTAGATGTAACAACTACATTATAGGTCATGAGCAAGCCTAGAATAATTCTTGTTACAAATATTTGTGATGAAAATTTCATGAGCAGAGTTTGCTCATACATAAGGCTGATTCAGGCTGTATTTATTTTCATCTTTACACTTCTATGCATTGCTTTATATAAATCCAGTTCATAATCCAGTAATATCACAAACCTGTTTCTTCCTGTTTTGATTTGGGCTCCCTCTATCCACTACTGTAGTCACAAATGATATACTGCTACTGAGTACTTTACACGTGGCTATTGTGACTGAGAGACTTAATTTTTGTGCTACTTAATTGGAATTTAAACATACACATAGTCACTTAATTTGTGAAAATATGTGCAGAATGTTTGTGGTTCACTTTTCTGAAATGTTTTGTGAAGTCTGCAAACAGATCAGGTATTCTCAATGGAAACAGAATAAAAATTAAATTATATAAAAGATACAGCAGATTTCTAAAGCTTATTACAAAAAATAACATAAAATATTTCATTAATAGTTTTATTTTTTTATGTGTTAAAACAATACTTTGGATAACTGGAATACATAACACAGTTAATAACATTCACTCACTCATCCATCAAATTTTGAATGAGTATCTTCTGTGATTGATTATTATTAAAGGGGGAGTTAAGCTTAGGATGCAGAACTGTAGGTAACTGCAATCAGCTAAGTCATATATATGTGTGTCTGTGGGATCAGAGCTAAGGAGATTGGTCATGTTATATCCTTTGAGCATGGTTTGTCTCCTCTGAATGTCAGAAGAGTTGCAAACATATTTTTAAGTAGTTAAGTAGCCAATAACCTGTTTAGCATATGGTGATTACAACTGGAGCCTTTGGGATGTAACAAAGATTAAATAAAATCCTCAGGGCCCTCCCTCTCCATGGTTGATTACTATTGGCTTTCACTAGAAGGAAGAGGGAGACCGGAAGATACTTATCTGCACATGCAAGCTTACTGACTCTCACCTTTAATGCCATTTATGGCCTTGAGGCTCTGCCATCATGAAGGGTATCACTGCATGTGGGCTTTTGCTCTTGGATCTCCTGCATCATGAGCCAAAATAAACTCCTATTCTTTAGAATTTCTCCAATTTATGGTATTGTGCTATTAGCAACTGAAAAGGACTGATATACTATACATGATAGAGATATTCAACTCTTCACTGGTAAGACCTAAGTTTGCCTTCCATCAGTACTGAAGGTATAGAAGAGAAAATAAAGGAAAGAGGAATAGTCTCAGCAAAGCCATAAAGAGAAAAATCAAAACAGCAAGCACTGAAAAAGTGAGAAGACCAGGCTGACAGGAACATATTTTGAAAGAGGGAAAGAAGAAAATAAGCACAGTTTATAATAATTGCAATTGATGGCACTTCTACAGCCGTACAATAAATATACTACACAGCGTTCAAGAAGGTTGAAAACACAGGGGAGCTAGTACCAACAATGGGACTGATTGCTTTAAATTTAGATGTATTTTACCTCAAGTGGGGCTGAAGACTGCAGAAAATTATATTGAGCATATTACTGGAAATTGTAGATAAGATACAGTGGTTTTAAAATAGGTCTCAAAATTATTTGACGGTCCTGCTTTCCAAAGGTAGTGCTTAATTCCCCTTCTCTACAAGGTAGGTCAGACTTAATAATTCCTTTCCAACTGCAGGATGGAGCAGAGCTGATGGTATAAGACTTGCAAGGACATGGAAAGGATATAGCTTCACTCTGCCTGGCTGTCCTGCACAACTCTGTGGGATTAGGTAGCTTTTGGGTTGTGACCACACCCAGGCCATCCTATGGAGAAACCTAGGTAAAGAGAAACAGAGGCCGCTTGATAAAAGCCAGCCATGTGACTGAATCTTGGAATTGGATCGTCCAGCCACAGTTAAGGCTTTAAGTAACTGAATTCTGCACCAGCATCTTGTTTATAACTTCACAAATAACTCTAAGGTAGAGGCACATAGTCAAGCTGCATCTGAACTCCTGGTCCACAGAATACTGTGAAGTATACTGAATATTTATTATCCTAAGCCAAAATATTGTACGGTAGTTATGTACACAACCATAAATAATAAAAAATACTGCTTAAATAAATGTCTCTTGTATTTCCTGACCTGTAGGTCAGGAAGTAGGGAAGGTCATGATGAAGTTGCCATCTTAGTAGTGATCATCTGGCAACATTGACAAAGGGATTGAATGACCAAGATGCAGCCAACACTGAAAGGGGCCTGGCTCTATTTTCATCTCCCAAAGTAGAGGTGACCTGAAGCAGGACAATGACAGAGGGGAGAGTGAAATTAAAACGATGATACTTACAAATGTCAGGAATTATTGATTCCAGGAGGACACCATGTATTTGAGCTGTAATATTTGAGGCATCGGTGCTCCATAATTTTTAGGTGCTTAGAAAGAGGGATTTAGTTTTAGACAGTAAAGTAAAGGTAACAAATGTCTTAAGATTCAAATACAGATACCTGGAAGCTGGAAAAAGGTACAGTTAGAGTCTCTGTCAGTGAAAAGCAATGCTTGACAGAATTATTAAGACTTTTTTTATATATATGTTATTAAAAGTAGCAGGAAAGTAAATTTTAAATAGTGACAGCATTTTATCAGTATTCCGTCAATGATTTTCATTTTTGATAATCTCTTGAGATCAATTATGATGGGAAATTGATTACTAAATCTTTGATTGTTCTTAAAACATTACCAAAAATAAATGAAGGTTAACACTATCTTGCTATTGTCAAAGGACATCTAAGGCCAAAGAAAATATTTTTCCTCAGTTCATGTCATTAAGAAGACAGGATTAACTTGACAGGTTTTGTTTTTTCAGTTTTGTTTTTATTGAGCAGTTAACAATATGCAATAGCACAGTCATTGGTGAATTCTTCCCATCTTGTCTAGTGAAACTCTGCATCATCTCTAATGTTTTTTAATAACAATTTCTTTAATTTTCTTTAATGGTTTAAACAATCTTCCATTCTTACATCTGGTAATCTGAGCAACTTTGATGAAGAAAACAATATATAATATAACAACCACTGTTAATTTTTATCATTTTGTTTTGAAACCCTGTATCATTTTTAATGTTCTTCCTTTGTTTTGTTTTTGTCTGTGATGTTGGCAATTTGCTACCGTTCACTTTTTACTATTCTCTTTAAAATAAAAAAATGTGGCCTTCTCTTCATGTGTTATCACGAGCTTCCTCCTGTTTCCACTCCTATCCATTGTGGAAGAACCACAATAAACTGAAAACAAACCCCTTCTGGACAAAGAATATAACATTCTCATTTTATCCTGGGTCTTAAATGTACTTCCATGTTAGTAAAGAATGCTTTTATGCTTTTACAATGAGAAACCTGAGTGTAAGAGGAATACACGAATTGTGTACAGCCCGAATCGATAAAACTAGAGCCGTTGGTATAACCATTTAGCAACCCATTTTTAAAAATATATTTAAGCTTTTATTTGGCATCTCATAACTATTTTGGCAACATAGTATGGCATTTCTACATGTGCAATGTGCACGGTATTTGGGTTTTTCACCATTTTGAAAATGTATCATATCTTTCTGTTTAGATAATTTAAAATGCTCTACTGGTTTTAAAATATACATTTAACTTAAATAAAATCATCCTACTGTGTTATACAGTAACACAGTAGTTATATGGTAACCAGCATTCTGCTGTCTATTGCTATAAGATTAACTATTTTATCTTCCACATTTAAGTAGGAACATGCAATATTTGTGATTCTATACCTGAAATTTCACATTGTGTAATGTTCTTCCATTCCATGCATGATGCCAGAAATAAGAGTATGCTATTTCTCTTTTATGGTTGGATAATATTTATACATATATATATGATATTTCATTGCATATACATCACATTTTCTTTATTCATCCATTTGTAAATATCTAGGTTGATTCCATATATCAGCTATTGTAAATAATTTTACAGTAAATTGTGGGAGTACAAATTTACTTTCAATGTACTGACTTTCTCTCCTTTGAAAATACATCCAATAGTAGACTTGTTGGGCCATATGGAAGTTCTCTTTCTAGTTTGTCTGAGTGTTTTCTGTAATCATGGATGGTACTATTGGCATAAAAGAGTTCTCCTTTCACTCTAGCTGCACCATGGTTTGTGGAGTTTTGTTTTTGTTGTTGTTGTTGTTGTTATGCTTTTTATAATACCTGTTTTGCCTAGGATGAAGATATCTCTTTGTAGTATTGGTTTGTGTTTCTCTGATGTTTAGTGATATAAGAGCATATATTTGTTGGCCATCTGCATGTCTCCTTTTGAAAAATATCTGTTCAGATCATTTGCCCATTCTTAATTACATTTTAAAATTTTTACTGTTGAGTTCCTTATACATTCTGAATATTAATCTTTTGAAAGTTGAAGTGTGCAAATAGTTTTGCGTATTCTGTAGGCTGTCTCTTAACTTTGATGATCACTTCCTTTGTTGTATCTTTCAGCTTTTGAGCTGCTACAAATGACAGCACAATCACCAGCCACTGTCCTCTTTACTCCTGTTCACACTATGATCTTACCTAACTTTGTGCCTAAACATTTGCCTATCTGACCTCACGAAACAGGTCTATGCTCCTGTCCGTACATCGCACAAAACTTTACATTCCCAAATTTCTCCTGGTTCTTGCCTCTACCTTAAAGCCTTCCTCTGTCAACAAGTTTTCCCAGAATTTTATCTTACCTTTAAATTAAGAATATGTGAACATGGTGAACATGTTAACAGTGAATAATTGTGGATTAGGCTGTTTATTGCTATTTAGCCTAACTGATTCAATCATTTTCACACCTTTGGAAGGCCAGGGACCACAACTTCAGATCACATGATTCACTCCCATATCTTGATGATTACAGCTAAACAGTTGTCTTTATATGTTTATTTGATTGAATAAGCTACTAGGCTTTAAGTTATTTTCAGACTCATCCTACTTCCTTAAAGCCAATTCAATTTGTTACAGCATTACTTGAGTCTTTCTACGTATTGTCTAATTGGGCTATTTTTATTTAATGAATTCAGAGTCCTTTTTTATATTTTTATTAGTACAGGTGTGCATTTAATAATGATTACCATCACTCTGGGGAGTTGGTACACATACGGAGTACATGTTATTATTTTACATTCTTTTCTCTCCCCCTCCACAACATTCCCTCCACCCTCCTGTCCAACATAATTTTACTACAGAAGGACATGTCACTGTACATTTCCAAGTTTTCTTCATATGATCTCTAGCTCTATTTAAAATGACTTCTCTTTATCACCTCCTTCGAAAGTTCTAATCCAGCTTTTGGACTGAAGAATGTGCTGAAGTTGCTACTCAGAAAAGCATTCCTCTGCCCAATTCCCTTTTGTACAGTTCCTCCAGGGTTGACTAGAAGTGACCACATTATACCTCTTCAGAGGTGGAACTCTGCTGCTATGCAGGGGAAAAGACAGTTCTATACCATTTGTTCAAGAGGTAGATGCAGAATAAAGTTAGACATTCAGACACAGGTCAATTAGTCCATGACATTTCCTTGCTATAATAACTACTAAAAAAGCATGCTTAGGCTTTATGTGATCCATTAGATTGACTCTCATATTTTTTTATTGAGTAGTAAAAATAAAAGATAATCTCTTGGGGTAGATGTAGATCAATTGGCAGTAGCCATGGAGCTCTTTTTCCTAATTGTGACATCCATTCTACCTTTGGGTGTTTTTAGTTATGTAAGCCAATAAATCCCTTTAATTGCTTCAGCCTAATTGAGTTGAGTTTTGTATTACTTGTAATTGGAACTGCAGTGAAGAAAAATCCAGATAAAATTTAACTTTCTTTGTAAAGCCTTCTCAAATCCTTACGGGCAGGTCAACTTACTGACCCTTCTTTTCTTGCCCAGAACTTTGCTCATATGGCACTCACACTGTGAAAGTACTGGATTGCAATGGACTGTTTTATTATTTGTTTCTCTAGTGCACAAAGGGTCAGTAAGGGCAGAGACTAGATCCTTTCAGCAGTATATCCCTAGAGTCGTGCACTCTTCCTAGTTCTCTGAGGAGTCATGAATACATGAATGAGTGAATCTTAGTCTTCTTTACTTGGTTCTGCATTTTAGTTTCTGATAAGAACCAACACAGCAACAGTTAGGAAAAATTACAGTTTAAGCACAATGTCTGGATTGCTGTAATATAGTTTTCAGTAGTTCAGTCTTCTTTTATCATACTTATTAGTCTCTGCTCAAAGTAACATTTATGCCAATTCCAATGTGCTCAATTTCCTTTTGAAATTAATTACAATTTCTGCAGGACAGACTACCTTCATGTTCATTCATTCACTTAGCAAATATTCATCCAGGGGCTGCCAAGTGTGCATCACCAGGATGACAACACAATAGTTAAAAAAGAAAGAATTTTCTTTGAGCTTGAATTCCAGTAAAGGAAATCGAAGTATACAAAATACACCGGTAAAACATAGAGTATACTAGGTGATCAATTCTATACTGAAAAGCAGAGAAATGTGACAGGAGGCATTGGGAGTGATACAATTGCAACTTTAAATAGCGTGGTCAGGGCAGTCACATTGAGAGCATGACCTCTGCAGGAGGTAAGGGAAGTACACGTATACCTTCAGGAGAAAGTATTCAGGGAGAGGAAATGTCACATATAATGACCAGCAGGAATGTGAAAAAAGTCTGACATCCATAATCCAAACTAGAAGTACAGGGCCAGGGATATAGCTCAGTGGAATAAGTGTCTGCCTGGCAAACGCAAAGTCCTGAGATCAATTCCTGGTACAAAAAAAAAAAAAAAAAAAAAAAACACCCCAAAACTATAACTACATATCACCTTACACTAACAGGATGACCAGTAACAAGGAAAAACATACAAAAAAAAAAAAAAAAACACCCCAAAACTATAACTACATATCACCTTACACTAACAGGATGACCAGTAACAAGGAAAAACATACAGAAAGTCCTGCAGAGGACGAGAACACACTGGAAATTTTGTGCACTATTTCACTAATGTAAGACTGAAAAGTAGAATAGATGCTATGCAAAAGATATTAGATTCCTCAAAAATTAAGACTAGAGTGCCATATAATTCAGCAATACCATTTCTAGGTATTTATTTAAAATAATTGTGATTCGCATCTTGAAGACGTATTAACACTTAGATGTTTATTGCAACATGATCTACAATAGTGAAGTGTGTTAGTTTTCCCACCACTAGGACATAATACTTGACATAACTTAAAGGAAGACAGGTTTAATTTAACTCATGGTTTCAGGAGATTCAGTGTATGGTTAGCAGGATCCAAGTTAGAAACCTCACAGTGGAAGGGCATGGTGGGGCAGAACTACTTAGTTCATAGTGGGAAACAAGCAGAGCAGTGCCAGGAAGAAATGATGAAGGGTCAAATACAAAACTCAAGGACACTCCTCCATGACCCACCCACCCGAGGACATGCTCTAGTAATATGTTAGGCATATCTTAGTCCAATGAAGTTGATACATCAGGATTAATGGTCACAACAAGAAATAGAAACAAAAAAGTGTCTGCCAGTGAGTGAATAAAAAAAATGTAGTCTACACTAATAATAGAATAGTATGCAGTCTTTAGGATGAAGGAGATTATGCAATTTGTGACAACATGGATTATGCCAAATAAAATAAGCCAGTCACAGAAAGACAAATTCCACATGATTTCACTCATATGGAATGCCTAGGATAGTCACATTCACAGTATCGAAGAAAAGAGTGGTAGTTACCAGAGGGTGAAGGAAGGGGAAATGGGGTTATTAACAGGCAATAGATTTCAGTAAAGTGAGATTCGGAAGTCCTAGAGAGCACATCTCTGCCACCTTATAGTCAGCAACACCACACACTTGAGTACTGCACACTTAAAAACTTAAAGGTGGCTATATTTTAATTGTTCTTACACACACACACACACACACACACACACACACCCCACACACACAGATGCTGGATGGGAGCACCTGGGGTTGGAGAGGAAAAGCCAGGAAGCCAGGGAGGCTGGAGTGGAGTGAATGAGGAGGAGATGGTAGAAAGCGCAAGGCAAGAGAAGACAACTTCCGAGACATAACGCAGGTTGGTAAAGGAGTAAACTCTTCTGTATTAGGCATTTTAATCATACTAAAATGAGAAGCTTCTGGAAGGATTTAACATACAACTCAGTCACCACGAAATGACTGAGCCCTGTGTATTATTCAGGGGCTGAGAAAGCAGCTGCTTAGTTCCGCACAGGGAGGCTTTATTTAATTAGTATCAGAATTTCATATCAAGTGGCTCTGTTTCCTTCTAATGAAGCCCAATATGTTTAATTCTTATTAAATGTTTTAGCGAACTTGTCAGTCAGACACTTTTTAATATAAAGGTGGTGACACATAAGTGGAATTAGAATACACGGAAAGTTTCAAATGAAGTAGAATGTGGTTGAGGGATTAGGAGGCATCTTGTAAAGATGTGGAGTGTCTAATGTTTCACTTTGTTTTTCCTAAGAGAAGACTGAGTAATAGAGCCACCTTTGTATTTTCTCCTCCTGTAGGCCTGCTGCCCATGATTGATAGCTCTTAAATTAGGTTTTACCTCCCCAGTTTGGTCCAGATTAAATACATTTATAGCACAGAAAGCCACTGAGAGACAAAGGTACATGTGACAATTGCTTTCTCTATTTTGGTCCTTTTCATAGTTAACCATCATTTAACATTCAAAAGAAAATAGTTTGAAGACAGGAACAAAAGGAAAATGAATGAAATATACAGAGAATTAAACACATTTCAAACTCCCCAAATTTACAATTATAAGCCTGTGCACAAGCAAACTTCTGAGAGAACTGACTTCAAATGCAGAAGCAAAGGGAGAACTGTATACAATGTGTGAGTTCATCGAGAGTGATTTGTAGCATAGTCCTGTTTCCTACCCTGTCAAGGGAATGCATGTCAATTGTATTTAGAGAGAATTTATATGGGAAGAATAACACAGCAGTCAGAGTCACAGGCTCCCTACACAAGATGCCTAGGGTATTACCTTGAAATGAGTAGCATCAAAGCCGTGCTCAGAATCAGATGCTTTCCTCATGTGAAATTGTGTTACTTTGAGAGAAACAAAATAGAAACCTTATTTTCCTCAGCAAAGTATGTCTTCCTTCAGTGATTTGTTAGGGAGCTAATGGCATCTTCTACTCCTGAAAAGTGTGAACTGGTAGGCTAGTGCCTATTAGTATTCCCCTTCAAAAGATCAAGATATCTTCTCCTTCTCATTCTGTGGAACCAACGAAACCTAGATACAGGGAAATGTGCGTTAAAATCCTGCCTAAGCACAAAGCAAGAACTTGCAAAGCACTGGAGAAAGATTGAGGACTTGAATTTCCATCACATGTAGTAAAGTTCAGAATTGTACCTGTGTGTGTGTGTGTGTGTGTGTGTGTGTGTGTGTGTGCATGTGTGCAATGGTTACATGGCCAAGTCCTTCTCTTCAGTGTTGGTTTGAAACAGGAAAGGAAAACTCATGATTTCCCACAGAGACTGAGTGAGAGGTGACTCTGCTGGGTGGCCACGTCTCCCACCTATGCTATCTTCTGGAGGGATGGATGCTTCAGAGCAGATCCTTCCCACACCAATGAGTCATGAAACACTTCCCTGATCTCATCCTCTGTGTTCATAGTAATAGCTGGGCCATATACACCACAGAGGCCACTTCCACATGTGATGTGGCCCATGAGTTAGAACCAAAGCCATCAGGCCAAAACCTTCATTTCTGCAATTGCTTCTTTTTCCCTGAAATCTTTCCACAGTGTGTCCTAAATTACACATTATATCTGCTCAGTGCAGGTGTTATTTAAACAGAAGCAAAAACATATACCCTTGTGCAAAAGATACAGATCCCTTTGGAACTCTATTCAGAAACTCAGTGAGTAATAGAACAAAGGCATTACTCTAGGAAGGAGTAGTATGACCATGTTTACAGTCTGAATTTCTTTATCTACATAACTCTTGAGTCTGAAACTGAGGCATTGTTAAGTACCTGTGTCTGTCTTTCTCTCCCCAGTCTGTTTGGCTGTTTGGCTGTCTACCTGCCTGCCTGCCTATATATCTGTCAGTCAGTCTGTGTACACACACACACACACACACACACACACACACACTCAGACTGGCAGGGACACAAGACTTTTGGATTATGATTTGGAGTGCTTAGCTACTAACAGAGTGTCTTACATGAGGTCCTCATGTACAAACACTTTGTGGGGTGATACAGTGGAAGACAGACACATTCTGTGCATATAGTGAGGCTTTGTGCCAAAGGAAAAGAAGCTCAGATTTAGGAAACTTGAAACTTGTATCAAGTGGCTATTCCTTCCCTGTCTCTTTCAGGAGAGAGCAAAAGGAATTTGTGTCCTGCAATGTAAAAAACAAAAAAAAAATCACCTTTGAGGAGGAAAGATAAAGGGTTTCTAGTTAAACATGCTGAGATATATGCAAATATTTCCAGAGGAGAGAAAAGAGTTTATACCTCTCTAGAGCTTTTTAACTTCATAGTTGCTGCTTAATCACCCTTTAACCCAAGTCCCTCTATTCTTCACTCAGGAAGCCCCAATCATGCAGAAACATGAAAATATTCACGGAGTGTTATTTCTGCACAACAGCATGGAAAATAAGAATCATTTTCTTCAGAGTACGACTGTGAAGCTATAACAAAATTATTCAGAGATGGAGATAAGAAGTAAAGGAAAAGAGGGCATCTCTGGAAAGGCAACAGATCAGCATACATTTCCTCCAACCCCTACAGGGCACTGAGCAAGCCAGTATGGCCCCTCCTACCACTAGGGGGTTTTCACCTGCGCTCTACAATGCACTGTCCCTGGAAGATGCACTGCAGCTCATGTAGTCTTCTGTTGCATGGCAATTTTG
The DNA here is from genome assembly GCF_000276665.1 of Chinchilla lanigera. NCBI lineage: Eukaryota > Metazoa > Chordata > Mammalia > Rodentia > Chinchillidae > Chinchilla > Chinchilla lanigera. Next base: position 3,293,368 of record NW_004955480.1, on the reverse strand, counting down.
CCATATGAGTTTTTCCAATGTGCACTATCATGAGACAGCAATTGTCTTACAACCATATTCCTAGCTCTACAACCAAGCACTATAAGTCAAATGCATTTAAAACCTAATGATCAAAGGTATTGTTCTCTTTCATCCTGAGAATAGCTTCCTAGGCAGTTTCCAAGAGCATATTCCTGATTCAATAATAGAGATGACAACAATGATGATCAGGAGGATACTGATGATTTTGTTTGAGGTGAGCGTATTGTGTCAAGAGAGGCTGAGCTTCATGTCATTTATATCATTAAATTACTTGTTTTCAAAGTCTTTGTTTCCTCGTCTATTTAATAGAAATAAGAGAAACATCTGTTATAGCTAATGAAATGATATCTATCTTGAAATAACTAAGCAAGATAATACAGGTGCAGTACTCAGCTTGGTGTCTACCACATACCAGAATGAAAAGGGTTTAGTTGTTGTTACTTATAATTATTGATTTTTTTAAAAGGAGGTATAGCATAGAATTGGAAGCAAGGAGAGGAAGGAAAATATTGAGTGTTTTGGTTTAATTCTATTTCGCTTTGGTCCCTGCAAAGTCATTGTTGTAACCAATCTCAGGAGAGAAGGCATGCACAGAAGGATTCAGGAGAAAAATTATGACACCAAAGCCTCCAAATGAATCTCAATACATACAGAAATTGAACGAGCTACAGTTGTTAAATTTGGGCAGACATGGATGGGTAATTATGAAGGAACTAGAGCTTTAATTTTTCTTCTAAATTTGCACAGGTGTCATTCCAGGATCAAAAATAATAAGGCAAGAAATTTTAGTTGGTTCTGTGACGTATGGCAAGCTGTGCAAGAAAAAAAGTTCCAGCCTGACTGTTTTCTGTTTGCACTTAACTGTTCAGGTTGGTGGAGTGCTTCTAACTCCTCGTAAATAAATATGCCAAAATAACTATTGGCATAATTCAGGAACACATTGCACTCTGGATCTAGAATTTCAGTTCTTTTCCCAATTCGTTGCAAAATTAGAGAAAAAGAGACTTCAAAAGAAGAAATGTTTATGTTTTACTCCCACTGCTAATACAAGCAAGAGCAATATGTGTTCACTTACTTGCGAAGTAAATTTGAAACTTTCATTTTGCTATACTTACAGAATTCACACTCCCATGACTCATTTTTTACCTATGTAACATTGTGCCAAGCACAAAGAAACTGTCTTGTAAACATTTGCTGAATGACAAAGGAAATGAATAACAGTGTTGATTTAGGGAGGAAAACAATTTAGTGATTACTTCTTTTTGTATAGAGAAAAAAACCAATACAAACAATACAGAATTTCATAACAAAATGATAGGAAATTAACAATGGTTATTATATTGCATATTGTTATCTGCAAAATAGTTTGCTTAGATTAAAAGATATGGGAATGCAAAATTGACCAAACAATATAAACACTAAGTGTTCCTTTCAATGAACTTATAGAAATTAGTAGTAGAATTGTCTTAACTATCTTGCATGTGTATATATATAGTATATATGCATACGTGTGTATAAATACTCATGTATGTATATATATATATATATATAAATATATATATTATTTTCCCTTTCGTCTTTGCTCCTTTCCCCCATTCCAGTTGTTTTTTCCTTTTGAGCAGTGTGTTTCCCTCTCACTATGTCAATTGTACCTTTTGGATCTTCGTTACTCTTTCAGTTTCTTACACTAGGGAGACAACACAATGTTTACATGTGCGAGTCTGGTTTATTTCAAATACGAGTATGGTCTCTAGTTGCATCTATTTACCTATAAAAGCCTCGAGTTTATCTTTCTTTGTATCATAGCAGTACTCCATTGTATAAAAATACCACATCTTTTTTTTTTCCCTTTGGTGTTTTTGCGACTGGGTCTTGCTATGCAGTTTAGGCTGGTCTTGAACTCACTTGCTAACCTAGGCTGGTGTAGAACTTGCAATGATCCTCCTGCCTGAGCCTCCTGAGTGCTGAGATTATAGGTGTACACTACCACAGCCAGCTATAATACCACATCTTTTTTGTCCATTCTTTGGTTGATGGGCATTCAGATTGTTTCCAAGATTTAGCTATTATAAATTGCGCTGCTGTAAACATAGGTGCACATATATCACTGTGGTACGATGCTTTAAATTCTTCTGGAAAATACCCAGAAGATGAGTAGCTGGGTTGAATGGGACCTCTAATCCTATTTTTTTGATGAGTATGCCTTTAATTTCCACAGGGGTTGTTCCAGTCTAAACTCCTATTAGCAGTGGGGAAGGGTTCCTTTTTTCCCACAGCCCCTACAGTATTTGTTTTTGGTTGATTTTTTTGATGATAGCCATTTCTTCTGGGGTGATATTTCTTGAATGACCAATGACGTTAAATATTTTTCCATATATTTATGTGGCTTTATATGCAGGAAATGCCTGGGACTTGATACCATGTGTTTTTTGTTTTTGCTTTTAAATAATGGTTTCCTGCTTGCCAAGAGTAGACAGAGGATATGTAAAAAGATGGATATAGGCAAACTTATGTTTTGTACAAGTGAAGGCACAGGTCTATATAATGGATTATCTATTCTAATATATATTTATTTAAAGCAATGAAGCTTCTTTTTATTTCTATAACATCACATTTCTATTAAATATTTTCCTGAAGTTGCTGAGAATGAGGAGAGCTGCAAACTCAAGCATTTAAAAAGAGAACTTTTGCAAAGTTCTGTTTCTCCGTTACTGCATACTTTTCAACTATCAGACATTAATCCACTGTCTTCCAAATCAGATGAATATGGTGCTGTGTGTTGGGAGGTATGGAAGCTGAGTAGATAAATTCTATCTCCAAATATGAACAGGCTACTTTATTTTTATTTTCCAATCACTCTTCTTAAATTCTCTGCCTTTCATAACATTCTTTTTGTAAAATATCAAGAAGATGAAATTTGTTCAGTACTGAAATGAGACAGATATAAAATAAAAAGAGGAGGAAGAGATATTTGAGAAGAGAAGGCATAAAGTCTCTGGGGAGAGAAAAGAAATAGAATTATCTACAGAAATCTTTTTTTGCTTGACCTTTGAAGGACTCTGGTCATATTTGGTCATTCCTCTATTGTGTCCTAACCTTTGAAAGTTTATCAATGAAATGAAACAAATTGTTATAAAATGCTACCTTCTCTAACATAAACTTAAACTCAGTATTGTGGTGATTAAACAAATAGCTGATATTTTTAAGTAATCATGTCTTAATGAAATACTTTACACTAAATATTCTGATATCAGAGACAACCAATACTATCGAAAATTAATACTATAATCTCTCCTTAATATGAGTCAGTAATACATCAAAACCCAACTTTCTCTCACTTTCCAATTTCATAACTGCAGTGAAAAAAAATGAGGCAAATATGCATGCCTAGTAGGAGAATTTATTTAAGTAAAGTATTGCGAAGAATACACCTGAATAAAAAACAGAATAAATACACTTCAGAGGGATTTGTGTATAGATACAGTTTACATATATAAACATAGATACATATATTCATATATGTCACTAATATACATCTGTCATTAAGCTTTACTAACTTATAGAAGTTATGTGATTCAAATTAATCATTTTTTTTTTGGTATTTTGCTGTTGTTGCTTTTATTTTTGTTGTCTTTGAGACAATGCTGTGCTGTGTTGTCCAACAAGACCTTAAACTGCAAGACTCAAGGTACCCTCACTCACACTTTAGTCTGAGTAGCTGGGACTACAGGCATGAGCCACTGGGCTTGGCTTCACGGGTACTTCAGAAAATAACAAAAAAACAAAACTTTTCCGTTTCAAACATATTTCTCCTCACTCTTGCATTCCTTGCCAACTAAAATATTAAAAACACTGTTAAAATGTGTTATACACTTGTACTAATTCCCCACAGTGAATGTAATCATGATGCATTACAAATATGTCCTAAAGTAGTCAAAGAACCCCCCATTAAAAATCATATGTGGGAATATCATTCAAAAATAAAAAGTAAAAACATGCCAAAAATTATCACAACATGGACTAACCCCAAAGTCATAACGCCAAGTGAAATAAGAAGGCACAAAAGATTATATTGTACGATCTGACTTATATGATGACTGCAGAAAATGTGGAGTCAAGAGACAAGAAGTAGCTTCCAAGTTGGTTAAGGCGGCCAGAAGGAACAACAGCTGTAAATGGCTCCAAGGGGTCTTTTAAGTATGATGGGAATGTAATAAAATTTGACTTTTATAATGCTTGGATCACTCTATAAATTTAATAAAAATCACTGGATTTCATACTTAAGTATATACATGAAAATACTGTATGAAGATTTCACCCTAATAAAGTTTGCTAAAAAGCCTATGCATTTACGCTTGGGTAGAGAAGTCACATAGGTTACACAGAATGGAGAAAAAAGTATAATAGGATTTTGAAATTCTGAAAGCATTCATTTTTATGGAATTACTCTTTTAGAACAGAATCTTTTGCCTACTTATCTCTGGGAGTATTTAAGAATGTATCTCTCTTGAATACAGAGAAGAAATTGATAATCAATGTTGTTGAAAGGGAGCATTCCTCAAGGAACAGACAGAGGAGGCCTAGAGGTCAACCCAAATAAATCTTTACCTACTGATATTTTCCATAAGAAGCATTCATATGACTTACTCTTACTTTGGCCAGCATGAAACCCAGCCTTCTGCTCAGTGGTAGGAGGAAGCTATGCTGGAATACACAACGTTTTAGACCTTGTATTTCAGGATTCTCTTGGAACAACTCTTAATATCTACCTATTATTAATGGAATATTCTTGCTGACTAACTGGTTATAGAGAAGGTGGTATCTTATGGAAAAACTGGAAGAAATTAAGATACAAACTTTCTAGTATAAATGTAAACTCACCTAAACCTATAAAACAAAAGTAGATAGAATCATTTGTAAATTACCATTTTGTTCTTTTTTTTAAAAAAAAAATACATTGTTTTTTGAAGTTTGAAGTTCAAAGTGAAATGGATTGGAAAATACCATTTCCATGTACTTCCACTCCTATACATACATGACTACCCCCTAATCAATATCCTGCATCATGCTGTAAACTTGTTACAATCCATGAAGTTACACTAAAAACCTCATTATCACCCAAACTCCATAGCTCACATGAAGCTCAGTCTTGGTGCTGTGCATTCTATAGCTTTTGACAAATGTGTAATGACAATTTTCACTACTGTAGTATCATACAGAATAGGTTCACTGCCTCAAAAGTCCTTTGTGCTCCACCTATTCATTCACTGATGGATTTTACTCTTCACAGTTTCTTTTTTTCCTCAGAAGCTCATACAGTTGGAATCACACAGTATACAGCCTTTTCAGATTTGCTTATTTTAGTTAGGAAGATGCACTTAAGGTTCCTCCAGCTCTTTTCACGGCTTGATAGCTCATTTATTTTTACTGCTGAATAATATCTTGTTGTCTGGACTTATCATGGTTTATCCATTTAATACTGAAGGGCATGAAAGTTGCTTCCACGTTTTGACAACTTTGAATAAAACAGCTATAAACATCCACACATAGATTTTTGTGTGGCCGTCAGTTTTCACCTTCTTTGAGTAAATACCAAGGAGGGTGAGTGCTGGATTCTATGAACAGATTAGTTTTATAAATAACTGCTAAACTGTCTTTCAAAGGGGCTGTACCACTTCACATCCCCACCAGCGATGAACAAGGGCTCCTTTTGCTTACATCCTTGACAGCGTTTGGTGTTGCTGTTCTACATTTAGACATGCTGATATGATTTTTGGTAGGATCTCATTCTTCCCTTAATATGCAAATCTACAATGGCTCCTTTATTCTAATAAGTTATAATTCTGGAAGCTTACTGGCTTAGCTCTCAAACTGTACATGAAATTACTGTATTGAAAACCTATATCTTTATTTGATCATACTTTCTTACCAGATGAATATTCCTAACTTCTTTTCCAATATGACTACCTCCAAAGTAATTTAAATAAGCTTTTTCAGTCCTGACCTCCCTTATTAGTCAACCTGGTATATATAATACTCATCCTTTATCAGTCACTGTGAAAATTAAGCAAAAAAAAAAAAAAAACAAACAAAAAACTTTTCATCACAGTTCTATGGACAAAAACCATGACTCTTGACACTTTAGAATCACTAGAAGGCTAAGAGAATAATTCATACATTATATGATCTTTATAAGTACTAGCAGAATTAATATACTTCTTCCCCTCTGCACTTTGGATGAGTCTGTGTTTTTGCTTAGTATAATTTATTTCCCCACTGACATAGTTCCTTCTACCAAACTAAAATACAAGAATAATTTAATACAATAGGAATCTATTTCTGTGTCCTGTTTTGTACTTACTAGCATATATTTTAATGACTGGCTCTAAATTTTCAAAATAGTGAAGGCTGTTTAGAATGACTTTTTCTAGAAAAGGAAGGTAAGCAGCAGAGCTTGATAAGGGGAAAGGTTACCAGCAAGTTTTATCAGTTTAGTGAAGGAGAGCTGCTCAATGTGAGGGATATCGTGCAATTATCACCAAGAAAGCATGGCTCCTACCAATTATTCACCCAGAGCAGCGATGCTGAAGAGAGAGGAGAAGTGTCCCTCAAATCACCAGGCTACTGATTAATTCTGTGAGCAGTATTCCAAAAGTAGTTTTGCTACTATCCCACACATAGATGTCAGCATCTATTACACATGAATTATAAAGTGCATTCTACATAGGAGGTAGTTTTCTTTTTCTGCTTTTAAACCTTACAATAGCCATAAGGTCAAAAGAGCTATTGATACAAACAGAAGACAAATATGTGAAACTTTTGAGGCCCAGGGAAGTTTAATAAGTTACCTGAGGTCATATTGGTAATTACGTGGCTGACCTGGGATTTAAAAGTCTGGCTGAATAAATCCAGCTCTTTTTACACTGCTCTACTGCTCCTAATTTGGACCATGAAATGTAAGTGTTCTTCCCAAGATAAAAACAGCTACTGTGTTCCAAATGAATTCAAAGACCTTCAAAAGAAAGGCATTGATATAAGATATATTACTTACAGAAGAAATTCAAATAAAGTATCCAAGCAATGGAAAAAGTGAAGTGGAATGTGTTTCTAGTGTTCATTTCTTATAAGAACCTCCTCAGGAATGAGAAAATATGGGGCATGAGGCAGATTGTTGTCAACTCGCCACAAGCATTTCTTCAATAAAATATATTGAATTAAAGAGGATGGGAACAAAAGAGCCAGGGTAACAAATACATTCAAAGAAAGGAAGGGGAAGCAATACAGAACTATGTGTAAGAAGATGCAGAGAATGTCAGAGGAGACCATGGAAAACTGGAGGGCAAATTTAAGATTCTGAAGAACCAAAGGGTATGCTAAATGAATGGAAGAGGGTTCTTGTTCAGAACATTCCAATCACTAAAAAGTGAAGAAACAAATATAAACACAGAAATGCAGGAATAAAATAGCTACATGTATAAGCTCCACATTATCAACCACAGTTCTTTGGCTTGTTTTCATTTTGAACCTTCTGAGACTGCATGTTACAAGAGTAAATGGCACATACTATGCAATGTAATATGCAGCAAGTGATGTTCAGACATGTATAACCTCAGAATTGCTCCCCTAAAGCAAATTTGGGGGGCATTATGAAATGTGGGTAGCTAGGATAATATTCACTTATGAGTGTAATATTACCAAAAAGGTATATAACATACATTAACATTAAAATGATACACAGTGGAAATATGTAAGAAAATATATGGGTGTATCTCAAATAGGTACCAAATTTGAAGATAAATCAAAACTGTATGAATACATAGTCCTTTTGTTAAAATAATTAAAGACTGTAGTATCATTCTAAGCACAGTTTAGTGCCCAAGAACCATCATTTCTCTGACATAATGAGAAGCACAGACAAATATAAACATTTTAGAAAAGAATATGTGATGTATTTAAAGCCATTACTACAATACTGTATGGTGCACCCAAAGCTATTAATCATTTAAAAAAATGTTACTGGCAAGCAACATGTCAGGTACTGGAAACACAAATGAATAAATGCCCTCTGTCTACCATATTGTTCTCATAATATCACTAGGAACCATGTTCATACTATATTTAAAGTGCTACACCAGAAACATTACATACAGTCTTACTTGAGCTCAGGAATCTGGAGACAGGAAAAGTGCCCTAAATTCTTATCAAAACAACAACAAAAAACAACCATACCAAAAAGCCCTTATGCCAAGTGTAAGAGTACAGTATATAACCCTAACCAGAGTCAGGAAAAATACTGACTAGAGTCATGTCACCCAGTGAGTAATCACACTTATTTTTCCCAAGAACCAGTAAAATTAACAAAACAAACCATAGTCTAAGGTGCTCCTCATCCTTTGACCTTAAGAAAGTACTCCAATTTAGCAAAGCATAATAACACCCATAAAGCACTTAAAAATCAGAACTGATTCTGTTTATAATGATTTGGGACAAGATAGGGGCCTCAAATGTGTAAGAGAAATTATGATGTTCAACAGTTCTAATTAGTGCATCTAGTCATAGCACAAAACAGAGATACAATTTTGCACAAACTTCATTGTCATTCTTCGAATTAGTCAGCAGCAAAAAAGACCAGTACTGATAGTAAAGCAAATGGTTTTTTCCACATTGCGCTTATAAATGATGCTCAATAAACACAAAGTAAAAAGTTGGATGTGAAGATTCTGGAGGGAAAATTTAGGAAGGAAAATCAATAACTATGTCTATTTGTGTCCACATCCTTGGCTAACAATAAACAAATGAAACCCTAAACCCAAAGCAAAGCATTTAAAGATTGCACATTACAAATGGAAAGCTAGGAAGATCAGATCAGACAGTTAAATCACACACATTGTAGGCTGAATTTTTTGTTTGTTTGTTTGTTTTTGTTTTTTTCTGGTACTGGGAATCGAACTCACGACCTTGCACTTGCCAGGCAGGTGCATGCTACTGAGCTAAATCCCCAACCCCTGTTTGCTGATTCTTTTAACTAATGTGGTCATCACCCTCTTCTCACAACTATTGTTTCTCAATCCCAGCAAGTGTTGCATGTCTAAGTTCTAGAAAGGGCGCTACAATAAAGGAGACAAAAGAAGCTCCACATCAGTTTACTCAATTACTTTGCAATCTCTAAGCATTCCTCTTACCCCACTGTTAACCTTATTTAGTAGATTAAAACACTTCTTTTCACTATGAAAATTGTAAATCCATATTATTGTGTAATGGTGAGAAAAATATAGTTCCCTGTATGAAGCCATCAGATTTGTTCTGGCCAACAAGGTGTTCAGAGACATAATCCAACTACAGGCCTGAAAGCCTGAAAATTATAGTAAACATTTAGTGATCTGCCTTAGAAAAGACATTCTCTAGGAAAGTTCAATATAGGTCCAAGAGCAAAATTACATGCAACAAAATTAAACTGTACCTTCATCCTTAAGCCAAGAATGGCTGACCTACAGCATGAAGCAGAGAAGTAGCTGAGCCATCAGACACAATGAACATGGAACAAAGACTTTTGAAGTCATTGCATCAAAGTGTTGCTTATCAGCGTTACTGTGGCTATAGCTGACAGATCCACATGTTTCTGAGTGTTACTGGTTGCTCTCTTAATTACCATGGTCCTTTTAGTCTGGACTAAATATCCTGTTCTATTTCTATTAACCAAATCAAGGCTCTACTCTACCCAATGCGCTTCCTAATGAGTCCCTTTGCTTAGAAATTGGCTTTCTGGTGTTACATTCTCCTAATATTCTTCCTAATTGAAACCTACTGTCCACTCCCTTCAATAAATGGCAATGAACAACTGATTCATATATGGGTGATAAATAAATCACACTAATCAGTGCTACTATTTATCAGGAAATAATTATAGGTCAAGCATATTTATAACTATATTTAAATTAATATTCACAATGATACTGCAAGACAGATTTTTTAATTGCTGTTTTCTCAGTGCAGTTCAGTTATTCTTCCAGCCTCTCCTTACAAAAAGGGGATATAACCTGCCCAGGAAACCACAGCTACCTCTTCTGAACTGGAACCACAATTCCAAATCAAATACAGTTCTCCTGGTAATCCATGTCATAACTTTGTTTTTGACAAATAAATTTCATTTAGCTCAATGGCTGTATAATTCTAGGGAGATATTCAAATTTTCATCCAATGTTCAAAAACAAATAGTTTTCCACTTAAAATCATATAGATTTAAAAAGTCTAGTTATAATCTCAAGTATGTTTTTTAAAACCTATTTCAGGTTTGATAATGTTGTATAGATTCTGAGTATTTAGACCCTTACTTCAGAATATTATAACTAGACCTTGATTAAAACTGTTTTATTATTATTAATAGTCATTTTATTTTTCCTTCTATTCTTTTTTCTTGTCCCTTCTTTCCTTTTCCTCTTCCTCCTCCCTTGTTCCCCCTTCTCATTTGAATATTTTGTTCTCATTTTCCAATACTTACTATATTTTGGCCCTTATTTACACTCTTAGTGTTTCACACCAGAAAAAAAAAAAACGTGGCATTTAAACATGTGTGCTCAATTTACTTCACTTATGATTATGATCTCAAGGTGTATCCATTTAGCTAGAAATGTCTCAAGTTTAGCCTTCTTCATGACTAATAGTACTCCATTGTATAAAAAGCCATATCTTTTTTATCCATTCATTGGTTCATAGGCATTTAGGCTGTTTCCAAAATTTAGCTATAACAAATTGTGCAGCTATAAACATGGGTGTGCATATATTACTGTGGTATGATGCTTTTAGTTATTTCAGGAAGATACCCAGAAGGAGAATAGCTGGGTTGAATTGAACCTCCAGTTTTAGGTTTTTTAAGAATCTCCACACTGATTTCAAAAGCGGTTGCATCAGTCTATATTCTCACTTACAGTAGAGAAGTGTTCCTTTTCCCTTACAGTCCTTACAACGTTTGTTATTGGTTGTTTTATTGATAAAACAGGCATTATTATTGATAATAAGGCATTCTTTCTGGAGTGAGATGGAATCTCAGGACTGTTTTCCATTTACATCTCTCAAATAACCAGTGGTGTTGAATTTTTTTCATATATTTATCTGCCACTTCTACTTCTTCATCTGAGAAATGTCTATTCACTTCAGATGTGAACTTTTGGAATTGTTCTTTAAATTTGGGGGTCTGATTTTTTTGAGTTCTTTATATATTCTAGATATTAATCCTTGAGGAACAGTTAGCAAAAATTTAACTTTTTCATTTCTATCCTTATTCCTTTTTTTCCTCTTATCTAACTGTTCTGGCTAATATTTCCAGAACTATACTGAGTAAGACATATTGGTGGACATCCTTGCCTTGTTTCTGATTTTAGAGTGAAAGGTTTCTTTGTTCATTTAGTGTGATGCTGCATGTTGGTTTGTCATAAATGCCTTTTATCAGATGGTGATAAAGACAATCTATTCCAATTTTTTCCAGGGTTTTTATCATGAATGGGTTTGGGACTTTGTCCAATAATTTCTGTGCACCTACTGAGATGATTACATGATTTTTGTCCTTGTATCTGTTAATATGGTATATTACATTTATTGATTTCTGTGTGTTGAACTATCTCTGCCTCCTTGGGATGAAATCTATTTGGTCATGGTGTATAATCTTGTTCATGATTTGATGCATTCTCCTTGCCAGTAACTTATTGAGGATTTTTGCATCTGTGTTTATTAGGGAGATTGGTCTGTATTTCTCTTCATTGGTTTGATTCTTCTCTGATTTTGGTATCAAGATAATGCTTGCTTTCCAGAATAAACTTGGGACTACTGCTTCCCTTTTAATGTCACTGAGAAACAGTAGCATAAGATCATCTCTAAATCTCTTATACAACTCAGCAGCAAATCTGTGAAGGCCTGGGCTTTTCTTTTTGGGTAGGTTTTTAATTACATCTTTAATTGTATTGACAGATCTTGGTTTACTTAGAATTTTTATATCCTCTTGATTCACCTTTGATAACTCATGTGTGTGTAGAAATTTTTCCATTTTTTCTGTGCTTTCTAGTAACCTTTCCATTTCTGCTGTGTTTCCCATTTTATTAGAATATAGGTTCTTGAAGTAGGTATTGATGGTTTTCTGTATTTCTGCAAGATCTGTTGTGATTTCACCCTTCTCATTCCTTATTGCATGGATTTGAGTCTTTCCTTTTTTTTTTTTTTTCTTAATAAGGTTGTCTAAGGATTTGTCAGTTTTATTAACCTTTCAAAGAACAACTTTTTATTTTGTTGTTTCTTTGTTTAATTTTCTTAGTCTCCATTTCATTAATTTTTGTTGTGATCTTCATAATTTTCTCCCATGTATGAGCTTTGGATTTGACTCATTTTTCTTTTTCTAGAAGCTTCTTTTTCTAGAAGCTTAAGGGTTAGCCTTAGGTGGATTATTTGAGCTTTCTCTGTTTTCTGAAATGGAAATTCACTGCTATAATTTCCCTACATAAGTGTGGTTTCATTGTGTCCTTAAATTCAGTATGTTGTATTTGCATTATGTTTTAATTGCAGAAACTGCGTATTTTTTCTTTAATTTCACCTGTGACCAATTGGAGGTTCAGATAGGTGTTATTAATTTCCATGTGTTTACGAAGTTCTTGTAGTTTGTTTGACATTGATTTCCAACTTCATTCAAGTATGGTTTGATAATATGCATGGGATAACTTTAATTCCTTTATATTTACTTAAGTATGTTCTGTGAACTCGTATGTGGTCTACTTTGGAGAATATTCCATGTGCAGATGAGAAGAATGTACATTCTGCTGTTGTGGGCTGGAACACCCTGTAGACATCTACTAAGTCCATTTGTTCAAAGTTTGGTTCAGTTCTCATATTCATTGTTCATTATTTTTCCAGTTGATCTGTCTAGTTTTGATAGTGGTATAGTGAAGTCCTCCATTACATTTGTATTAGTGCTTATTTGATTTTCCATGTCCATTAATATTTGTTTTATATAGTTAGGTGCACTGGTATTTGTTGCATATATACTTATGATTGCTATCTCTTCCTCCTGCTTTGTTCCCTTTACAAGGATGCTGTTACCTTCTTTGTCTCTCTTACTCAGTCTTGGCTTGAAATCCAGTCTGCAAACAGAATAGCTACCCCTGCTATTTCCAGGTTCCCAACACATGAAGTATTGTTTTCCATCCCTTGATTTTCAGTCTGTGAATTTGTTTTTGAATTAAATGTGTTTCTTACATGCAGCATATTGTTGGATCTTCCTTCTTAATCCATTGTGCCAGTCTGTTTCTTTTGATTGGAAATTGAGACCACTAATACTGATGGTTACAACTGATATATATTGAAATTATCTTTGTTATGTTATTTTTTCTGTTGCTGTCTTTTTTCCTCCTCTGTTTAATTGCTTGTCTTGCCTGGTAGAGCCACTCTGTTGGGGGTTCATGGAGTTGTAATCCTTGTTATCTCCTTCTAGATTGTCCTTCACAACATTTTGGACTGCTGATTTGGTGTTCATGAATTTCCTTAGCTATTTTTTGTCACGAAATTATTGTATTTCTCCATCAATTTTGAAAGATAGTTTTGCAGAGTTCATCAATCTGGGTTGGAGGTTGTTTTGTTTTAGGATTAGAAATACTTCATGCAAAGCTCTCCTTAACTTGAGGGCTTGTGTTGAGAAGCCTGCTGTGATTCTGATGGGCTTTCCTTTAATAGGTGATTTGTTTATTTTTCCAACAGCTTCTAACAATCTGTTGTGGTGTTAAATTTTTGGTTCTTGACTATTATAGGACTTGGTGTAGCTTTTTAAAAAATCGTGGTTAATTGGGTTTTATATGCCTCACTTATCTGTAAATCTAATTCTTCTCCCATACTTGAAAAGTTTTCTGCCATGACTTCCGTGAATGGGTGTTTTGTGTCATTTATGTTATCTCCTGTATTTTCTTTGACTGTGATCAATTTTATGTTATTCTTCCTTGTGTTATCTAGCAGCTACTAGATTAAATTTTTGTATTCCCTTGCTATTTTTAAGAAGTCTTTCTTTTCCTGATCACTAACCATAATCCTGTCTTCTATATCTGAGATTCTGTCCTCACATTGGCTTATTCTGCTGCATATACCTTGAATGAATTTTTAATCTCCAGGATATCTGTTTGAATGTGTTTCATTGATTCCATTTCTTCCCCATGTTGGGTGTTTATGTTTTCCATTATTTTTCTAAGCTCCTCTATTTGTTTTTAAATCTGTATCTGTTCTAGAGTCACTAAGCTTGTATTTCTGTATGGTCACGATTCCTGTAGCTATCTGAGAAGTTATTTCTCATTTAATCTTTTCTGGAGTCTCATTAATCTATTTTATTATTTTTGCTGTTACTACATCAGAGAGTCCAAGTGGATGGCTTTGGTAAGTTGGAAGTCTGGGGTTGCATGTTGCTTCACTTCTCATTTTCTAACTCAGTAACCACTGCAGTCTTCTCTGTCTACTGCTCTGTTCCACTGCTGTTTCTCCATGGAGACCTCTAGGGTTGCTAGTAGCCCCTGTGTATCTGCAGGTTGAAACTACCCCTCCCATGCAATGAGTCAGGGCTCAGGAAAAAAATGCTACTGAGCACTCCTTTCTTCTGCATTGTGACCCCTCTCTTCACTCTTATTATGGGCTTTCCTTCTTTTTCATTTTAGAGAATAAAAAAATAAAAAATGATACA
>NW_004955480.1:3135756-3278269 GCF_000276665.1 Chinchilla lanigera | reverse complement strand
AGCGAAATAAATCAGGCCTACATGTGTAAACATCATTTTGTCTCCCTAATGTAGGAAAGTGGGCTTCACTTCTTATTTCAGATTTATCGTGGGTCACAGGGACCCACTTCCCTCATACTTCTCTTCCTTACCTTGCTATATTCTAGTGTCTGGTCACCAAATCTGAGAGAGGCTGTTTCTCTGCTGCTTACCACTTCACCATCTTCCCAGAACTCCTCAATATCATATCTTTGAAATGGAAAGCATAACGTTTGCAAGTGAAAGGACTGGTATCCATGTTACAACTGGATATTTTCTAATGAGCAAAGTTACTTGCTGTGTAGATGTGGGAATGCTGATATAATTTTTCAGCTCAATTGAACAGTATGAACTATAATATCTAGCAAGTATCACAAGAGAAGTGAGAATGGACTGGATAAAGCAATAAAAGTATCACTTCAAAAGGAATATTACTACTACTCATAGTTGTCCTAGAAATAATGAATGGTAAAGTTTAAATATTTGGATATATTCTTACCTAGAAGACTAGCTTGATTCTAGTTCTGAATGAAGGAATGACTAACATCCCATAATAGTTGAGTCCTAGAATTATGGGACCACATAGAACTGAGCCTCAATCCTATGTCTGTTTCTAGTTATTTTTTCATAAAATTCCTTCCAGTGGTACATCAGTTTTCCCATCTGTAAAATGGATACATTGTAATAAAAGTATCTACCTATGGAGCTATTGAGGAAATTGAATGAAAACTGTAAAATAATTTAGCACAATATCAAGGTTAGATACTCTGGTACACTGAACTTCTGTAACCTCACAGTAAGAATGAGAACTATCTTTTCCAAGGGAGACCAGGTCTTTGAAAGGGCAGAGACAGTCAGGGAAACATACAAAAGGAAATAGCAAAGGAAAGGGAATGTGTAAAAACATGAGTTGTTTTGGCAGCTGTATGGAAAACAGTAAACCAGGGAATGATGCCTCATGCCATGTGGGCCAGTGAATGTACATATGAGGCGACACAGAGGGTTAAAGTCCCCGAAAAGGTTGACCATGCACTGTAGCTCATGTAAGCAACCAGATTCTACTGTAGCTTCTGGGGGTAGGGAATGCCTTTGTGGAAAGGAAAACAGAAGCAATTTAAAATGTACCACTTCCATTGTGTAGTAGTGAGAGTGATACATGTTTGGAGATGCTGTTTTCACCTTTGAATTGTTTATCAGATTTGAGCCTAATTGGGTTTGATTGGAATCATGGGAAGCCACTAATTAAAATGATTAACAATATCAATAACAGCAAGGGGAATAGAAAAGGAAGCCTCTTATTTTTAATGGGCTGAACACTGATTCTTGCTGGCTGAATGAATAGAAGTTAATTGAGGAGTGACACTGGGTAACAAATTTCTGAAATGTCTATTTTCATGTTCTTAATAAAGGGCACATGTTCAAGAAGCTCAGAGCTGGACCAAAATTATAAATCCTGACAAGTCTTCACTAAATGAATTGCAACCAATTTCTAACCTCAGAATATTTGTAGGCACCTTATTATCGAGGATGACTTCCCCTGGATGTTTTGCTTAACACAGGTTATATTTCAGCTTTGCCACCGACCTTTATGTTACTCTAATCTGCTTTTACTTACAAATGTGATTTCTGCAAATGGGCTTTGAATGGAACAGATCTGAGACACAATAGCAGGACACAATCTAACTTAAGCAGGGAAGGAAAGTTGGATTCTCTGGGTTTTTCCTTACTATTACATCTTGATATCGCTGGCTTGGTTTATTTTTGGAAGATAAGTTAAGTCATTTGAAAGTTATTTTTCACCACTTAAAATGGTCAACCTCTAGCTCCAAAGAGGGCCATCACTGCATTCCTGATGCCCAGCACAAGCTCCTCCTTGGGGTAGATAAACACAATATCTAGAAAATCTCATGCAAGCACACTTGTGTTATCTTGCTAGCTGCTCAAACTGAGATATACTTAGTACGAGCCTATGAAATACCTGGTCATTCCTGCCCTCTCCCATATATTGAATAAGAAAGGGACTCTGAATGAAGGCACAAGAATACTTGATCAAGTTATTTACAGTCTGCAAACATCAGCTAGTCCTTGCTAACACTCTCTACTTATTTTATAATTGGGTGGGATATTTGTTTCTGATTCCAGTTCGACTTTTAAAGTATTTATTATCCTTGCTTTAAAGAAAATTAACTCTTGCATAGAGCGCTGTTGTTTCTAAAATTAATTCACAAAATTATGACCTGTGTCCTTCCTTCCATGTCTCCTTGATTCGGGGTGCTGAAAGAGTGAATTATTAAGGGCACAGGCTCTGTAATTCTGAAAACTAAACTCAGAGGCTACCTCTGCACTTCCTATGTGATGGGGCAAGATATTTAACATCTTTAGTCCTACTTTTGTATTTGAAAGAGAGGAATGAAATGGTAATGTGTCCAATGGAACTGCCAGGAGAACTATTAAAAAAGAGCACTTGTAAAAGTGTTTAGAACTTTGTCTGGCCTTGAACAATTACTAGGTAAGTGTTAGCTGGTTTACTACTCATTTTACTTTCGCAACTTCATGAATTCTTACAGGGTGTGGTAGATTACATTTATCTTTGGGTCTCCATTGGTGAACACAGTGTTTGGCATGTGACAGGTCCTTAACACAGACCTATACTACCATTCACAATTGGACAGGTCAAAGCTCTAAGATTAAAATTGACTGTGGCCTTTAGTTCTCCATATGGTGTCAGGGCAAGAAATCACATTATCTTAAAGTGAATCCTTTTTCTACCACAGTTATCCCCCTACAAAGTGGTAACTTATTGTCTTAGCCCCTGGACATATATTAAAGAGCTTGGTGCTGGGAAGGGTCAGTCAATACTAGATGGATTGAATTTTCTCTTTCAGGTCTTAAGTTGCAAAATACAACAGAAGGTAAAATACTGTTTCATTATAATTTCTCAGGTGCTTTTTTTTTCTTTCTAAATGTATCTGTATTCAGTTAGCATAGTTATTTTCAATAACAGCCACAACAAAAATTAAAGCAAGATATACTGTCTTTAAACAAATCTTTTACAGAGCCTAAGTTATATAATGAATGAAAAACAGTTCTGAGATATCTCCAGGGACTTCAAAAGCAAGAATCTGAGAGCCCTGAACTCATCATAGAGCAGCTCTTCCTCCATGTCCCTAACTCCTCCTAAACTGCACTGAACCTGCAGGATTTCAGCAAGCACCATTATAAATCCACTGCTGGAACCCGGTGGTTTCTGACTTTCCTGCATGCAATTATCTCTTCATTAATAGATCAATTTAATTTATCTAAATTCCCTGGATGAGATAATGGAACTATTTCCATTTTTGAAAGAGGATGAACTGCAAGGTATACATACAGCAGTGTGGATCTTCCTAAGTGGTTTAAGTAAGCACTTAGTGAAGGGGTTGCTAAGCTAGGTATTGAAGAAACCCTAACTCCTCTGATATACAAAGGGTTGGTAGAGATTTATGTACCTTTAATCTTTCTTAAACTAAAGGTAACATGGCTAAAGTTATTAGTCAATAAGAAGTCAATGAAACTTAAGCTTTTATGTCTTTTAAATTTACAAATGGGTTATATGGGTATTACTTGGTTGGTTGTTGGTCTAAAAGAGAACATAGATTTAGATTATATTCTTTTGTTGTTTTTGTTCTTGCATGTTATCTCAGATATCTGGCAATAAATTTCATGAATCATACTAAGGCAATGAAATGTTCTATGTTTAGAATGATTCATATGCCATATCAGATATTTTCAAAGCATGAATTCACTTCATAGCAATGTTTTTTGATCTCACACAGCTGTTTAGTCCTTCCATTGATGACAACCTGCTAGCAACAAGTTATATACAGGGCCAAGTTCAGCTAAGGGCCAGGAAGAAGACATGATAAGGTCATTTCATTTTGGTTAATGCAATATTTCTTTTCTAGAGCTAAAGGTTTCTGAGGATTCTGAGTGCAATTTTATGAAAGTTGCTAATGTTTAGTGAATCTATACAGAGTTAGTAAGGTTAAGGACTATACTGTACAAAGGTAATCTCTAAACTGAAATCAAGGCAAGATTATCATTGCCATAAAGCATGTAAAAATACATATTACTATAATTTTTTTGTGGGAAAATATGACTCAAATATAAGTCCTCCTAAGTGCTCTTTTTCTAGAATGGCTAGCTGTTGTAAATGTGGGTAAGTTGATCTATGCACAATTATCTCACCAATATAATAAAAAATGCAGAAGTGAACTGTCATGAAAAACCTAGATAGTTATGCACAAAAAGATGGGACATGTAGCCATAAACTGTCAATGAAAGACTGGAAAGTTGACATTTAAACCAATATGAACATGTAAACAAAATGAATTCAATTTGAAATGCATAGTAATTTTAATTTATAAATAATTTCTATTGGCCATGCTAGTTTACATTTGCATTTCCAATTATAAATTGGAGAATACTGCTTTAAAAAAAAAGAACATGATTTCACCAGAATTCCAGGGATAGAGCAAAGTTACACTGATGAATATTAGAAATGATGAAAAAGTAGAGAAAAGAGTCAATAAGACTGAAGTCTACAGCCTTCCATTTGCATATGCCTCTTGTATCTTGTAGAATTGTGGCTGAAAATTCCAAAGCCATGTTCACGTATATTGCCATCAAATATCACTCCTGGCTACCTCTATGAGTAAACACCCTGCAACTCTTGATGAAATTTTAAACTGAGTTGAATGTAGCTAAACAAATAAAACTCAGAGCATGGGACCTCTTCTGTGTAATTTATTGCTGATTTAATGGATAACAGGCTAACTAATGAATACAGCAGTGCCCATTCCCCATCTCTCTTACTTGGATGTCTCTACTAAATGAAAGTGACACATCCTGCCAGATTCCTTGCAAAAGAAAATGCTCATGTGATAGACACATCCTTTGCCAAAGGAAGGGAAACAGAAGTTTGATAGACCACTGTAAACATTAGTGTTTTCCACTCAATGGGACTGACATGGCCAGAGTTAATGTCTCCCTTTTTCCTTCTGCTTGGGAACGGATGGTATGCCTGGAAGCAAGCCAACTGTCTTCTGTGTGTGAACACAAGATGCTCACAAAAGATACCAAACCATGGCTCTGATACGGCTGATGCACAAAATTGAAATAAGTCATTTATCTACCTCAAACTTTCTTAGTATAGAAGGAACTTTAAGCCTTAATTAAAATAGTGCTAGTTTGGTTTCATATTACAGATGAAGAAATGAACACATCTCTTGGGACTGTTCACAGATCATCCACTTTACCTTATGAGTAAATATCTGGGAGTGTTTCCACCATGCACTTGACCCTCAGAACCATAATCCAAACTCAGGCTTCTCAAAACATTTAGGTTTGGAAACACAGTACATTTGCACATATTCTGTCCTAATCACAAAGGACAATGAAAGCATAGAATTTGGTCCCCTAGCAGAAGAAAATGAAATTTCCAAATTCATTAATGTTCTGTACAATATTGTTGCAATACTGTTAACAGGACAAGCAGTACAAGTTCATATACAGGTGATCCTTTTGAACCGCTAAATTTGTAAAATATTTATATTTGTTAGTGCAGCCTTTATGTGTTCACAACAATGACAGTAACTTTCTCTCAGGTAGCCTACTGCATAGAAACAATCAATACTGTAATGCAGAAACCATTTCAGGAAATATCAGAAGCTATCAATTGTCCACTAATTGGAAGATTGTTTCTGTAAGTGAACAGCTATAAAGTTCTGACTGTTCAAATCACTGTAATCATTTTATTTGTCCTATTCTCTAGAGGAATCTTAAAATCTGCAGTGACTGCTTTGTTATTTCAAATCTGCCTAGTAATTTTCCAATGTATTAAAGGACATTCAGCGTTGACACTGTTGGGGGAAAAATTGGGCATCTGCCAGATAGAACTGCGCATTTTCAGTCACTGCAATTATTCTGTATTAACACATCGAATATTTAAACAATATCACACTTTCATTTTTTTCTTGGCTAATAACTTGACGGGATCATACATCTTTATTCAATTTGAATAAATATAAGAATTATTTCTAGCTTGTGCACATTATGCTATGCTCAATCAAATGGCTGGTCTTGAGTTACTGTCAGTCACGTAACTCTGTATGACCTCCAGAACAAACCAAAACAAAACCTAGTTTCTAGAATATACAGCAATTTATATAATGTTGGAAAAATACTAAAACATAAATCAACGTATGTGCCGTATTTTTCCCAAGAATTCAAACACTTTTATATCATGAAATGTCCAGTCATTACCAAAGGCTGTCAAAATAATCTTCCCTGCCCACAGTTTTAACCACATTCCTCCCCTTCTCAAACCTTCAGCGCTACCTGTCACCTTGTTTATCAAATTTAAGTTATTCTCACTGTTTCAGAGGCTTCCATCTGCCCACAATTAAAATTCCTTTCTTAATTTCTTTTTCTCCATTGCCTTTCATAGACACACTGCAATTCATGGGCTATGTCATGCTGCGATATAATTGGTTAAAAGAATAATACACAGAAAGTCAGAAAGCCTATAACCTAGACAAATTATATAAACGCTTTGAATCCTTTCTTTCTCATGGAATGTCAGGGTTTATACATATATTTCTTTCCTGCTGTATCTTTCTGTTGTAACCACTCATATCTTTATGATCATTTTCCAACCTACTGTGTGTTTAAATCTCTTGCATATTTCTCTTTATTTTAAATACTTTGTCAAGTAGGTTTGGCAAAAGATCTTTGGAAGCACTGCAAAGGTTTAAAGTTCTGGAGAATGATTTAGTACTTCTTGAGCATGTATTAGATTGACATTACTTCATTCAATAAGTACTTGCAAATATACAGTAGAGAAGTGAAAATATTTTCTAATATTTATTAGTTTATATTTTGTTTTGTACTGTATTTTTAATTTTTAGTTGTTAAATTTGATTCATTTTTAAATTGTTGTTGTGATTAAGTAGCTGTTCTCTGTAATACTGTCATCAGGGTCACGCCCTACTAGGGAAAGGTCATAAATAACAAATTGAGTGAGAAGCTACCACATCCACCTTCCTCCCCCAGCTGAGCAGAGATTGCCAGGAGGAAAAAGAGGGAGGCCATTCATAACTAGCACTAAAAGTCCTGACTGACTGTATGCATTAGGGAGATCAAGATCAGCTAGGCTTCAAACAGAGAGTTGAGAACCTCAAACTATATCCTGTGCTCTCGATTAGTGATATTTGCTATGCCCTCATAGTCCACCTTGAATCTGTCCATTTACAAACTTCTCTTAACAAGATGAGTAGTGACTCTTACACTGTTGAATATAAGAGATAATTTTCAGTCTATCACTTGTTTGGCACATCAAGAATATTTGATCCCTTCAACTCCTTCCTTCTCATATAAATTGTTTTTATCTTACATTTCAGAACATGGTTTCCTAGCTTTCTCCAGTTCTCTGGATAGTACTTATTCCTTCTTTTGTTATTTTCCCCAACTCCAAATGCTGGAGTGATCAGGGGTTTAGTTCCTATACCCTGTTTTCTTTCTGTCATTATTTAACCTTTTGCTCCGGAGTCATAGCTCTACCCATGCATACCATCACTATGGTAACTACTCCCAAATTCATCTCTGTGTTCCAACCATCCAAGTTTCATACCAAACTGTTCTGGAGTGTCTAACAGATCCCTCTAACATTACATGACTACAGCCAAATCCTTTTTTTTTCTTTTGTGTGGTACTGGGGATCAAATCCAGGGCCTTGTGCATGCAAGGCAAGAACTCTACCACTGAGACACATCACCACACCCCCAAATTCTTTACAATTGCTCTAAATCAGTGTCATTGGATCTTCCCAATTTTAGCTCATGGTGAATGTCATCTTTCTGCCTTTTTTTTTTTTATCACTTTGCTCAAGCCAAATATTTAAGAGTCAGTCTTCCCATGTTTTCCTTTATACTTTCACCTTGTATCTAATATGTCAAAAAAAATCATGTTTTCACTACCTCAGTGCATATCAACATCTGTGCATTTCTTACTTTTCCGCCTCTGTCTTCTTGGTCCAAACCCCAATGACTCCCACAGGTATTGTTGAAATAACCTCCCACATGGTCCGTTCCCAGGCCCCAGCTGAAGAATCATAGTGCCTTTCTTCTGTGACAAGTCTCTGACAGCTTGTCTTACTCTCAGAATAAACACCTTACATCTTGTATGTCCTGAAAGGCTAGATGTGCCCTTCACTCCATCTGAGCATACTTCCTCAGATAACTGCCTGGATTCCATACCTCTCTCAGTGTGATGGCCAATTTTATGTGTCACCTTAGCTAGGTGATAGCTCCCCATTGTTGATTCAAACAGCAGTCTATATCATGCTATTCATTATACTTTTTCAATATGTAATAACCAGACACTTTAAGATAAATAAAATTCCCTCACCAGGCCTCATCCAAACAGCTGAAAAGCCTTAAAGGCAATGGTGGAGGTTTCACAAACAATAAGGAATGTTCATGAAGGCTTAAACTTAGAACTTTGCCTATATCTAGCCTCCTGTTAGGTATACCTTGGACTATAGACTGAGTATCAGCTCTTATGCGAATTTCTAGCCTGCTGGCATTTCCTGCAGACTTTCCATTTCTGAGTTGAAGAATATATGAAAGAAGTCATTAAAATAAACCTCTCCATCTCTATCTCTGTCTCTGTCTCTATCTCTCTCTGTCTCTATCTCTATGTCTCTGTCTTTCTTGTATATGTATGTATACATAAGGTATGTATACATGTGTTTATATATATGAGATACTATTACCTACTTGATGATTTGGAAAACATTTACAAATACAGAAGTAGGTCATGTGACAATGGAACAGAAAAATATCTGAGGATGTAACTGGACTTGAAACCTGGAGTAATGAGGCCATGAACAGAAAAGTGTTAGCAGCCACTGAGTAACTAGAAGGGCAAGAACAACCTGATTTTGGCTCAGTGTTACTGATTTCAAACTTCTGGCCTCCAGAATTATCAAAAAAATAAGTTTCATGGAAAAAAGATTGTATCAGGTCATCAGTTATGCAATACATTCATACGGAAGCCACAGGAAGTTAATACGTAGCTCAGCACAGCAAACTGGGGTGCTATTGTAGCAAATATCTAAAAAATGTGGGAACAGCTTTGGAATTTGGTAATGGGTAGGGGTTAGAGGAATTTTGAGAAACATAACAGAAAAAAAAATGTGGACTGTCTTGAAAAACTGTTGGTGTAAATAAATGTATAAATAACTCATTCCCGTGAGGGCTTGGAAGGAAGGGAGACGTGAATAGAAATAACTTCTCTCGACTCAGAGAAAACATCCATCACCATTAGCAGAATGTTATCAGCAATATAAATGCTCAAGGCTTTGCTTTGGAAGGCTCAAAAAAATCAAGAACATGGCACTAGGAAATGCATGAGGCAATCCTTGTTACGCATTGTGGAAAACTTGACTGTGTCCTTTACAATTACAAAGTAGAGCCTCTGAACTGTGAACTTCCATATTTAGCCACAGATACTTAGTACAGTGAAGGAGAAACCTTTTCTAATCTTGCCGCTTGCAGTAAATTACATGAATAGAAAAATTAAGTCAATTTGGGAAAAATTATCCAGCATGCACAAAAAGAGGCTAAAATTTTGACAATCAGTATCAGGTAACTATGGGCTGGATGAACTTCTGCTGGTCTTTAGTGATGAGGCTTGTGATTTATAGGCACGCTCACCATCTCAATGGAAATCTAAGCAGAAATAGAGATAGGGTTAGCCAGGAAAGATCTGTACTTGGTCCTTTGTCTAATAGTATAAATCCCCACTACCTGCATAGGGATCTTACAAAGTTTTTTGAGAATATTATACACCAGAAATGCAACCAGCCTAAGAGTGAAAGAGACTAAGATAGCACAAAAAGGAAGAGGATTATTAAACTCTCAATAAGGCTACTGGCTAAAACAACCTAATACAACTACTCAGCCTCAAATACATGCCAATCTTCAAAAGAGAGAAAAACAATACTCCAGAGATGCTTCTGACCAGAAGGTAGAGAATATAATAGAATTATGGACCCAAAGGCAAAACCTTGATGAACACAGTCCTTGCTGACTAAGTGAGCTTGCCTTGACCTTTGAAATTGCTGTGATTTCCCCTCTAACTTTGTTTCTATTTTAGAATAGCATTGCCCATACTTCCGACCTATACTGATTCCAACATTCACATTTACATGAACTTGTTTTCTACTTTCACAGGGCCAGCGATGGAGAGGAAATTTTCCTTGGGATGGACCATACCCAGCATCTCATATGTACCTGATCTAGGTCAGGAAGATGATGAGATTTGGGACTGGTAATATTATAGTAATTTGCTACAGTAGAGAGGAAAGTAACCCACGGAGTGTTTTCACAAGTGCTCACAGTAAGGGGCCTTTTGTTTAAAATTGCAACACTCTTCCATGTTCTCTATATCCTGCTTGATTTTTTTCCACTTACACCTACATAATGCATATATGTATTTACATTATATCTAATATGAAAAACTGACATACAGTACTCTTCTTCTTTATGTGGTTATCTGTCTCTCTCAGCATTATGCCATAAGCTCCATAACAGCAAGAATTTTCATCTATTTTGTGTTTGCTTTTCATTGTTGTATCCCCAGTGTCTTTAGTAGTGAAACAGATGCATAAAAATGTTTTTAATGAGTAAGTAAATGTTTTCCATTCATATGTCCATACACAATTTATCCTCTCATCCAGCCTACCATAACACATCTATCTAGCTATCCACACATGTCTCTCTTCATTAATATATCTAAATTCTAATGTAGCTATCATTCTTTCAAATAAGTGCCAGGATTTGTGTAGGGGAATAAATTATAAGCCACTTTCAACCCATAGACTGTTTTCGTCTTTTGGGGAAGACAGATAGTGTTTGAACTACTAAAACACTCTGTCATGATTCTGGGTACCAGGCAACCAAAGATGACAAAGAACCAAGTCAGAGGAATGTCTAATATGGGTGAGAAGAGTTCAGTGGACATTTCCTTATTATACAAAATAGAATATCACTTTTCTTATAATCTGTGGATAATGGAAATCTATAAAGAGTTCTCAAACTCACTTTTGATTCCATCACAGTGATGAATGAACACTTGCAAGGGAAAGAGCACTGGATTCTAAGTTCTTTCAGCCTCAAGCATACTGATCTTTATGTAAATAGAAAGAGGTGAGAAGGACAATCCCTTCAAATCTTCATTTTAATTCCCTAGGAAACAATGGCCAGCCTGAAGCACAACACTAAAGATAGTATAGTTTGATGTTTGAAGGTAAATATCCTGAGATTAGAAATAAGATACGTACATTTTCCTAAATATATTTACTGACTGTTAAAAAGAATATGGAGAAGTAAAGGATAAAGGGGGAGGAAAAGAAGTTGGAAAAATAGAAAAGAAGAGGTATAAGGTAGTGGCACGTGTTTGAAAGATAGCTAGCTTATAGTTTGTTTGACTTAAGAAAGTCTGGTTTAGTGCAATGAGCCTGACACTGGACAATTCAAAGGAAATGTACAAGTCACCTATGTTTGCTTCAGTTTATCATCTGTGAAATGCATTTAATAGGATTTCTTTTGCCCTTTTATACACACATGATAAGAATTTAAAAAGAGGCACGTGAAAATAGTTTCAAATTTTTACGTCGTTCAAAATACGTTATTATCCATTCATGTATTTTACCAATATTCTATCATATGCCAATCACTATTTACAAAATCATGACATACACTGAGATCTGCAGTACTGACAGTTGAGGGCATTCAACTTTACATATTCTTCCTGCAGCTATGGGAATGAATGTGCGGTCTTAAACACAGGACAAGAATGACATAATAGTGAATGATAATGGCATAAAAGAGGACTTCCATACATTGAAAAGAATATTTAAAGAAAATGTTGGATGATGGAGATTCAATGTTCTAGCTACAGGCAATGGGAGAAATTTTCTTAGATGGGATAACAGCGAGTGGTTCTTTGTATTCTGAAAGTAGTTTTCATTCTGTAGTTATTGCCATTCCCGGGTAATGAGTAACAAGATTGCCTTCCCATCTGGCACTCGGTGGCTGAGAATAACAGTAGCATAAGGTGAAATGTCAGTGGCGAGAAACAGTGGTTTATGCCATTTGTAAAATCTAATCACACACTCAAGCATCCATGGGGGCCTAATATCCCAGAAAATATTCTAGTGCAAGTGAATCCTACTCCACTGAGCCATAAAAAGAATTAAAAAATGTAGGGCAGATGAATGAAAATCTACCTCAAACAGCAACAACAGAGAATCATGACCCCCTCAACCAATTCTCAGATTTCTGCCAACTTCCACAGCCAGAACTTCTTGAAATAAGGGGAGGCCTGGTACCCTTGAGGAAGGATCTTGGTACTCTACTAAAATACAATACTGTGCATCTTCCTCCCATCCTCCCTTTTCCAAAGCGACCTGAAGTCTTTTACTGGGATAATTGTGCACTGGGGAAAGTGAAATGATCAGCCATTTCAGAGACAGCTGGACACTGGTTCTGAACTAACAGTGATCTCAGGACATTCAGAACTCCTTTGAGCCTCTCCAATAGGAGGGGCCTATGGAATCAGCCCTGTGGAGCTCTAGCTATGGTTTGATTCACAGGGGTCCATAGGTCCCTGAATCCATCCTGTGCCCATTTCTCCAGCTCTGGAATGCACAGTTGGATAGATATACTTCATTAGAATATTGGCTTTGGATCCTGTGTCCACTAATTAAGTCTGTTGCTTAACCATTTTCTTTTTGATTTTCCTTATTTAGATAACAGAAACAATACTAAAATTTATTTTGAAAAGTTGTTTGCAGAACCCAAAGAATGTGTATGTCCTAAAAGTTCTAAACTGCTATACAAAAGTTAGTAGTTACTGCTATTTTGTAGCAGAAACAATAACTAAACAATGCCTCCCTCCCCTACATGCAATGACAAATGACATCTTCCCTAATGAAGCTACATTACACAGCCACAAGCATCACAGAATCCATCAGCGGTACACAAACAGTGATCAAAACTACCTTAAAGTGGTCTCAGTCATTTTCACAAAAAGACGAATCAGACAATATTGGGAAAACATCTTTGCTCATAGTAATGTACCAAACAGGCTTCAAGTCCATTTCCAGGCTCATTGTCAAGTGATGTTTAAAGGAAAAGAAGGTGCAAGAGAACAATTCTGGGAGCTTTCAACACTCGCAATGGATTCTGACTGAGAAGAAAAGACAATTGTTGCTAACACAAACAAGCTAAGTAAAATAAAAAGCCGGAAATGCTGACAGCTAGATAAAAAGAAAGCGCAAGCGCGTGGGCGCGCACACACACACACACACACACACACACACACACATACACACACACAAAGAAATGAACCAAAACAACAAGAAAGCCAGGTTCTCCTTCCTTTAACCTTCAGAATTTGCCTTTTCAGATGCTTAACTCAGAGCACTGGTGATTTACCTGCTCCAGGGATCTTTGATCATGTAAAGGAAATAAGACTGAGAATTCCACAGTTTAGCATTTTTAAAAAGAAAACATGAAAAGCAGAGTTTCACCAAATGGGTCCTCCCATCCAAACACAGCCTCCCTATGAAAGGGACGGGGAGGTCAGAAGCTGCCGGTGGAGGAGAACACAGAGGAAAGGGTGGAAGTTTCCAGCAGGGACTGAATCTCCCCACTGGTGCTGACGCTGCTCAGTGAGTGGAGGTTTGGCCTTGGTCATCACGTAGCTTGAACACTCATCCTGGGTTCCATGTTTATAGACTGCATGGACTTGAGTAACTTAAACTGAGTGGAGATTATAACAACACCTTCCTCCTTATAGGGTAGTTTTGACAAATATCTGAAGCAGTTAAGTGATGAAGATACCACCTAGTAAAAAATAAGCATGGGATAAATATCAGTTCTCATTGTTGTAACTACCAGCATGACAAGTGCTATCATTATCATCATTGTCATCACTAGTACTATTATTTGTTCTGCATGTAAAGTTGTTTTTTCCAGAGAAAGAGCATAAAAAGAAAGCCAATGTTTCTGCTGTCATTGAAAAAAAAGAAATTTCTTTTTCAAAACCTTGTAAAATAGTTTGTTCCATAAAAATCACCACTGTAAAGAGAGGCTGTATTCCTTAATGAATGGAATGCATATTTCATTTTGTGTTTTAATTAATGGTAATAAAACTGGATATGTCCTTACTCAAGAGGGAAAATAATGTTTAGTAGATGAGACTGTTGGGATTACTAAAAATTTAGGCAACTTTTAGCCATGAATATAACTTCCTATGGGCTTGGGTCAAGTATTTTAGAACTGGAGATTCAAAGAAAAGGTCTTTTTGTTTAGGAAGTAAAGACTTAGCTCAGTAATGTGTGAGTTATCTGTCAAATAAACGTGCAGTGTGCAATGAAGGAGGTAAGAAGATGTATAATATCGAAGGCCCTTCCTAATAATGAGACTTCATAATTACCTCAAAAAGGGTAGTGACTTGAATTCAGCATAAGAACTATTATGACAGGAAGAAAGCAACTGATGGGTAGATGGTATGCTAACCTAGCAAAACTAATCTCACTTCATTCCTCCAGCAATCCGAGAAGGTAGGTTTTATTAATCTTAATTTACAGGTGAGGAAACTCAGGCACAATTTTGTGACATTTTTACCTAGGAAGAAATGATGAGAAGAACTATGATTCCCATCTAGGCTTTGCAAACTCCAAAGCTGTCTTTCCACATTGTGCTATCTCCTCCCACGCGAACATTGCATTCAATCCTTTTCCTCAGGGCGACCATTCAGACATCGGGCGTGTAACAGCGCCAGGTAGTCGGATGTGATCATCGACATGTCACAAGTGAGGACTGAGGCCACAGAGAGCCCTAAAGGACACATGCGGCATTCATTATAAACATCACAAGAAACGCTGACTTACGGATTTTGACTTTCCGGTGGCGAGGACTGTCTGCCCTATACTGCCAATTGTATGCGGTCCTATTCGGCTTTCGGTTAGCAGTCCTTCTCTTTGACAGGGAAGCAGCAGTGTGGGACAGCCGAGTGCTCAGACTCCGAAGTCAGACCACCTGCCTCTGAAGCTAAGCTCTATCACCTACTAGCTGTTGAACTTGACAAATTTCATCCTTGGAATCTTCCCTTACCTCATCTAAAAGCGAAGACCTCAGAGTGTTGTTAGGTCACACTGAGGCAATAGAATAATGCCTGCAGGATAAGCAGTAGAAAAAATAAACTACTGTTGTAAAAGTCTAGAATTTTCTGACTGTGGCCCTTAGATCACTGCCTCAGAATCTCACAGGGAAGGATCTCTGGAACCCGATACTAAAAAGCCCATTTTGACTGAGTAGGTCTAGGGTGAGAACAGGGATTTTACTTTTCTTATGAGCTCCTGGGACAGGGGGCTGTGGAGGGGTTAATGCTATTGAACATTGAGTAGTAGGGAACTAGGGTCCTTTATTAGCTGCAAATCTGGGGGCTCTGCTTCTGACCAAACAAGTCAGAAACTCCGGAGAGAGGACCCAGGAGACTGAACGTTTAACTCCCTCTCAAAGAGATTCTAAGGCATATTAAAGTCCAACGTTCAAGAAGGCTGTGAGAGACGCTCTAGTCAGTTCTATTAACATTATTTGACAGTGCAATTCACTGGAGACACAGCCTGATCGAATCCCTGATTCATCATCTTGACTTCAGGGGAAAATGCTTCTGATGCTAAGACACCCTCATCCCTTTCTGTAACAGAGGTAATGAGTCAATTTTCCAAACAGGGTAAGTAGATAATCCTTCTCAATTTACTAACATAATTCATTCAATATTAAGAAGCATTAGAAAAGGCATCCATTTTGCAAGCTTAACTAAGCAATCGTTTCCTACCATAAATATTAGGGGCAATAAAGAATCTCATTCAAGGTTGACAGTTTCCATTAACAGTTTCTATTTGATATTGATGACATCTTCTTTTTCCTGTTTCTTCAAGGTTTTCTGGGTACAGCACCACTTAAAAATTCTTTTCCTTCCATTCTGGATGGTTTAAGCTTAAAAATGGAGTTTAATAAAAGTATATAAGTATAAGAATCCAGAAATGATCTAAACAATCAGTGTTTGGGTAGAGCAGTGACAACAGTAGCTCACAGGAAGATGAACCACCCTATTTCATCCAGTACTGTCCCAGTTTTAGCACTGAGCATTGCCAAGTTCCGAGGAATCCTTCAGTCTCAGGCAGACCAGGACAGCTGGTCATCCCAGCACAACTCCAACACTAATCTTTCTATGTAGTGCTTAATATAAATCAGACTTGATTGCTCTTATTTTTTTCCAAATTCCAGATTCCTAAAAGAATTTTATTAGCTTGACCTGAGTTAGGCTTGTTCTCCTGGTTTAAGCAACTATATGTTTGGGACAGGTCATGCCACCTCCCTTCGCCTTATGTCCATCTCCCTCACTAAGGAGGACCCGCTGCTGTGAATTAGAGACCAGCTCCTAGAGAAAATAGTTTCTAGGCAATAGCTCAGACAGGTGCCAGAGATGAACTCTCAGGAAGTGTCTGTGATTACTCTGCAAACTCATCTTTGCTTGCTTTACTTTTCCAAATGCACCAGGGATCCATGAGCCACTAAAATCTACTGAGCTTCATGAGCTCTCAGCAAAAGGACTGATTGTGACAGAAAACAACTTACTTCATGTAACTAAATGACAGATGACAAATGATAGGTGGATAGATAGATGATAGGTAGGTAGGTAGGTAGATAGATAGATAGATAGATAGATAGATAGATAGATAGATAGATAGAGAAAATGCAGTTTTACTGAAGAAACAGTGACATAAATTCCATTGCATCCACTCCACAACAAGGAAACTGAAGGTTCCTTAATTTTTTTAATTTTAAAGAGAGTAGTAAATGAGAAACAAACAAAGAAATAGAACAGTAGCAGCATACCACTATCACAAACATAAATCAAAGCAAGAACATACAAAGTGATACAGAGTCTCAAGACAAAATAATATGAATCAACAGGGGTTGTTACATCACATACTGCTATCC
Source organism: Chinchilla lanigera (assembly GCF_000276665.1). Taxonomy (NCBI): domain Eukaryota; kingdom Metazoa; phylum Chordata; class Mammalia; order Rodentia; family Chinchillidae; genus Chinchilla; species Chinchilla lanigera. Next base: position 3,261,131 of record NW_004955480.1, on the reverse strand, counting down.
TCAACTACATTGCTCAGATTACCCGATGTAAGAATGAAAGATTGCTCAAACCATTACAGGGAATAAGAAAATAAAGTATCAGTCAGCTATTAAAAATGATAATCATGAGGCTTTTGTAGGTAAATGGATGCAGCTAGAGACCATACTCATAAGTGAAATAAATTGGACCCAGATGGGTAAACATCATATTGTCTCCTTGGTGTAGGAACCTAAAAGACTAGGTAAAACTCAAAATGTACAATAGATGATAGAAAAGGGAAAGAAATTGCTTAGAGGAAGGAACGACTGAGATGAGGGAAAGAAGAGAAAAGAAAAAAGGAAAGCAAAATATAAATATATATATATGTATATATATGAATAGCTGCTATAACTGTATTGCTGATGTCTGATGGTATATTTAAATGAACAGTTAATGGTTCTTTCCATTTTAAAGGTAGAAATTGAATCAAGAATCTCTGGCTCTAGACAAGTTGTCTGTGGACAATCCTGTTTCTTTCTGTACCTCTTTCTATCCCTTTCTTTCCATGCCCTCTGCCCTTCTCTTTTTATACAAGACATACAAAACATATTCTCTTTGTATACAAGACACTATCTTAGATATAATTATATACAATATATTTGCATACAGTGCATTGCCTTAGATACATTATGTACACTTACCAGTTAAGATTTTCCATACCAGGCTCAGAGAGAATAAAGGAAAAGGCTCAGTTGCATATTACATTAAAAGAAAACTTGGATGCTACAGATGAAATCCATGTATTTCAATTCTATATCTTGTCTTCTTTCCATCAAATTACTCTGTCACACTTGAATGCCTCATTGTTGCTAAATGCAGAGAAGAGAAAACTGAACTTGTTTTTACATCAGTAGTTATAATGGCAATAGAATTTCTTCTGCCTTCTCTGGGAAGAAAAAGTTGTTAAGCACTCTACATAGTATTACCCTCAGAAAAAGGAATTTAGTCACAGGGACATTAATTCGTTTCCTCAGCCCATGCAGCAAAATAAAGGTAGGGGGAGTGCCAGTAAAGGCAGTGTTCAAATCAAAAGCATCTGCCTTGAGAACTTTTCTTTTCAGCTCACCTAACTGCATCAATGCAGTCAGACTGAGACTGACTTACACATCCTATTAGTCTAGGTGAGTTGGAATGCACAGCACCTCACTGTATTGAGGCAACACTTCTTTGCTATGTTGTTAGTCATTTATGAACATAATTATATCATCTATTTGATCCAATTTTTATCGTATCAATCTCCTGCCCATCTATGTAGTTTCTTTTTATAATTTTTAAATACAGTGCTTTTTAAAAATCAATTCTTGTACCAATAACATTCTCTATGAGGTCATAGAAATACTTATTACACACTTTCAAAACCACATGAAAATAAATATATCAGTATTAAAGAATTCATTTACTACACATGGCAAGGTTCAAATAGTTAAACATGACATATAACAATGAGTTTTATATTACTGAAATTGCTTTGTCAATATTGGGACAGGAAAAGGTCATTTGATTTGTTTTTACCTATAATGTTATTTTGTAAATTTAAGTAACATAAAGAAGGAAGTTCAGTAATTTTTGGTCTAGGGTCAACTTTTCCCTTACTGTTTTTGTTTTTGAGTCAGCCTTAAGTCATGTTTGAATCATTTCCAAGAAAGTCTTGTTCTGTTCTGTAAATCCATTATTTGTTGGGTCAGCTAGCCTGATCCTCCCTCTGCAGCTCCAGGTAGATTTTTCTGTTCTTTGATTAGTGCTGGGTAGTTCTCATTATGCCCATGTAGCAGGAACAACTGCTCTGTTGCTAAGCTATTTGTATTTAATTTATGGGATGAATTATAGGCTGTGACATGCATGCTATTCATGAGTTTTCACCTTCCCAAAGAGCTCGAGACGTGTTGTGTAAGAACTCCATAAATACCTCTTTATATTTCACTTTCAGCTCACCAGGGCTCCACACTGTCTTTAGCTCTATCCACATCTCTCTGATAGAACACTTCACAAAAGAAGGATTCTGAATCTCTTCATCTTTTGTGGTCTTTGTACCTATCCTTCTTGGTTATGTGAAAAAAACACATTTATTGTCTGCACCTTTTCCAGTCTCGCTCTCCTTCCATTGTACTAGGTCTGCTTTACAAAAGAAACCTTTTGTTTACTGGAATCCAGGCTTCTCCCTGTGCAACCATCTTCATTCCTCACTGAATGAATCCGAGCTCAGCTTATGATCATTTGTCATCTGCTGCCGCTTCTCCTGGACCGCCCCAGCCACCTGACAGAGCGCTGGGCTCAATTCCATGATCTCTTTTAATTCCTTGTTGGCAGCTTGCTGGCCCTTTTCTCTTTCCCTTCTTGCCAGGTTTAGTGCCTTTTAGTGTGCCAACTATGGTTTTCAGAATTTTCCCAAATAAGATGAAAACTCAAATATCTACCTTCAGTTATCAGCAAGCAATATTTTCACATAGCTCTTCACCATCATTCACTCTTCCAATTCCTCGCCTTCTGAGCTTCTACGTCCATTTAAATAACCCCACAAAACACATGCATTACTTCATGCTAATAAGAAAGCTCATCTGGGGTTGGGGAGTGACAGAACTAGAAAACAATAGAACTATAAGCAATGCTAGATAAATTCACTCATGCAAACAGAAATCCCACAGCCTGGCCAGCAGCCTTAATACCCGCAGGCCTTTCTCCTCTGGAGCTTATGGGCAGATGGAAAAAGCTAAGGAATGTAGGACTGGCATATGGCAAACAAGGTTAATCTCAAAACAAATGCCAAAGCCGTATGATGTAGAGGACTACAGGAGATGTGCTATATGGACAAAGACAATACTTTCACAAACATAATAATCTCTGACTCACATATAGATAACAAATATCACTCTCTACTCATGGTAATCTATTCATGTCTGTTTCAATAGCCTATTGTCTAACAGGCCAATAAGATTACCTCCATCTCATCTCCTATAAACTCACCGCATATACTGGTGCGATGATGATGCTCTTGTGGTATAAGCCTGCCTGTGTCAGTGTCCTCCCTTAAAATCTACCTCCCATGACCTAGAACAGAGAGTACTTCAGAAAGCATTTTGAATGGTTGATAAAAAGTATTATAGGAAAAGGGATAGTGTGCTTAAATCACACAACCATTCAGACAGGTCTCTCTATAAATTCAAGGTCATTGCCCTAGGAAGGTCTTCAACACTGTCTGTCCACTGGACCACATTACTCTAGAGAATTCAGCCCTTTTCCCCCACTAGACAACTGGTTCATGTGGTCTCTCACCTAGGATTTCTTACACCACTCATTTTTCTCACATTCAAACCAGTTGAGATCACCGAGGCTTCCTGGGTTTGAAGTACCTTCCCACAATTTAATCTAATCTTCCATTCTTACATCTGGTAATCTGAGCAACTTTGCTGAAGATAACAATAGGTAATATAACAACCATTGCTAATTCCAATCATCTTGTTTTAAAATCTTGTATCATTTTTATTGTTTTTGTGTTGTTTTTGTCTTCATTGTTGTTATTTTTTTCTCTCTCTCTTTAAAATAAAAAACCCTCTTGAAGTAGAAGCAATCAGAAGAGAAATTCTGCTAGCATCCACCACTACAACTTCACCTGGCCTCCATCTAAATTCATAAACTTCTCTTATTTCTGTTCCAATGGGAACTTCTAGAGAAGACCAAGCTTTTCACCTATGCCCTGCTCTAAGACTTTGCCCCAGCTTTTCTACACCGGATCTCCTCATTGCTGTTTTAAGTTTACATTTGAACATGCCATTCCTCTTACCTATTATCACCATCACCAAAACTTCATTTGTTCTCATTTCCCCTCTTGCCTCCCACTACTCAGACATTTTTATACACATTTTTCTTAATTAGTTTGCTCTAAGTTCCTCTAGAACATATTTTCAGTCAGGCATTTACCTCCATACTTAACCAAACTGCTCATGTGAGAGTCAACACAGTGTCCTCTTTGGTCACTCTCAAGGCTGTTTCTCAGTTAGTCTACTCTGGCCATAGCAGCATTGCAGGGGGGAGAGAGGTTGAACATTTCCTCCTTCTGGAAGCACAGTCTCAGTGGGGCTCCCATGACAGCAGACTGCATTAGTTTTCCTATATCTTTCCAGGCTGCTCTTTCTGTCTCTTTTGTCATCTTCCCAGTATACCAAGCTATTAATGAAAGATTTCTCTAGCAACTAGGCTTTGGATGCCTCTATTCTGTCTACAATCAAGTGTCATAGCCTTAAATGCCATTCATAATGCTCACAATTTCCAAACTTACATGTCCATGGGGGAGCTCTCCTTTATCCACCAAAGTCCAGATCCAATTGTCTACTTAATATCTATACTTGAGTGTCTATGACACAATGCAAATCACAAATGTGAGACAGAGCTCTTGGTATTGATGCTATCCACTCCCCATGTCTCCTCCTCTTTCACTCTTCCTCCATTTCAGCTCAGTTGAAGTCTTTGAATCGCTGAGGTCAAATACTTTAATATCATTGTTGCCTCTGTCACCCCCTACATTCGGTCTGTGAGCTAATACTATCTACCTTTAAGGTATATTTCGAATGTAACCACTGATCAACCTTTCCACTGCTTTTATTCTGCTTTGAGTTTTATTCATCTCAAAATTACTGCTTGAACTTTCCAGCTGGTCTTTGAGCTCACAGTTTGTCCACCTGAAGCTTTTTACGTAAGAGCCAAAGGGGTCCTGGGCAAACACAACTCAGATTCTATCAATCATTCCTCTGACCTGCACCTGCCATGGCTCATAATCTCACTTAGTGCAAAAGCCCAAATCCTCCAAAGGCCTGCAAAGCCTTGCCTGCTCTGGCGCCCTAACCTCTCTGACTTTCTATCCAACTTCTCTTTCCTCTATTTGCTTTCTCCTACTTCTCTTCAAAGTTACAGCACACTCCTGCCCCAGGGCGTGGATACCTATTGACCTCTCTGCCTCATCAATACCACCCATATGTCATCTGCACAGCTTGGCCCCTTACATTTCATCTGTACCCAAAAAACCATCTTTTAAATGTAAACTTACTTAATTGCAACAGCATTTTTTGGCTTCCTTTCCTGCCTCCCTTGCACTTGTCTCTACTGTAGGTACACTACATTATTCATTGTTATTCATCTTGGCCTAACAAAATACCACAGGCTGGAGTGGATCAAACAGTAAGAGCTTATTTCTCATAATTTTGGATTTGGTAAGAAAAATTCAAGGTGCCGATTGACGCATTTCCCTGGTTTGGGCTCACTGTAGATGACCTCCTGTTGTGTACCTCACAAAGCAGTAAAAGAGAACGCTCTGGTTTCTCTTCTTCTTATAAGGATGCTATTCCTGTTAGGGGGGTCTTATCCGCCTAAGCTAATGACTTAATTACCTCACTAAGTTTTCACTTCCAAGTACCATCACATGGGAGGTTGCAGCTTTTTTGCTGTAATATATCTTATGGCCTTTCATTTGAAAATGTGGTTTGTGCATCTTCTGGTGGAAGCTGGAGCAGAAAAAAAGTGCCCACACTTTTCCATATGCATTTGGCATCTGATGCCTTGGTGGCCAGGGCATCTTTCCAGATGTTTTCTTTAGAACCCTTCTAGTCACAATGTGGTTTGTGGACTATGATGAGTTCACAAAACATTTATTATTTGTCTGCAGTGAGAAAAATTAGAGTCAATATTTAGGAAATATTTTAGCCATTTGGCAATGCTTCCAAGAATATTATAAGAGGGCTTGTGTGTTGCTTTTAACTCATTACATTTTTCCAGTAATTCACTTTTATTGAGTCATACAACAGTATCAGTTTATGACATATAAAAACAATGATTTAAAAATCTGGCCCTTACTGCATATAATTGGGGGAGCACTTCTTTAAGGGAGACTTTAGGAGAACATAGGGTAAATACCAAAGGCTGAAAAAACATTCAAAGATCCAACTCTAACTTTTTAAATTCTTTTCTAGAGATTTCTACAATTGCACCCTCTGCCAACTGAGTCAAGTTGCTCTTCTATGCCCACTTTTACCAAGACATTTACCAGTTGTGCCTCTGGTACTTTATATGGCTGGACTATTTCTATTTATCCTTCAAAATTCAGTCCGAAGGCTAATGGCTCTATGAAGATTCTCTAGATTCATCTATTTAGACTTGGATGGCTTCTCCTTGCTGCCACAGAAATTCCCCAAATCAATGCTCCTGTCTTGAAGTACACTGCTTACTACAAAAGTATCGAACCCCTGTGGCATGAAAGGAGCTACAGGCTCACTGGTGGATATAAATAAATCAAAATTCTTACCTTTGGTAGTTCGTTCTTTAGTTTATTCTCTAGCAGTAGTTCACCTACTAAAGAATGTATTGGATATTCAAAATCTATTTTTAACAGATTGAGCTATAATTTATAATTCAATTACTTGTAAATAAACTAAAAATTGAGAGTGAATTCTATAAGAGAATTTTATAGTGAATTATAACCTCAATAAATTTTAGATCATTTTTGTCATCCTTCCAAAACCTGTACCCATTAACAATTTCTTTTCAACCACATACCTTGTAACTGGGGAACCACTTATGTAGTGTCTGTCTCTATAGAGTTGCATATTCTAAGCATTCATATAAACAAAACTGTAAAATATGTATTCCTTTGGGCTTGGTTTCTTTCCTTTCCAATAATTTTTTCAAGGTCCAACTATGTTAGAAAATGTTTGTTAGTATTTTATTGAGGATTTTTGTGTCTATATTTATAAAAAAATAATCATTAGCTTGTTTTTCTTGTGACATCTTCCTGTGATTTTTATATCAGGGTAATATTGGCTTCAAAAATAAGCTGAAAAGTATTCTTTTATCAATTTTCAGGAACAATTTCACTAATTCTTCTTTAAATATTTGATAAAGTTTGCCAGGAAATGTTAAATTAAAATTTAAAAATTTCCCTCACTAAGCTTGCAACTTTTTGTAGGTCTCTTTAGATTTTCTATTTTACTTTAAGTAAATAGTGTATGCATTTCTAGCAGTTCATTATGTCATCTAAGCTATCAATTTGCTGCATGCAGATGTTAAATTATATATATATTAAATTATATATATGTTAAATTAAATATATATATTTAATTTCTGTAAGGCTATCAGGTTTGCAGTGATGTAGCTGTCCTTGATTTTATTAATTTGAGCCTTGATTTTCTTCATTACTTTAGCTAAAAATTGATTGATATTTTTCTCAAAGACCAGTTCAAATATCAGCTCATTTTTCTCTATTGTTTTTCTATTCCTTATTTTATTTATTTCTTTTACAACCATTATATTCTCCCTTCTGCTTGCTTTGCATAGAGTTTGTTATTCTTTTTACAATTTCATAACTGCACAGTAGGCTATTGAGTTGTGATACTTTTATCATATAAACTCATAAAATTCTTTCTAAGCACTGCTTATGCAGTACTTATTTCAAAATTTTTCTGTATTGGATATTCATTTTCATTTATCTCAAAATATTTGGGGCTGGGGATATAGCTCAGTGGCACAGTGCTTGCCTGGCAAGCGCAAGGTCATGAGTTGGATTCCTGGTACTGGGAAAAACAGCAACAACAACACCACCACCAAAAGACCAATATCTCAAAATACTTTCTAATTTGGCTCGTGATTTTTGACCCATTTATTATTTGTGAATAATTAGTTTAATTTCCACATATTTGCAAACTTCTAAATTTTTCTGTTAATTTATTCCTTTGTGGTTAGAAAATATGCTTTGTACAATTTTAATACTTTTAAACTTACTAAGTCTTGTTTTATGCATGTCTTGGGGAATTTCCGTGTATATTTGATTTTTCTTTTTTTTTGTGTGTGTGTGTGTGTTACCAGGAATCAGACTCAGAACCTTGTGCTTGCCAGGCAGGTGCTCGTGTCGCTGAGCTATATCCCAAGCTTCCATGTATATTTGAGAAGAGTCCATATTTTTCCTATTGTTGGATGGAGTATTCTATATATGTCTATTGGATCTACTTGGATTATAACATAGTTCAAATTCTTCATATTTTTGCTGACTGACCAGTTATTCAGAATTTATATTTATTTTTAATGAATGATTTTAGAGGCACTCATTTTACCCATTTTTCATAAAACTACTGTGAATGATATCTCTCTACCATCAAAGAAAAAGTGGCTATGTGAGATTCCTGTGATTAAACATTTTGCTGCAGCCTGTGAAATAGCCAAATACTCTTGCTTGAGAGCTCTCTGAAGATTCAATTTGGCTGGATTGTTGGAAGATTAATGGCACAAGGGCTGATTGCCAGGTTTTATCCACTGCTTTGCGTGAAGCCTACCTTGTATACATATAGAACAATGGATTCAAATATTTAGTGATTCCTAGCATTGAATTAAAGACCTACTATGAGTCAGGCACACAAAGTGCTCACAGTGGGTCTTATGTTTGGTTTTACTGTAATATTAATTTGAGAATCTGATAATAAATCCCACCAGTAGCAGGTGAGAGGAATAACCTGGCATCCTCAGCACAAATATAAAGACTTCCTTCTAGAACAAAGCTATATTTGAGTGCTTTTTTTTCCTCTCCAGGGTCCCCCACATACTTCTTTCCCTATTTCAATCAATTCTTGAACTGTCAGAGAAGCAAACTCAACTCTCTTCATTTTACTTACAGTAATGTCCAATGTCCTGGGGTCCACACAGCTTTCTAACAATGGCCCATTTTCCTGATGTGCAAAGATGCATGGATATAGGTAGATATGAGTGTAAAAACCTGACTCTGTAACTCACTAGAAATGTGACACTGAGCTATTTCCTTCACTTCCCTGAGCTCCTCAGTCTTCTAATCAGGAAACCAGGCACAAAAATATTTATGACACACAGGACTGTAGTGAGAATTACATATGATGAAATGCCTGCAACATCTATTAAAAAATGATTATTGAAACATTTAAATAGCCAGGGATGGATTCTTACTGAATGTCACACAAAATCATTCAGCTTGGTGGTAAATCTCATTCTGAAATGAAACCTGCTGACTTCATTGACTCTTTTTGTCCAATACCTGCAAAAGACTGGCCTTGTAGTGTTGGCTGTGAGTTGGAATCTTGGGAATGAATGGACCACCTGGCTCCAGGCTGCTGCATTCCATTACTATTCTGCCCCTATAGCAGTCCAGTGTTCTAAGCTTTCTGCTATGCTACCCACTGCTCTTTGATGACAGGATCTCTGTCCTCATTGCACATCTTTGGGGCTGATCCCGCCTAGTTGTGTTGCTCCCTCTTTCCCCCATTTGTTCAGGTTACTCAATTCCCCCAAATCCCTCAGGCCTCAGAACAAATCCAAACTGTGAAGGCTGAACTCTAAGATCTTATTCTCAATGCTCCCAGGGTGTAATGGATCCTCGCAACCTATACCAAGTAACTGAAAGTGACTCACTTCGGTGACTCAACACTGACCCAGACATTCCTCTTTTCTAAACCAGATGGCAAATTGATCATTAACCTCATTCTGATGGACTTGTTTTTCCCCAAAATGAGCTGTTATAATTAATTATCTGTTATTTGGCACTTTGGTGTTTTATCAACAAATACCATCCATTAGCTAAAATTTTCATTGCCAGATCAATGATAATTAATTATCACAGTGATAACCCATGACACTAAAAGATGCAGAAATCATTTCAGAATACAAAGTTAGAGAGAAAATGAGAAAATAAAGGGCAAGACACAGCAAGTTAGGTCAAATTAAGCTCTGCATATTTTTAATATAAGACTAGGAAGCATTAGTTCCATAATGATCTGGAAATCTCATCCCACTGAGAAGAGCCCAGACAACTTCCCCTAATGGGCATCTTATGTAATATTTAGAAAAATCATTTCAAGAAGTGCCCCATCTTCACCCTATTGGTTGGACATTGGTCAGAAGGGGTGGGACAAATACAATTACCTTAGCAGAGAGAATACATCAATCACTACCATTATATTTACAGTTGAAAAGGAAATGACCTTCTTTCCCTTGTCTCTGAAAGCTTTAGAATGATTAAAGATCATTTCTGAAATATATAACAGGAAATTCATAAATGAAAAGTAAATTATAAACAAAATGAATGTTAAACAATAATTTTACTCCCAGAACTGGACAATATTTTATTTTTTATTTCTTTTTAAGAGCAGAATATATTTATTAAGGGAAAGAAAGCTTCAGTCCAAGAGAGGGACAGAGGAGGGGCCTGGGTGGGTTATCCAAGACTCTGTCTTTTCTAGGGACTTTTATAGAGCAAAACCACGAGGTGAGGTGGGTCCAAGGTAGGGGAAAATGGACAAAACTATGGTCAGCCAATAAGAATTGTATCCTGAGGGCCAACAACCATAGATATCAGGATGGCTATTTTCAAATATGGGATGATTATATATGATTAACTCCCACTATAGGCCATCTCAGTGGAAAGACCCCTTTATGTTAGAAACAAAAGATCACTCCTACTCTCATTGGCCTAACTCCATTAAATACTTAGGATGGACATCCACTGAACAGTGTATACATACAATAACTTTACATGCTAAAGACTGGTTTGCAGCAGATTGGTTTACTCACCCTGGAATTAGATGGGGCACCCCCAAAGGCACATACTGGTCTTGTGGGACCAATCTGTGGCCCTGGTTACCCCCGGATAGATAAAAAGGTGCACATTAGGATTTGCATGGTTACAAGGCAGAAGTGTCAAGATTATATTTTATTTTAATTGCTTAAAGATTGTTAACTTCAGGTACAAGGTGAGTGCTGGATTTGGTAAATGGCGAGAATTCAAGGCATTCTGATGTGTTCATTTAACAAGTCAAAGTGAGGAATCTGAATTTGGTGGTGTGCGCCTGTAATTTCAGCACTTGTAGCTGAGGCAAAAGGATAATCATGAGCTCCAGGCCAGCCTAGTCTACATAGTGAGTTCAAGGCTCCCCCTGAACTACAAAGTGAGACCTTGTCTAAAAAACAAAACAAAACAAAACAAAACACAAAGAAGTCTAAGTGAGAAAAGGTAGGTTTCCTATAACCAATTAAAAAATACTGCATGCTTTAACGTAATGTTTTTCCAACTTGAGTATTCCCTCTATTTCTGCATTTGGTTCTGCTGACGGAGCTACATACCACCTGCCTAGCTGCTCACAGACTCTGTGGTACACGGGTGCCACTGCCCTAGGGCTTGGGAATGGAATCCCCTGGGAGTTATTGGGTTCTACAGAGTGAGTCAACCATCTCCCTCCACAAAATGATAAAAGGAAGTAACGCATACCTTCATGAATGCATCCTTAGAGTATCACATGAGTCATAGGAGCTGTGTTACGGCAGGATAAGATTCTTGTTATTAGGAATTGGAACATCCTCGAGGCCCACTTTGTCAGGGTCATGTGTAATTGACTCTGACTGCACTCTCGAGCACGGCAGCTTTGCAATGTCTGGAAGCCATCGCATGTCATTTTTGAATTCCTCTTCCACTTGGATGTTTCAAATCATTATACCACTTTGTTCGGGTTAAATCCTTAAAGCTCAGAGTGTGGCTATACTGACAAAGTGAAACCATGGAAACTTTAGGAAGCCACCTAATAATTCATCTGTGAGAGCAGTGAGACTTGGGTAATGCCAGGAACACTGAGAGATTCTGCTAGACGAGAAGGTTATCCTCCCGGGAACAATTCCTGCCCCAGAGGATTTGTATTACTACCATTGCAGAGCAGCTACCCTCAAAAAATGTACTTTAAAAACTATAGGGTAGGGTAATCACATGTTTGATTTCTTACAAGCTGGGTTCCTGGGGATCAAAAAGATATATGCCCAACTAAAATAATTTTAAAGTCTCACGAAAGATAGTGAACATTAAAAAGAAAAAAGAGGCCAAATGTGTGAAAAAATTGAGACTAGGGTCTCACCTGGCTGTGTTAAAGAGTTTGGGTAAGTTGGTAAGGAACCCTCTACTGCAAGGTGCTTTAGTACCAGCTCTGAGCAACACCTTCTGCCACTAGAACAGAGCAGGCATGGAAGATGCTCCAGTCCCACAGTGAAACATTTTGGACCAGAAGAAAACTGGGTAAGCAGATTCTGTTTGGGACACCAGATTATGAATTGGACTTGAAACTAGCAGTGATTTATAAATAGAATAGTTTAGGTTACTGAAGTAGGTTTTCTACCCTAACTCTGGAAATCAGAGTCAAAACTAATGGCTACATACTTTGTAGCCATCAAGAAAGGAGAGGAAATGCTGGATGTGTAACTCCCCTCATCACCTTCAACAAGAAACTGGGAAATAATTTTAAAATATTTGCTTTTAAAATGTAATGATGGCCAAATGTGGATATTGTGAGCCTCTCTGGCTGACGAATCTAATCCAAGTGAACTCTATCGGTAAAAATAAATTTTATTTCACATTATTATTGTGTATCCCTAAAACAAAACAGGCTTTTATTACCTTTGGAATTTGTACTGTGTGGAAATCAGTGTGTCTCGTATTACTCAACATCATTTGTCAACTGTTTACACAAAATCACAGTTCTCCAAAAGTGTCTGTGTTCTTCTGAACAAGCTCATAAAAACAGAAGAAAATAGAAACACTCTTAAGTGCATTCTAACTTATTTTACTATAGCCAATCATTTTCTTTTTAAAATTTCTTCACAAATTTATTATCAACATAGGGTAAATTTTGCACAGGGAAAACTGAATACATGGAATACACCTGAAAGTAATCTGTTCATTTAGCAACAACAAGAAAAGGCAATTATAGGCACCATCTAAAATATAACCCTTTCTTTTCAATGCACATGCTTTTTAGAAATAATTTGTAAAAAAGATTCCTCCCTCTCCCCTGGGGTGAGGTAGGGATTTTTCAGACAGCTCTTTTACTGCCCTCTAAAGTACAAGAATAAGATAACAGTTCTCCAGTACAGGCAGCATTTTATTCAGATTAATACTCCTCCTGCCTCATTTGAAGATGGGACCTTTTTCTTGGAAATATGTCCTTACACAAATTCCTCACTGTGCAAACAGAGGCAAAAACCTAGATCAGTCTCTCTTTGTGGCCTCTTGATGAAATCAAGAAGCAGAGGAAACAATATATACGAGACTGCTGCTGCCATAGTATGACATATTGTCTTAAACAACAGCAAACGTCTTTTTATAATAAGCAGCATGAGTATTCTGTAAAATAACAATAAATCATAGAGCATAGTACATATATAAACCAGCAACACAGTTGTTTATCATCATTATCAAATACTATCTACTGCAATACTTGTATGTGCTATACTTTCATCTGACGGGCAACACAGGAGGTTTGTTTACATCAGCATGTCTAGAAACAAGTGACTAGAATGTTGTACTATAATTTTACAAGGCTGTGACTAAAATAGAGGAATTCTGCAGCTCTGTCATTCTGTGAAGGGACACCATCATATATGAATTTTGTCACTGAATAGGACATCATTATCAGTGGCAGGACTGTACCAGAATTATTAAGACACCAAAAAAACTGGGCTTATTAGTGTTGGTCTCAATACAGTGAGGCCAGCCATGTCTGCTAAAATGTAATTTTTCCTTGTGACAAGATCTGACATAGGATCAGAGATTAAAGGATAAGTTCTGATTTTTAACACTGATGCTAGTAATAGGAAGTAGGTCTCTGTGATTCACACTTTACTGTACAACCTAATCACACAGTAGTTGGACTTTTGATTTTTGAAAATAATCTTTGAGGATATTCATAATTTCTGTGTTGTGTGTTTATATTACCCATCCCATGAGTATGACAGAAATATATTACGACAAAAAATAAAAATAGTATTGGTAATACTGAGAATGCCTGCTAAGAAACAATATATAAAACTACGACTCAGAAAGTGATAAATGCTTCTTCCTGAGCTTATTTTAATAATGTATAGGGGAAAGGTAAGACCTGGGGACTTGATATCCAATCAGTTTCTCAGAACTTGGAGATCCAGAGTGTTGTTCCAGGGAAAGAAGCAACCTAAAAGTAGCTATGAAATGAATGGGCAGGAGTGGAGAATGCAGGACAGCTAGCTCCTGTCTGCTTTGTACACTGGGGACAAGGCAGCGAGTCAAGGAAGAGGCGAGGAAAGGGAGAAGGAAAGAAAGATGAGTAAGCAAGTGGCATGAAAACAAATGCAACATAAAATATTTAGAGAGTTATTACTTTGAAATAAGTACTTCCTGTTGTTCATAATAAACGTATGAGGTTTTACTTCTATATCACTGATGAGAAAGTTGAAGCTTTAAAAGAACAACAGACGGGGCTGGGGATTTAGCTCAGCGGCACAGCGCCTGTCTGGCAAGTGCAAGGTCATGAGTTCGACTCCTGGTACTGGAAAAAAAAAATAAAAATTAAAAAAAATAAAAGAACAATAGATAATGTGGTCTAGTCGTGCAGTTGATTACAGGTGGAGCCAAGCCCCAAAAGAAAAGTGAATGAGTTAGGCACCGCTTCTGTTGCATTGCTCAATGCTTTTACCAAGTAACTTTGATGGGTGTGCCCCAGTTAGGGAGCCAGCAAGAGAAAAGGGATAAAGAGGGACAAACAGACCAGAAGGAGAGATTAAGGGAGAATTTCAAAGAGCTTTAGTGACGCACTGAAAAGCCACAGGGAAGCAGGGAGTGATAAGAGCACTCATGGCATACAGCCACATTCAAGGCCCAGGTGTTAAGAGTAAAAATAAAGTCTCCTCTGGAGGCCTGTAATCATGAGGACAGTGCTTTTAATTTTAGCCGTTCACCAGTGGGAGATTTGGAAGAGCACCTTTAGGTCCTGTGGTTCTTCAGCCTTACCTGGGAAATGTTATAAACGCAAATTCTCAGCTTTCTCCACCACCAAGAATACCTGGGGATAGGGCTCTTGTAGTTTAGAACAGGAGTGCCCCACAAAGGCCTTTGGAGAGGGTTAGTTTGGCTGGAAGCGGTGCTCCTAGGAACACGACCTGGAAGAGTGTATCTCCCCGCCCGGCTCCTGCTTTCTTGCTCTGCTCTTCCTGGTCACCATGATGTGAGCAGATGTCCTTCTGCCAGGCCCTTCCATCACACCCTTCCCGCCTTGGCGCCTGCCAACCACGGACTGTGACCATGAGCCAACATAAACCTCTCCTCCTTGAAGTTTTGTCTTGTATTTGGTCCCACAGGTGATAAAAATGACTAAGAAGTCCAGAACTCTGTTTTAATAAGCCTTACAGGAGGAGAGTCCCATGCATGCTCAAGTTTGAGAACTAGATTTGTTTAGCACAGGATCTAGGTGACTTCTACTATCAAAGACATTTGAAAAAGCCCCGTTTTATATTTAAGGGAACATTTTTGCAGCAGGCTCCATGAAATATCACTTTCTCTGAGAAAAGCTATAGTAATCCATATTCTCTTCTTTTATTTTAGTCGTGGATTCACTGATTAGGACAGTAGGATACCAATTCCAACAGCCCTAGTAGCGTTGTTTGATCACTGAGAAGAAATAGTAGAACTGAGAGTTTAAAGTAGTTCAGGCGCTAAGGAAGAGTAAAGAAAAAATCATTGAAATCATTTCTGCATTTCAATTCTAGAAATTTAACATTTTATATAACAGTTTTCTGTGATGATAGAAATAAAACTGGAAGATTTCCTCAAATTTGCATTTCATGCCAATATTTGTATTATAGAAAATGGATTGAGATAGTTAAGTGTTTCAACCTCCTAATTTACTTCTCACTGGGACTTTAGAGCATATATCTAATCTCTATCCCACCTCAAACTTATGAGATAAGAGTTATTGATTATTATTCCATCTCACAGTTGAAATGCTAGAGCCTTCCAGCTACCTGCTCAGCTATGGATAAGAACCAAAGAGAATTCCTTCTGTCCCTGGAGTTTACTTCAAATATGAGAAGCTTATGGTACTTTTGAGGGTAAAAAAATGCAATATACTTGATTTTATCTTCCCAATAATATTCAACAAAAATATCTAGAAAGCAATTTAACAGACTTTTTGACGAAAGCATGCTATATTTAATTTTATTTCTTGCATTTCAAAAAAGGAATACAGAAACAAACACTCATGCAATGAAAATGTGTTTCATGTCTCCTTTCACTTTCTATTATGTATACTTATAAAAATGAAATGCCCTCTGTGGCAGATGTTCTTTGAAGTTCACCAAAAATTTATGAATCTTCTTCTGTAATGTAAAGTTCTGCTTGGCAATGGTTGGCCATTCAGGGACTACATTTCCTAGGTGGGATTCCTAAGGCTATATGACTGTTTCTGATCATAAAACTAGTTCTGATCATAAGTGGATATACTTTATTCACCTTTAGTTTCCTCCTCTCCCAAAGCAAGAGGATCCTAGAAATGGTGGATCAACACAATGGATAGAATCTAGACTGTTGAGCCATGAAGATTTGGGAGTCACTTGTGACTGCAGTATACCTCAGTTTTCTGACAACTGCATTCAATATATATATATATATATATATATATATATTTCAGTCAGGGGATATGAGCAAAACCATTTACCTTGTTCAACTCTACCAAAAGCCTGGGTGACTATTCAATTGCCCGTCCCTCCCATCTATCTCTTACAAACCACTACTAATTAAAGTAATACAGGATATGCTCTTGCTCCCCTTTCTGGAAAGGCCTTAAAATTCTAGAAAATGAAGTGCTTCCTGATGGTAATTGAAAATAGTTTTTAAAGTAATGAAGAAGGAATCTGACTTTCATGCTGTCTTTGGAAATTCAGATTTAACAGATAAAACTCAGGGCTTTACCTAAGTTCATCGGCTCCACTTTGTTACAGTCTAAAATATTTGAGAACACAAAATGAAAGCTAGGATATAAACTTCACACTTCAGAGTGAAACAAAGGTAGTTATTTGGATGTGATCATGTGCAGGTTACACAGAAGACTGAGAATTCAGAACAGGTCTGGTGAGTACCAGAAACTGATAGAGAATGACCATCTGTGTTGAATAATTTTGAATTTCTCGGTAAAGCGGCAGAAGTAAAGCATAGAAACACTGCCTTTAATCATTGTTTTTCATGAATTACTTTAATGGGAAATATTTAGCTGAATTTCTATTTAAACAAATGGAAGTGTCATTGAAACTTTTAATTCCTTTAACCTTTTCATTATTATTATTGTTTTGGAAACTACCACAATACACATAGAATTTGCTGTTCCACAGTCCTGTTAACCCGTTCTGAAGATGGAAAAGCAATGTCTTCATGCTCATTTTACTATAACCATAGAAAAACATGTAGGATACATTCGTCAACCTCCAAGTATGTGAATCACACATTCTGCATCTAAGTTCTTACTTTATAACTTTTTTTGCAAAACCAAAAATTGGCTTCAAAAATAAAAGTCAGGGAAATTTCCCTACACTCTCTCCCATTTTACTAAGTTAATAGCACCAACTGAAGTGGTAATTTGGCCCAGGACACATGAGGTGAAGGAAGGAAAGCACAGGATTGAAACAGAGACATTATGTGAGGAAGAGCAAGCACATTAAACGAAAACACAAAAGCTTTGTCCTGGGCGGCACTCTGTTTTGTTTTGGTATTTAGGTTTCCTCCCATGCACTCTCCTACCACTTTTATTAGGGTTTTAACATGTCCCATCTAGTCTTTCAAAACTATTACTAAGAAGTGCTTATTGGATTAACATTAGGATTACATATGAGATGTGATCACAATATATGGTACATATTTAAATTTTTAAAATGCATTATAGTAAAAATGCATCACCTTAAATACCACTCAAAATACTCCTCTTTGCTTTCAGTACTCATCCCATATTCTTGACTCTTTCTGAAGCAGTTCTGGAAGTTCCCTTTCATAAGTGTCTTTAGTGGCACTGTTGTGGTTGGCCTTTGATTGATTCAAAATTTTTACCTTTCATATTCATTTTGACTTTGAGGAAAAGCCAAAATGGTCATGGTGCCAGATGCAGTCAGCAAGGTGTATGAGTACACACTGTAACGTTTTTATCAGTCTCTCTGTTGGATGGTCCTCTGGTGCAGTATATCTTTTTGTTTTGTTTTGTTTTGTTTTGTTTTGTTTGTTTTTTCTCCAGTACCGGGAACTGAACTCACGACCTTGTGCTTGCCAGGCAGGCGCTTTGCCGCTGAGCTAAATCCCCAGCCCCTGGTGCAGTATATCTCATAGAGACAAGGAAGAGGATTTCTGAAACTTCTTTAGAAAGTGGCAAGAACAGTACGGTAATTTTCAAAGAAGGAGGAGTATTTTGAGAGAGATTGATTACTATATGTCTTTTACAGTAATAATTTTTAAAAATTTAAACATTCATTACATATTTTTATTCTCTCTACATCTGTCTCTCTCCCTTTCTCTTTCTTTCTCTCTCAGAGGTTCTCAGAGAGGAACTCAGAGGTTCATTTTTAGCTACACACACGGCTCTTTTTTTTCCTTAGATAGAGTCTCACGAAATCACTAAGTTTCCCAGACTAAGCTAGAACTTGCAAACTTCTTTTCTCAGTTTTCCAGGGTGCTACAAATGTAGGGACATGAGACACCAGATCTCCAATCCCAAAGCTCAATACACAAGGAAAATATCATTCACTACCTATGATGTGAAACACACAGTTTGGTAACAAATTGCAATGTTTCAATAACTGATATATTGCACCAAAGCAAGTTATAGTTTAGAACAGTGTCAATTAAAATAACCTGTTATTTAACTAAGTTTACCATAATAAAGAAATACATGGAGCAAATATTAAATCTTAATCACCCTTGGCATGCTTCTAAAAAGGGCTTATTAGGAGGAAATAGAAGTCTTGAGTTCCAGGGTTTACAAAATGGGACTCTGAAACATTCTTTGAAGTGTAAATTCAGCTAGAGTGCAGCTGCATGGAAGAAACCATGAAACTCTAATATACTTACTAAAGAACCATTAACTTCCATTTCAATGGTGGATTTTGATTTTGATATGTCAAAGTTATGTACATATTTTATCCAGTATAGAAGACTAAAAATATATGTGTAGAAATGTTATTAAATTTTTAACTTCCAGAAACTTCACTTTTAAATGCATAAACTGTTTCATCATGAAAAGCGCATTTCTCTCCAGTGGCATGTTATTAAATTCTTATACCTGTAGTATCTTCTCACGCTAGTTCTGTAGAGAAATAAAGAGAGAAACCTCATTATTTTTCATACGAGTACTCAGGGTCTTCTTTTTGCATTAATGGAATTTGACTCCAATATGGCAACTTATAAATAAATACCTCTAGTTTATATCTGACAAAAACAGTTACTTTAGGTGTTTTATCTTAACTTGAGGGTCAATTACATTCAGTATTCCACAGGGGTACAGCTAGAAGCTGTCTATATATCTACATCTATATCTATATTTCTATATGTGTATCTGTATCTATATCTATGTTTATAGAGAATTTCTCATGACCTTGCTAAAAGAATTCATCTCTTATGCACACTAATGTGCCAAACTCCACCTCACTCCAAATTAGGCTGAATCCCTAATGCCCAACATGAGTCTATTTGGAGATAGGACTTCAGAGACAAATAAGTGAGGGTTAAGAGTGGTGCCCTTGGGGCTGGGGATTTAGCACAGCGGCACAGCGCCTGCCTGGCAAGCGCGAGGTTGTGAGTTCGATTCCCAGTATTGGAAAAAGAAAAAAAAAAAAGAGTGGGGCGCTTGTCAAACAAAACTGTGGCCTGCTAAGAAGAGACAGACACTGTCTCTTTTCCCTCTCTCTTTTCTTCTCCCTCTTCCTCTGTATTCCTGCTCCCCTCTCTCTACATGAAGACATAATGAGACAGTAGCTGTCAGTAGGCCAGAAAAGCCCTCACCAGTTAGACAAAATTCAATCTTAGACTCCTATCTTCTAAGCCTCTGAGAAAATAAATTGGAGTTGATTCAATCACCCAACCTATGGTATTTTGTCCTGGCAGCCTGGGCAGACTGCTGCAACACCTGTGTTAGATATGAAGACTCTGACGCAGACATCAGTTTGTTTACATCTCTCCAGAAGAACACAGAAAGCCAGAAGGTGCAACATGAATTGTCAACCACTGACACTGATCCTCTTCATTTTCCATTAACTTCAACATCTTCCTTTACAACCAAAAAAAAACCAGTGTGTATTTATCCCTCTGGGAGAGGTGACTGGCCTTGGGTGGTAGAGCACTGTCTCCTCCATATTTCAGGCCATTCCTTTTCCCTGCTCTCCTTTTGCTCTCTCCCTGCTTGCCTCCTTTCTCACAGCCAGTGAAAATCTGCACCAGGCTCTGCTCTGAGTGATGAGGATGCTACAGCGACCCACGCAGCCCCCGACCCCTCACCAGAGTGTGTGACACCAAGAGTTTCCTGATTCAAGAATGTTTCTTGAATACATTTGAAAAATCAATGAGTGTTTTCCAAAGCCAAGCATTACAGCTCTGATCCTTCGTGAGTTATACTGCATTAGATTCCTACAATTTATTTGGACTATATTTCCAAATCCAATTATTCTTTCATTTGTCTATTCAGGGTTTTTTTTTTTGTTTCGCAAACAGCTATCTTTACTAAGCTTCATGTAGCTCCCTAGAGTAACTGTGCATTGCCAAGCTATTTTTCAGGGTTGTGCCTGACACCCCAAGCTTAGCGTCTGAAGCGAACTTAATGAGCTCATTTTACAGTCTCCTCTAGATCTTGATGAAAATATTAAATCCAGGGACAAAAACTAAATTCCACTGACTGCTACCGATTTTCTTGCCTCTGAATTAAAATAGCCCCTCTCTCAGCAGAATATCCTAGTCATTCTCCACTGTATCACTGACTCATGTAGCACAGAGGTCACAGTTCCAGAGCTTTCGAATAAGCACATCGCGGGGAAGGAATCAACAGCCTCTGTGGTGGACAAAGTAAAGACCTATCTGGCTCTCTTTGACACTCCATTTATAATGGAAAGAAATGAAGCTATGCTATTTTCTTGTTTTTCCCAATTTATCTTGAATATTACTAAATGGATTATTTAAATAATCCATTTAAATAATCCATTTAGTAATATTCTAGGAGGGTATGTCATTAGAATTAATTAATTTTCTAGGATGGCACCATGTGTAAAAGTTGTGTAATTCCTTCTGTGACCAAGTTCCCTTGGAGGTTCATTCACCTGGCTCTGATTTAAGCCATTTTGAAGAGTCCTCACCTATCAAAAAATAACAATAGAATATTGTAGCCTAATAAATGCATGGCTGGAAATATTTCCATGATTCATTATAACCTCTATTTGCATTTAGCTCCTTGCTTTTCCCCTTTGAAATGCTATTATAAAATAAATCCACTCGTCCAAATGTATCTTGTATCTTCAATGCATCCAGTCCTTCAGTGTTCATACTTTCTTATTGCTGGAAAAAATTTCACCTAACACACCCACAGCTTCAAGGGGAGGTTCTTTGGGTTCACGGTTTTTAAAGGTTTCAGTGCATAGCGGGCGGGCTCTGAGGCAAAACACCATGGCAGGGGCTTGCGACCAGAGAAAGTTTCAGTTGTCATGATGTCCCGGAAGCGAAGGATGCAGGGAGGAGCCAGGGAGGGGGACACCATTCCAGACCACGCCCCAGTGACCCGCCTCTTCTGACCACGCCCTCTTCTTAACAGTACATTCAGGTATGGATTCATCAGTGAGTGAATCCACTGGTGGAATGTAGCACCGCATAATCTAAGCAGCTTCCAAACACATGAAGTTTTAGGGGCAACCCAGATCTAAACCATAACACCTGTCAACATACCCTCCTATCATTTGACAAACATGCATTCTTTATTAGAAAAAGCACTGGCCCTTCTTTTAGTAAGTAGTATTTGGTTTTCTACTTTTCCTTTTCTACTTGAATTTGATATATCTTGATGTTTTCTCTCTTACTCTGGTTTAAATGCTACTTTTTGAATTTCTGTTTTTCAAATTAACTGGGCAGAAACTCATATCCCTAGGTTACCTTTATTATTAATTAATTTAATTATCTATTTAATCCTCTCTTATTTCTTATGTAGTATTTGTCTCAATGGAGACCTCATACCCTTGTAAGACTGGGTACTTGAATCCTCTGAGATGTCAGGGGCAGTTTTGACATTTTTCAAATCTAATACATGTAACTTTTACTTCATTGCCCTAGGATAACTACTATCTGATTGATACTACATAATAATATAAGGTGATAACACCAGAATCACTAATAGTGAAAAGAAAAAAAAAACTTTCCTTTCCCTATTACAATTGGAGTAAAATAAATTCTATATTCTATAAAATAACAAACAAAAGATCCCCAAATAAAAGCAAAAACAAAACACCCTACACCTATCAGTAATACATACAAGACCTTTTTTAGTAGGGTAAACATTAACAAGTTAAAACAAAACAAAGGTACATCAGAGGGTTAACTATAAAAATGTTTCCTAAGTAGTTAAAGAAATGGAGAGAAAAAGATCCGGTCACTCCTGAAATAGCTACCTTTTTCACCCCACATGCTGGGATCATTCTTATCCCTATACATAGTGTTTTTCCCCTTAAAACCTTAGGTTCAATCATCTCTCATTCTTTCTAGGACAGAAATTTACAGAAGGAAGTAAGACAGGGAATGCAATAGTGTTATGCAATGTATATGGCTTTCATCACAAGTTTCTGATCTTTTCAGTTTGATTCTGAGTATTACAGATTCAATCTGAATCCCTTATACCTACATACATTTTGTTATTATGTGCAGCAGAAGTAGACTATTTGTATGGCTATATTACACATGACAAGTGGACAAGCCTGTATCTGCAATGCATAAATTGCCAAGAGTCAGCCATTCTCCTAGTAGCCATTACTTTAATTATACAGGCTCATCTTTCTACTACTCTGAAAGAACAAAGGGTGTATAAAAATTGAAAATACTGAAACATAAAGGCCACATCATAGAAAATGTAGTGAAAAATGGTGATAAGTTCAGAAAATGTAACAAAAAATGATGGTACGTCAACTCTATGGGAAGGTGGATGTGTCTGACTAGGTTCCTGTCCTCAAGATGTATGACTAACGTAGAAAGATTTATGCATAGTAAAGGAGACCAGGGTTCATGTGGATCATGTGGAAATGCTACAGCACCTAAGAGGACAAGACCCACAAGTGAGGGTCATTCAAGAAAAGAACAGGGGATATAGCTCAGTGGCACAGCACCTGCCTGGCAGGCACAAGGCCCTGAGTTCAATTCCTGGTACCAATAAAAGAAAAAAAGGAAAAAAAGAACAGGGCTTGTGTAGGATTTCCAGGAAAAACTCTGTCTACAATATACACATACATGAACTCAACACCATATCATGCAAAACATAAACATGTGAAACACAGAAGCATTAAATGAGTAGCAACTCATTCAGGGTAAGCTGCAGTTCACATATGCTTGTGTGGTGGAGCACTGAAAATAAACTAATCATTCAAAATTGATAATCTAGATAAAATATTTACAAGGTAATAGTATTATAAAATTGTGCAAAATAATAAAAGAGAAAATAAAATAGACTCAAAAAAGGAGCACTTCAAAATGCCACCTACTGGAAATTATCAATAGTAAATCAAAAGATAAACAATATGAAGAATGAGAAAGAATTTAAAACATGGACACACAAGAGATTTAACATTTTATAATAATACATAAATAAATTTAAAGTATAGATAAGATGAATGATTTTATAGAAAGTTTAAATATACTTGACTCTAGTATTGAAATAATTCTAACAAGGTTAAGTACCATGCAAGAAATTTTTAATGTAGTCACATATTTATATCCTATTGTATTATAAATAGTTTATGTAAACATAAATCAAAATTTAAAAATCAATTATTTAAACAAATAGAAAATTATCAAGTAAAAAGATAAATTCTCAATTCACTAATCTCACAAACTAAGCATAACTTTGATACTCACAAATGTACAATAGTGGTTAAAACAATAGTAAAAAGAACATAAATCTATTGTCCATAGATGAAAAACCCTAAGAAAAGTAGACAAAAATTTGTAGTAGGCCCATAATATGAAAATCTTCCTTAGCATTTTACTTTATTCTTGCTTTTCTTTTCTTTTCTTTTCTTTTCTTTTCTTTTTTTCCTTTTTTCTTTTCCATTCTTCCTTCCCTCCTTCCTTCCTTCCTTCCTTTCTTCCTTCCATCCTTCCATGGTCCTGGGAGTTGAACTCAGAGCCTTTGCACAGAGCTATATCCCTAGCTTCCTCCTCACTTTTTTTTAGAAAGAGAGTGTCTCCCTAAGTAGCTAAGATGCCCAATCTAGGCCACGCTGGCTTATAATTTGAAAGCCTCCTGCCTCAGTCTCCCAGTATGCTGGGATTATAGGTATAAACCACCTTATTTGCTGCATCACATTAGTGGCAATCCAATAAGCAATCATTTCCACTGAAGTGAGTAGAATATTGCATCAAGCCAAGCAAATATAAGATAGAATTAATGAAAAGCTTCAGTAGAGTGATAAGGCACAAAATAATCTCTCAAAGAACCTAGAGCTAACCCTGTAAAAATACTTTCAAAGATCCAACTTGTGATAATAATAAAATCCATAAAAAATGTAGGAATAAGTCAGAAGTTTTTAAATTCCATATCCAGAGAAATATAAAACACAGAGAACATAAAAGAAGACCTAAATATATGAAACATGTACTCTTACTGGTAACATTCAGTATTATAGAGAAGTGAGTTACCTCTTCATCTAAGTAATTCATGAATTTTTGCAGTCCCAATCAAAACTCCAAGTGATTTGTTTTATGGCATACCATAATCCCACTTAAAACAAGGCAAACACAATAAAGGCAGAGGAAAAGCAAGGGAAATTACATGCAATCATGAGAGGACACCTGTACAATTAAATATTAAAATAATATATTCAATGGTTAGGTGTTGATACTGATGTATAAAATTCAATTACTGGAGCTGGCTAGAAAATTCTAAATAGAGGAACTGATATTTGGAAATCAAAGTTACTGTAAGAAGTGTAAACTACTCAATAACTCTCACAAGAAAAATTCAATATTCAAATGAAATAAAAACATTAGATCCTGGAGTGAGTTCAGAGATGGAGGAAGTGGCTGACCTGGGACAAGATATGAACCAAGGTGGCAGCCAAAGGCCTTGACCTTTGTTTGAGTGGTGCTTTAATGAGTTTGCAGAACAGAGAAAGAGCCTTACAGCAAGAGAACCTTCAGAGGCCATAGTTCCAGGGCCACTGTCCAGCACGAGAGGGGAAGGAGTTCCTGGGGAGAAAGGGATTATAGAGGGGAATTATCTGCTGGGAGATGGTAGGGGGTCTCTTGGCCAGAGAATGTTAATAGATAGGAATGGCTTGGGGTCCTTTAGAGTCTGGGGGGGTTTATCTTATTTAACAGATGTTGAGTTTAGTATTTTTAGATATGCACAACATGGGTGTTTTAAGTGGCTAAAAATCTACTTTTGAAGAAAATTGGGTACAGTAAAAAGGTGAGCTGGTCAGCAATGTGCTTTTGAGCTAATGAGAGTCCCAGTTTAGTAGGAAGAGATAAACAACACAGCACCTGTGTAAGGAACATTTTTAACTTCTTTATGTAAGACAGCCTTAGCTCACTTTTGTAACATCCTTATTTATTTATGTATACAGTTCAGGCACATTAGAAAAATACATAATGTTAGAAACAGAGGATAGTACATTTGTACTTGAAAACATAAAAGACAATCTAAATAAACAAAGTCACACAAAGTATTCGTATGGGTGAAATTCAGCATTATAGAGAGCGGAGTTACTGCTTCACCCAAGGAATTTATAAATTGATCAAGCCTAAAGCTAAAACTCATATGTTAGGGAGAAAGGGTTGAATTTGACCTAATAAAGAGTTTAAAGTTCTTTAAGATCAGTAATAAGAACTGAAATTTATATTGTGTTTACCATCCTGATTATGTATACTAACTCACATAATTCTCATTCTATAGGCTACGTACTATTGTTCTCATTTTGCAGTTAGTTAACTACTTATATGCCGTACCTCACTAAAACAAGAAGCAAGCCCGTACAGACTGTGGACAGCACCGGTTCACCAGTAGGGGTATAAGGGGGTGTGGTGCCTTCCCACAGACTCCACTGTGAGTTGTATCATGTAGGATAGTGCTTTATATAAACTATATGATTGAACTCAGGGATTTTCTATTTTATAAAATTGTCCTTGCCCTCCTTACTTCCATTCATAATAACCACAGTCCTTCAGAAATACCCTCTACCAATCTATCTCCCACCTATGAGCTCAGCATTTGAGACTCAATCCAGAGGCCACGTGATCTGAAAAGTTTTCACTGGCACAACCTGGCACACATAACAACTTGACCTCTTTCTTCGCTAACTTCTCCCTGTTCCTTTCATAAATGACTCTGATCACAGTCTGAACACTTTATCTTGCTTATTTATTTACCTGGCTCCTCACCAGAGAGCAATCTGTCATCCTTAAATAAATGGCCCCTGGCATGGGTTTCATATACAGTAAGGGTTTAACAAGTACATGTTGAATAAACAGTAAGGTCTGAAGATCTATTCTACTGGGTGGTAATCTGCAAGTTATTGGTTTTCTTGGCCCCCACTTGGTGATATTATAAAGCACTTGTTGAGGGTACAGAGAAATAGAATGCAATGGTAATTGTGCCATTGCACATTAATTAGCAAGGAAGCAGTTTTCAGCTATAAAACCTTTACAGTTAGCACAACACCCTCATCAGCTCATACTGTTAAGCATTATAGATAAATACCGGAACATTAAGTTTTGTGGCAGTGCAAATAAAAGTGTTAGCAAGTGGTATAATTATCCCAATGTGTTTTTAAAAATTATTAAATACTAACACTCACTTCATTTACAACCATTCAATTACTCCTTACTGCTTAATGTCCGAAATCCTTAGCATGGTCTTTTATAAACTGGGCACTTGTCTGTCTCTAAATTTATCTCCTTCCACCATCCTCCTCCTCACTCCCATCCAGGCCATACCTAGCCTCTGCCAGGTACCGACCTTCACACACTACTTTGCAACTCAAAATGGCAATTTCCAATCTCCATAACCCAATCTTCATGATAAATCCACTTATTTACCATGATCTCTCTACATCAAGCTTTGGCATAGTCTGTCACCACAGCCCAGAATGTCCTTCCTACTACTGCAGAGCTCCCTGCTATTATTCATGATTTATGTTTCAACTTAACTTCATCCTCTGAAACTTCCTCCTCTGGCTCCAGAAAAGTCATGGGCTCTCTGCCACCACTATATATGGTTCTAGGTGTATAGTTCCTATGTACAGTGTTTATTATATTTGTAACTGTCATATTTCTCCCCCATAATTCACCTCTTTGAAAGCAAGGGCTGAGTTTCACTTACTTCTAAATCTCTACTGTCCTAGGTAGGTCAAGATTGCAGGCATAGAACAGCGTTGGTGAGGAAGGAGCAAAGAAAGTTGAACTAAGAGCTGTCTGCTTGCATTAGTTCTACGTAATGTTCCTCTTAGAGAAGGTTCACTGCTGCCTTTCATGCCGGGGACAAGCTAGGGCTCTGGTTTTCATCCTAATATTTTTTCTTTGTGATGTAGGAAGTAAGCTCAGGAGTAAAATTCCAGGAAAATTAACCTCTGTTTTCTTCTTGGTTGTTCCTCACACAGCTATCTCAGGGAAGCTTCCTGGAAAGATATCAGAAGAAATGATCTATATCTATTTCCTTTATATTGTCTATCTGATGTTTTGGATCATTCCAAAGAATTTGCTGGAAGCTACTGCAGTGCAGTGACCTAATCTATGTTTCCTCTCTTCCTCTCTGTGAATTATTCAGCTTCTCCCACAGTGTTATGTGTGGGAGCTGCAAATAGTGGAGTCTTAATACACCCTGAGCTTGGATTTGCACACAGGCTCAGTAATTCTACAATTCAAAAGCAACTTCCAAGGCAAAAGCTGAATTTATAAATATCAGAGATACTCTGAACAACAGAGATAAGGAATAAATAATGCATTTTAGATGGTTTCAGGCTTTTATCTTGCTATCTGCCAAGATCAAAGCAAATGAAAGAGTACATCTGAAGAAGCATCAGAGTTGTGAGTCTTGCTCACATTTGCACATATGTGCATGCTATGCAATTCTAACTTTATCTAATTTATTGAGTGAATACAGGAAAATATTAAGAGAAAATAGAAAATGGCTTATTTTTTGTCAAAATCTCCACTTTCCTTTGTGCCACACTTCTCAGTTATGTTGGCTAAACTCTCATTCAAAATATTCTCTTCAAATTTTATGTCCCTTTTCTTGTTCTATGTCTTGTAAACTACACACACATTTAAGAGTAGCATTTTGTAAGAGTAGCTTTTTAAAAAAATCTATAACCGTTTTATATTGAAAGTTGCAAAGAAAGTACAGATGCCCCTTCCATAAGTATTAATATCAGTTTACCTTATAATTGAACACCTTACATTGCCATGGAAATTTATATTAACATTTATACAGATTTATTTATAAATTCATACTGTATTCCCACTACTTTTCTCTAACGTCTCTTCCTGCTCCAGTACCCTACCTAAGACACCACATTACATTTATTTACCGTGTTTCTTTAAGCTTCTCTTGCCTGTGACAGTTTCCCACATTTTTCTCTTTTTGGGTATGTTCTTGACATGTGTGATATGTTTGAGAAGTGCTGGTCTGTATTTTGCACAGTGTTCCTCAGCTGGGACTTGTCATGAATTTTTCTCATAATTAGGCAGAGGCTGTATGTTTTGGGAAGGAAGAGTGAAGATGTAAAGTGTCATTTTTATCACGTTTCATCAAAAGCCCACACCACCTACGTGACTTACAACCACTGAAGTTGAAATCAATCACTTGTGGAAGTCGAGTTTGTCAGGGCTCTGCTGCTTGTTTATTTGCTCGTTTCTTAGTTGTAAAAATAGTCCTTGTTTCCCTTTCCTACTGTACTCTTTGAAACAAATCATTACTGTACATGTACCTTAAGTTTAAGAAATAAGATGTTATGCTCCATCTGTGAGGTAAAAAGATCTACACAATCAGGAAATCTACAGATATCATTTGCAGAGGGATGTGTCTGTTCTTCTCCATTAATTTATTAGCTGAAACATTTCTTTATATCTATTTTGATTCATGTATATTTATCCTGAATTTTTGGTCATAATACAATCGCACATTATTTATGTTGTTGCTCAGGTAGTTCCCCTGGAAGCTCATTCATTTTGCTGTCTATCCCTTTGACATCATTGTAAGTGTTGCTTTGTTTGTTTCTGTTTGCTACTCTATAGCATTTATTTACTTCCTGGTACTACAAAATCACCCAGGTTTATTGTTTATGTTGTATCCCAGATTTACAATGAAACATTTTCCCCCAAGGAGTGTTGGTATTAGAATAGTATTAGAAACCAAAACTTGTAATTATTGCTACTTGGGTATTATTGCTTCTATGCATTTTCAGCTGACAGAGCAAGAGAAAAGAAAAAAATGATGAGAAGAGAAGGAAAAAATGGAAACAAACCTTTGTAAATAAGTAAGGAAAGAGAGATTGAAGGGAGGGTAGGGGAATGGGAAAAAAAGAATCAAGTTATATCAAGTACAGTTACAGATTCTTTATAATGAATGTTATCATCATATATACCTAAATTGTACCAATAAACTTAATTATAAAAACAAACAAATGAAGAAAAAAGAGAATACATGTATGGATACTAATGAATGTATACATGCATATCTGCAGATATTTCTATATGTATCCATCTGGAGCACACTGAGATAAACACAGATCATTCTATGCCTTTCCCTTTGTTTATCTGTAACCTTGCACTCCAACAGTGAGAAATATTTCTTCATTGTCCAATATCCATGTATTTATTTGTTCAATTCCAATGTTTATCTACAACAATATCCAAATCATGAATGGTATCCATTTGAATGTCAACTTACTTATTTTTATCAAACTAGGTTTCATGTTTAACCTTGGATTTCTTTGTACATGGAAGACCCTTGTGGGAAAATAGAGAACAGATTCTGTCAGAACAAATTAAAAGAGGCAAAACCAATGCTTATGATATAGTGAAGAAGCTCCACATTAAGGAAGGAAATAGACTCAGAACACCTGATTAAGAACATGGAAAGAGTTACTGGAATTAAGATAATTTTGATTAGGTAAATAACAATTGTAAAATAAGACCAATATATCACAATCACTTGGGAAGCAGGAATTAAAATATACACAAAGTCAGTAATTACTGGCAGTGGGCAATTACTGTGCTGGGACAAGGTATCTCAGAAAGCCAAGGAAAGGAACATTTGCACCGATCAGGTGACGTGTCAGAGGCCAGGTGATCTACTGAAACTTTGAAAAAATGTCTAAAGGGTAGAGTTCTCAGAATCCAGATATCCATGGCAAGGAAGATTTGGTGGTGGGTGCACACAGGGTCTTGTCAGTATTCTCCCTAGGGATACCTGGAAAAGTCTAAGTGTGGGGAATGAAAGCTTATAAGGAAAGGATGGAAGAACATTTGGCCCAAATCAAACACTGAAGAATGTTTTAAGAACCCAGCATTTTTCAGGGCCCAGTACTAAATGTGTTCTCCAAGAAGTCTTCTGAGATAACTTCTAGTTAGGGATGCTTTACTTATATCACACAGTAGAATGTTCATGTAATCATGTTCATTGAATATTGCAATGATTTGCTTTATACTTTTGTACTAAAGAGTAAGATTCACAGGGGCAAGGACCATGACTTAATTCCTTCTGGCAAACAGCACCTAACCCTGTGTTTAGTAATCAGTGGTAAATCAGTGCATATGTAATATATGAATAAAACAAAGAGAGTGAATTCTAGTCACTAAGGATTTATGAACAAAGACTTAAAAAACAAGCAAATATTTAAAAGTCCTGGCAGCACTAAATTAATGCTTTTCCAGTTGATTAAGAAGGTCTGCCCTTGGCATGTTGATTTTTGCAATGAATTTTTTAATCCTTTATTGTTGCAGTCATAAAAACTTTAGTGATCTATCTGCAATGACTAAAAACTATGATGAAATAAATTACATTGGGGAATTTCATTAATCCTGTTCTTCTGCAATGCCATTAGTAAGTATCTCATTAGCATCTCACATCTCTTATTTTTCAGGATGGTACAGCTGAGGAATAATATTATCAAGCATTTCAGTTGTACACTAATTCCTGCATGATGCATGAAGGGTATATTTAATTGCATTATTATTTTGCTGCAGACAATTTCATCTTCGGAAGTGACTTTGGTGTTCCAAAGAGGTAAAGGGTATCTATTTTGAATTTCTCCTCTAGTAAAAGATGACACTAGTTAGTTTTTCAAATAGTCAGAACAGAGGACACATTTTGGGGGCTCACTGACAGTTTTTATTCTCACACTACTCATAGCATGAGCTGAACTGTATAAATGAGGAGATTCTGACACCTCCGTCAAGACTGCATGAATCAAAATATGACGCCTCAGAGTTCTTTGATTTGGAAAGAGAGTGAACTGTGGTTAGTGAGATGGTCAGATTTCAACCTGCCCAGTTTATTTTACAGTTTATACAGTTTTATTTTACAGTTTATTTTCTAACAGTTAGTTTGATTTTTACATAATCCTGTGGGAAATTTTTGAAGGTATACAATATGTGGAATTTTTTTTTTTTTGCTATGAATGATCCTGTCAATTTGTTATAGGTAGGCAACATACTTAAAGAGAATTTTTGAAGTACATACACCTCATACACTCACAGGATGATAATATGGGGTAAAGTCATGTAGCTCTCTGGTCATCTGCTAACACATCTATTAAAAATAGCTGCCGTTTACTTAGCTACATCCCTTACTTGAAGGATGATATAGCAGTTCAGGTCTTTTCTAGCACTTGAAATTGATAAGAGATAAAGCAATTAAAGCATCACATTTATTTACTTTCACTCAGCCCAGAAATCTCTGTTACTGATCTTCCCCTCAACTTTATTCTACCCCACCCTCATATTTATAGACTTTTCTCCATTACAGGAGACTTAAAATACCAAGTCATCAAGGCTAACAGGAGAAAAGCAAAGCACACAAAAATCACAAAGGTGGTCTTGAAACCATGAGAGAGTTAAACCAGCAAGTACTCATATCATATATCTCTTTTTGGAAACAGAATTCTTAACAGCTGAATCAAACTGATTTGCAAAGTCATTCTGAAAACAAAAACAAAAAGCACAGAAGTGCATAATCTTCATTAAATATCTAAAAGATTATTTGTAATAAAATGATGTATTTAACCTAACATATTGTTAACATGGTCCACAGAGAAATGCTGGATTTAAATCTTTATGTAAAAGGAAGAAATTCACATTTATTCCAAGCTTCCTAAACCTACATAATTCACACAAATATGTAAGAAAAAGAAAAGGCAGGGCATGTGTTAGAAATGTGTTAGTGTATATCCGAGTGAGTAATAATCCACTTGATCTGAAATTATAAGACAAGGCCCCTTGAAGAACCACTGAGTTGAGATAAAAGTTTTATAGGAAGATTACTCAAGGTATAAAAAATACAAGGTGCTAGGCTTTTGAAATGGAAAAGAAAATCTGCCCTATACCCTCGAATTTAAAATGGGGGTTCTAAAATTAAAAATATGATTATATAGAAATTTGAAGATAGGTAGAATATGACAGGTGGTAGCAACTCACCAATCCCATCTCTTCTTGTGGTATAGCATGGCCCTGTAAATAAAGGACCAGTGTACTCCCGTAGAAATGGAAGCCATGGCTTGGCCACAGAAACTTCCCAGCATGACCCTCATGCTTTTCCTCCTCTAGCAAGAATTTTGGAAGCCATATGTTGAAGATAGAAGAGCCATAAAATGTAAGGGAACTGAGTCCTGGAAATGATATCTGATGCTTGTCAAAAATACTCATGTGGAATTTATAAAGACCATAAATAAACTTTTGTTCTGACAAGTCATCCACATTTTTGTATTTTCTTGTTATGGTTGGGCTTAACTAAGGTGCTAAGATTCACTTTGGTATAGATCTGGGTGCTGTTCTACTGCCAACAATTTAACAGTTAAAAACTCAAGGGAGAATATGAAGTATTGGGCAATACCTTACTAAATGGAAAGCATACAGATGAAGTGCCTCGAAAGAATCACAGGCTTGTAGCTCACTGCATAAAAGTTCTTCTTTTCCAAACTCTGGCCCACAGTCTTGGAAGTGGTCATCTTTACCTTCAAGGACAAGTCATCTGCTCTGTCTTTGGAAAAGTAATTGTGACTTTGAACGTGGGTGTCTGAGACATAATTTTATAGTGCAAATCAAATTACTATAATTTCTTTTCTTTGGATGGCAATATTAACTAAAAAGGGCTGAACTGAAAATATCAATAAATAGAATTCATTCATTGATATAAGTAATTTTATTAACTCACCCTTCAGGAATTTCCCAGAGTGGATATTATCATTATTTTGGACACATTACTGGTTCTTCCATCAAGATTCTGATTTGTTCACTTGCAACATCCTGTGGATATAGGTATAACTTCTTGAATGAATAGCCTAAATTTCTTGAGGAATAATAGCAAATAAAATTCTTTTTCCTTACCAGCTGTCTTTGAATTGTTTTGTAGGATATTTCTTCCCCATCTCTAAATAAACTAGTATGATATCCCTAACTCTACAAACAATTATGTTTTAAGAAAGAGTCCCCTTGTAGTATGTAAGTCTTAATTTTCTGTATGAATCAGTGGAAACCAATCTAATAAACACCTGTTTCTCCATTGCAAGCTTCTCCCCTGCAGCAAGCACCCAGCTTTATTCCAGTGCTAAGGGTTGACAGTGGGGCAGGGAAAATCCCTCTCTGTGCTTATATCTGCTTTTACCTTTTCATGCCACACACTCTGCTGCTTCAGAGATCCCTCTGAAGTCTGGGTGGGAAAGGAGAAGAAGGGAGAGTAAGCAAATAGCAGGGGTCAATCAGTGAGGCTGCCTTTGGTGTCAGAAGTCCAAATGATGGCTCTCAATTGGGACCTACATGGACTTCCCCCACTGGGTGATTTGTAGTTTGCTCTTCTCTGACATGGGTGGTACAATCATCAGCGGATCTCTAGCCATGGCTGTTTTACCTCCTGTCCAGTCAAGAATACCCTGCCAAAATCTAAAGACTGGCTCCCCGGGCATGGAAGGGGGCAATGCTCATATTCAAAAACCCATTACATAAATTATAATTATCTTCTAAGACATCTACTACACCAGTGTAAATCAGTACATCCTTGACTCACCAAATGCAATCCCTCTTTCTCCTGTCTTGTGGTCACAAGAAGCTCTAGTCAGGCACTCGCCTGCATAATTCTCCTGGGAGGAAGCAGGACCTGGCTGCACCATGTTCATGCTACTACCCATTCCTGTACACATTTTAAAGCTCTCCTAAATATTGTGCATTAAATTCCATTCTAGTACCCTAGGTTAGCTCTGAGTTTTTGCTACTTAGCAGGTTTCTATCAGAGTAACAAGAATCCTGTCTGTTCTTCTAGCAGTCAGCTGAGCATCCTGAGATGGCCTCTTGGAAACTCTACTTTTCCTTTGAATAGGACATCCCCTTCCCATCTACACAGGGTAGAACAAAACCAAAGTGCTTGTCTAAGTAGACCTAGGATTCACTACCATAGTAAAAACTTCTGGCCCCCAGAGATGTTTGGCTTCTATTTCATACAATACAGTAAATGTGAGCTCAGATTGTCCCTTAGATTACTGATCAGCAAGCTGCAGAGAGGGTGTCTGGCTACTAAAGCATTGTCTTCTAAGGCTAGAGACCAGATCCATAGCAAACAGCAAAGGTTTAATTTTCTGTCTTATTAGATGTTTGAAGAATGTGTTTGCTATGAAGCCTGTTCAAAGAATTTTAACATCATTATCTCCTTTAATTCTCTAGGCAATTTCATGAGATAGGGAAGATTACTCCCCAATGTTACAGACGCTCAGATGGCAGCTCATTAAACTGGTCCATCAAACATCACACAAATGACCACACTGGGGCCCTGATGCTGACTTGTGTGACACCATTCCTTAATTGTCTCAATGTCAGAAGGTTCATAAAAAGACAAAAAAAAAAAAGAAATTAATTTTAGTATAAGTATTGACTTTACAAATTCAAGAAAATTAACTCAGAATCTAGGAGAACTTATGATGGCTTGATTTTAAAACTAATTTCTAAATACAGTGACAACTGAATGGAAAATACAAGACAGAAAAGGATCTAATGCAGGACTGTACCATAATCAATATTAATAAAAAGTTAAAAATAATTAATGACTTTACTTAAAACTACAAAAGTCTTATGTTACAAAAATTCTACAAAAGTTTAATAAGACATACAGAACACAAGAAAATGTTATGTTATACGTTTATTTGAGAAGTCTGTATACGGTCAAGTCAACATATTCTTTCCAAAATAGTTCTTAAACTTAGCACTAATCTCAGTAAATATATCCCATAGTAAAAGGATGTTGAGCACAGCACAAAGTGAATTCTGGTATTTATATACAATAGAGTACTACTCTGTCATGCAAATGATAAATTTAATTCATTTGTAAGAAAATTGATGCACTTTATATCATAACGTTCAGTGGAATGCATCATACACATAAGCTTAATTATAGCATGGATTGTCTTATATAAGCAACTCAAAGTATAAACAATTTAAAGAGAAAATTAAAAATGGAGAACAGGAAATAGGTAGGCAGAACTTTTACGAAAGGGAAGGGGGCCAAGATATGGAGGAATGGGGGAAGGGGTAGAAAGGAGGGGGTGGGACGAGAGAATTAAGATGTGTTATGTACAAGAATCAAGTCTCCACAATGAATGTAATCACTATGTACTGCAAACATGGACTAACAAAAAATAAATTCTAGAAAAACAAGTGAGAGGAAAAGTAAATAAATGAAAATGTAACTGATATGGTTTGTACCCAGATGTCCTCCCAAAGGTTCATGGCTCATGGGGGTGGGTGCATTTCGGATGTGGCTGGATCTAAGGTTTGTAACCTTGGATTAAGGGTTTGTGTGTTCACTAAATTGGTCCACTTATTGGTTTAGTTTAGTTCTGGATGTGTATAATTGCAAGCCTCACCCTTGGTATGGGTGACATAATCAAAGGACTAATAAGCCAGATGGAATATACAGGGAAAAGAAAGAAAGCAGTCTGCTGCTTGCTGCTTCCTGCCTACCCTGCTGTGGACTGTTTCTTCTCTGTAATGCCCCTCTGTCATGCTGCCCTGCCTTGGAACCAGCTGATTATGGTCTGAAACCCCTACCAACTGTGAGCTCAAATAAATCTTTTCTCCTTTAACTTGTGAGTGTCAGGCATTTTGTCCCAGCAAT
Organism: Chinchilla lanigera; assembly: GCF_000276665.1. NCBI lineage: Eukaryota > Metazoa > Chordata > Mammalia > Rodentia > Chinchillidae > Chinchilla > Chinchilla lanigera. Next base: position 3,224,735 of record NW_004955480.1, on the reverse strand, counting down.
GGGAAAGTAACCAAGACAGTAACAAAGGAGAAAAAGTTACACAAGATACCACAGAAGTTATAAACATTGAATAAAATTTTAAAATATTGTATATGTGCTGGTTATTCACTTATTCACCCTGAGATCCACATCCGTCCTTTAATGAAAGTTTCCCTAAGGAAGTAGAGTTTTTGTAGGAGGAGAGATGGGCAAGAGTTTTCAAGAAGCAATGAGAATACAGCAAGAAACTGACTCTACTGGTTTTGTGATATTACTGGTGAAAAGAGAGAAAAGAACTGTGTATCAGGGCTGAAAGACTAGACGAAAGGAAAATTAAGAGGTACCGTGGGAATCAACTTTCCATCACTATGACAAAGGATTTGGCATAATAACATAGAAAGAGAAAAGGGTTATTTTGGCTCACAACCATGAAGGTTCCAGTTCAAGTTTGGGCAGATCCATCACTTTGAGCCTCTAGCATACATGCCAGGTAGCAAAGGTGGGGGAGCTGCCTGGAGGAGCACACTGCTCACCTGACAGCCAGAAAAGTAAAGAGAAAGACAAAGATGCAAAGGTTCTGCAACCCCTTTTAAGGGCATGCCCCTAAGAAACAAAACAATCTCCTACTGGACTCTGTCTTCAAAATGGCCACCTGGGGGACTTAGACTGTCACACAGAGACTTTCTGGGGACATCTGACATCCAAACCATAGCAGCAATGGACTTCACATTTGTTTAACAAGTATCTTTTTATTTTTCCAGTACAGACTCGGTCCCTGAGCAATCTAGCTCTCAACACACCATTTGCATTTTCTCTTTACACAGAAACTTCATTCTCTGCCAGCTCTTATTTTATTACCACTGGAGGCTGCTTCAATAAGTACACAGAATTTACTGGCTATTTCTTAAGAAATAAAGAGTATATACTTCACAGAACTCAAAGAAAGAAAATTAATAAAATTAAAATAATTAGCTCAGTATTGGTAGGTACTAAATTAATTTTCTCAAAACATCAGAAATACTAGAGTGCTGGTTAAAACCACAGATCCTAGATCCTACCACCACATTCTCATTCCAGAAGCCTGTATGTAAGGCCTGGTACCCGCCTAGGTCAAGCCTTCACTCAATTGTGATGCAGACGATCCTAGGCTACTCTTTGCAAAATACTAGAAACATAACACAATGTTTTCAAAACATTAACACATTCATAAGACATAAGTAAAAATGAACATGCAAAAAAAGATACTGTTCATATTATCCTTTCACCCAATATGTTTGGATTCCATTTCAAATGGGAGTTTCTTCTTGTGTCAGAACTCTGAAAAATGGGAGTTAGGCTATAGGTAATCAGAGAAAGCACAAAGGGATTTCTTGGCACTAGAGATGTACCAAGGCATGTTTATGAGAATTACACAAAAATTAAGTAAATAAGTAAATAAAATAGCATAGAGCCACAGCAGGAGTCTGTAATAAGAGTAAATTGACTCTTTTTCCTCCCTTTGTAGGGTCTAATGTTACAGGCCAGCCTGAGACACAGAATCACATGGTATAGCTCATAAATCCCAAATGAAAAAGAGTCTCTATGACATGGCAGACATCCAGACCTCTCCAAACCAGTATGCTTATTGGTCTTGGTTTAGCTTTCATTAGCTTCCACTGATGCAAGCAGGTCTCCAAGCTGAACTCCCTTCAGTCTTTCCAGCACAAGGAAGCCAGAGTGGTCTTCTAAGAATCCACTTGATTATTATCAGTCTTTTCTCCTTTCCCAGTAGTTTCTCAATGCCCACAAGACACACCTAAACCATAAGTTTATTTCAAAGGAAAATTTAACTCAAAGCATTAATACAGTTATTCTAACTGCTCTGTGAAAGTCTTTCATGGCAGATAGCTAAACAGCTAGCACCTGCATCTTTGTTACTTTTCTCTTGTTGCTGAGACAAAATACCCAACATGCAAAATGAAGGAATAAAAGGTTCATTTAGCTTACAGCTTGTGGAGGCTTTAGTCTATATTTGGCTGGTTTCAAGGCAGAGTGGCACATGGCAGAGGCCAACAGTTTATGGCGCTGGAAGACAGTAAAAGTAACAAGAACAAAAGGGGGAAGTGGTGGTAAGCAGCCTCTTTCCCTCCCTTACATTGTAGGCAAACTACCTTCCCCCGGGTGGGTGTAGCTGTCACACTTATGAATCAAACATAAACTCTAGAAGCCCGCCCCATGACTGCATGAGGTTTTGTGGGGATATCCAGACACGAACCATAACAACCTGTTACATATTGGGCACATTCAGCATCTCAGCAAACAATACTTCAATTGTTACAGTCTTCAGATTCTTAAATCCTGACTTTAAAAAAGGTAGAGGAACTAAAAGTCTTCACAAATTTTAAAGTTTTAGTAGAGTGAGATTTTCATGGGAAAAAATTCATCTAATACTGTTTAATGACAGAAAAAGTCTGCAATTGATGGCACAGGCTATATATTCAACTGTAATTTAAAAGGGAACTCTAACTTTTAAGAAAAGATTTGGCTAATCACTAGGAACTTTCTTTTCTTCTGACTATTAAGCACTAAAATTGCCTTTGTCCCTGTATCAGAGTCCGGTATATGCCTTAGCCCTAAAAGGGAAATAAAACCTTATACCCTGACATCTATACACTCTTTCTTCTGCTCCTGCTGACTTCACTTTTGGGCTTTCTTTCACCCTCTGTTAACATCATGTTTGATTATTTGAAACTATTTCTAAAAATGTAAATACTTTATTGAACCACATACATATATACTAGCTTATATATTCTAACTTAATTAAATAAACAACCAAATAAATCAATGGACAAATAAACTGATTGGCAAATAACCAAGGATATAAACAGTGCTGATAGTCCAATATATTTGACTAGCTGGGAAGAAATTAGTAAACCAAAAAAAAAAAAAAAGCAATTTAGTGACATATAAATTAAAAATCTCCTTGAAGGACAGTATGTTTTTTACTTCTTAGGCTTCCATTACCTCAATTTGCAGGTAATAGCCTCACTGACAACAAAACCAATTCAGTTCAGTCACTTGGGATTCAGCTTGTCTGAAATAGCAGCTGTGCAGACAAGAGGCCACAGAGATGAGCTGGAGGTGTGCCAGGAAAGCGAGTCACAGCTCTCACAGTAAAATGTAAGGCATATTAGGTTACACACAATAAAAACTCTGGTGCACAAGCCAGCGGGTACAGTATGGAAACCTAGCTTGCAAACCCACAGGCAGAAAAGGTACAATCATTTTTTCCCACTAATGTCATAAAACCACACTTCCCAAATAGCATATTTAAAAGACTGCCAGATATTCTAATTTTATATATCAAGATCTCCTGTGCATATATCACTTAGAAGTCTTGAGAAAAATATACCACATACATTGATAACCATTTGAATTTAATGGGACTTATCACTGGCATAGGTGATTTCCTTTAATGGGCAAACCAACCACTACTGAAAAAAAACCCTAAAATACTGGTTTTTTTCCCACACAGAAATCTACCACCATATCTATTTGACAAATATAGGTAATATACATTTCTATAAAGCAATAAATAATTTCTATATCATGTAAGAAAGGTGATATCTTTAAGTCAAAGGGCATCTACAGAGTACTATGTGGCTAGTAATTGTCAGAACACTTATTAAAGGCAACAATTATATCTATTTTGAAATAGAACATTATAATATATGCACAGACACTCTCATTTCAGACTTAATAAATGGAGCCATTACTTCAAAGAGCTGTTTAATCTTTTGAGTAATATATTAGTCTGATTGTTGACATTTTATTATTATCACAAACACACACACAACACATAAACCCAAAGGAATAATTCATGGGCAAGTTTTAGCTTCAAAACTTGAGAAAATGAAGTATTTATGATTACAAATAAAAATCTGTGACACAATTTAAATATTACTAAAATGTATTCAAGATCATCAGAAATTCAAGTTTACATTCATATGAAGTTAGTAATATTAATATTCCTTTATAAACTCTAAGAATAAGGACAGAATTCAAAATAAAACCAAATTATTTAAGCATTTAGTCTCTGTAATGCCAATGTTTTGAAAATTTTTTAAGTCTTTGTGTTCATCTTGGAAAGGTATGCTTTTAGAGACAATTTTACATAACTGTAACTTTTATTATCTTAAAATGAAACTGGTTTGTCAAGGGGCCTGGATCTTAATTTTTGTTGTTTACCATCCATTAGCTTATTCAACCTTCAAAAACTTCACGTAAAGAATTTCTCTGAGGCTTATTTACTTTTCCTATAAAAAAAAACACAATAGCACCATACGTGCACCCATGTATATAGCAGGATAAATTATAATAGCTAAATCTTGGAAACAACCCAAATGCCCATCAACCGAGAAATGGATAGAAAAGATGTAGTATTTTTATACAATGGAGTGCTACCCAGCTATAAAGAGGCCCAAATTCCAGGCTTATATAGGGAAATAGATGCAATGAGAGACCATACTCATAAGTGAAATAAATCAGACCCTCATGTGTAAACATAGTATTGTCTCGCTAGTGTAAAAAACTGAAAGAGTAAATAAGATCCAAAAGGTACAACAGATATTATGAAAGAGGAAGTAACTATTCAAAAGTAAAGAACAACTGGGATGGGGAAAAGGAAAGAAAAAGGAAGGGAAAAGAAAAAAATACATCATATATATATAATATATACACACACAAGATAGTTAAGATAATTGCACTACTAATTTCTATTAGTTCATTAAAAAGAATGGTTTGTGCTTATACTGTTTGATTAATCTTTCATGACTATATCTTGTAATCCGAGCAAGTACTTTAAGGTAAAAAATATGCAAAATATTAGCCATTGTTAATCTATTATCTTGTTTTGAAACTCAATTATTTTTATTGTTATTTCTTTAAAATAAAAAAAAATAAAAATCCTTAACTATTATCTCTGCCCTAAAAGGATTAAATTGCACAAAGTATATGAAATGAATATAGAATTCAATCTGAGTCTTTAGTTACTAAAAACATATACTAAAAGGAATTGTGTTCCTAGAGATTTGTAAATTCATCACAGTAGAAAACCTCATGTTAATGTATGGAAAATGCCTAGGAAATGGAGATACATTAGTTTTTTTTTTTTTAATTTAGTAAATAGATGCAATGAGACGGTAAAAGTACTACAATAGTAAAATTATTACAACAGTAAAATTACTACAATAAATCCTCTATAAAAGGTCTGTAAGTCTTCATCTGAGCTGATTATTTAGCCTTAAAATTTAATTTAAGACCTTGTCAAATTCAAACCTATTTGAATTTCTGGGAACCAGATTAAAACTTCTAGTTTTGCATCAGTGAAAATTTAATTTTGCCTCCTAAATGGGGGTGGCACTACTTACACCTACTTTTTATTCACTCCAAATATGCATTATAATTTGCATGATGGCTTCATATTTATCACTTCTGTGTCCAATGTTACATTGTTACCAATCAGAGTAAGAAAATATCTTTAAGAAACAGGTATAGGAATAATTCCATAAATTATCCTAAAACTTCTTGTTATGGTTTGGGGGTAGTTTTGCAAGGGGGACAGTACATAACAGGACATAACAGATTTTATATGATTATTTATAATAGTCACCCAAAGAACGATACCCAAAAGAGTACAGAAAATGTGTCCACACACTAAGACCAAGGAATCCACCTGAGGGCCTGGATCCCACGGAAATGTCCTGCATGAGTCCAGCTGAAGACCTAAAGCTCATAACAATGCCTTCCACGAATCCAACTAGAGGCCCAGAACCCATAACAATATCTTATGCAGGCCTGTTTCAAGGATCTGCGCTGTGAAGGCCCAAAAGACATTGGGGAATCTAGGAAGTCTGCGCCTGCAGGATGAAGGATCTGTGCTAGCAGGCTGAGGGATCTACACTGGAGCCAGGAAGCAATGCTCAAAGAACCAGAGCTCCACTGAAAAGTATCACAGCTATCCTCAGCAACAGTGATGTCCCCAGCTCCTTCATTGGTCAAGAGGGCTGAGTTCCCAACAAGAAAGCTAATGCAGCAAGCTTCTCCTGGAGACCAGCAGTGCACCATCTTCCCCTCCAAAGCCAGGAAGTGATGCTCAGAGTGAAGACCAGAGCTCCCCCAAAGTGAACCAAATCCATTCTCAGTGCCAACAAGGTCCTGAGGTCCTTGGAGGATGAAAACAGCCAAATTCATCAGGAAAGCCAGCATGATGAGCTCCTCCAACAGAACCAACAGCTCCTTACAGCTTCTACCAGTTCCCAACAGCCTCCTTCTCCTTCTCCAGGTCTGCCTCTTATGCTGCTGGCAACAATCCCCAGGTGGGCCTCCCACACCCAGTACCACACTTACTCAGTTCAGCTGGGGCTTATAAATTGACTGCCAGTTGTCAACCCACTATACCTCTAATCTGTAACTTGTGGATTTCTTGTGTCAATGAATTTTGTGCATTATGTCATAGCTCCTTGCGTTCTTTTGCCTTTCCAAGGTGGTAAGAGTTGTACAATTAATCATGAAATTTCAATCTGAGTCAATGATGATATTTAATATGAAGAACATTGAGTTTGACAACTCATAATTCTAAAGTTAGTGGATCAATTTTAGAATTTAGTTTAGGGTCTCTCTTGCTATGCAGTTCATTCTCTCTCTCTCTCTCTCTCTCTCTCTCTCTCTCTCACACACACACACACACACACACACACACACACACACTTTACCTTAACTTGTGAAATCATTTTAAAGAATCTGTCAGCTAACAAAATTCCACATATAAGAAAAATGTTTACTCAGATCACATCTGAAAAGCGATGCAGTACCACACCCTTATCTTTAATCCCCCTCCTCGGTTTTATGTGAATGAAAACAGTCCACGTCATGTCCATTATCTTTCATTTATATCAACTGCTTCTCAAAATTTCCTATTAGTTTCATATTTCAATTTTTGCCAGATGTCCTATTTAGGAAATAAGGGGGGGGCTTGCTATGCATCTCCTTTTTTATAGATTTGGTACAACTTTTCCCCTGCTGAAGACGTAACCAGTCTTCTCCGGTCTCCTCTCTTTCCCCACCTCTGTGTCTCTGTCTCTGTTTCTCTAAATACATACACACATCCATAAACAAATGAGAGAGAATGAGAATCACACGCACACACAGGAGCACACACATGCTACACAGGCTAAGGCAGAAAGGTGGCTGAAGCCTATTGCTGGAAGCGTGGTGTCTGCCCTTTTCTACCTGAAGTCGCTAAATTAGTTTAAAATATCTATGGCCTGGTGTGGGGGTGTATGCTTGTAATTCTAATTACTTGGGAGGCTAAGGCAGGAGGATTGAAAAATTAAGGCCAGCCAGACATGATGGTGTACACCTGTAATCCCAGCACGCTGGAGGCTGAGGCAAGAGGATTGCCTAATGTTCAAGACCAGCCTGGGCTACAAAATGAGTTCAAGGCCAGTCTGAAGTGCATAGTGAAACCTTGTTTCAGAAAGACCAAAAAAACAGAGAGACAGAGAGAAGGAACGAGGGAAGAAGGAAAGAAGGAAGGTAGGTAGGAAGGAAGGAATTTTGGGGAGGCGGGTATTGGGAATCAAACCCAGGACCTTACACTTGCCAAGAAGGCACTTGTGCTGCTGATCTATATCCCAGGCTCTAGAAAGAAAGAAAGATGGAAGGAAAGACAAACAAAGAAAGAAAGAAAGAAAGAGAGGGACAGAGGGAGGGAGGGACAAAGGAAGGAAGGAAGGAAGGGAGGAAGGAAGGAAGGAAGGAAGGAAGGAAGGAAGGAAGGAAGGAAGGAAGGAAGGAAGAGAGAAATAAAAGAAAGAAAATTTAGGGCTAGCCTGGGCAGTTTAGTGAAGCACAGTCTCAAAATTCAAAATAAAATTTAGAAAGGCTGGACATTTAACTCAGCAAGTAGAGTGCATGTGAGGCCCTGAGTTCAACCTCCAGCACTGTAAAAGTCAAAGCAGAGCACAAAGAAAAGTATAAAGACGTATTTATTTTATAAAATGATGACGTTGAACTATCCAAAACTCCTTTAATGTGAAAATGAAGCTCAAAAGAGGGCACATTCACCTTTATTTCAAGGTCTGATATGTGCCCCAAATGGAAACAGTAAAATGGAAATTAGTATTTTTTCCTAATTAACAGCCCGATCTAAAATGAGAAAATGGAAGTTGAGAAGTCTTTTTAATGAAAGAATTAATAACCATACATGAAATAGGTTAGATTTTACTTTAAAGTAGAAACTATAGAGTCATCATAAAAACTAAATTGCAAAGACATCATTTTCCAGTTAATCTTTTTTTTGCTGACTTCAGTTTTTCAGTGGGCAGAATGTTTTTCAACATACACTTTATTTTTTAACTCTTGTCTTCTATTGTAGCCAAGTTTATTTTCGAATTGTTCCCCGTACACCCAATAGCCCTTCATATGCGTGAAACTTGATCTGAGTTCTCGCTGGAAAATGTTATCCTTCCCTCTTTCCACAATTCTCTTTCACAAATAGATGATAAAATCAGAAATGTGAATTTTACCTTAATCAACTTATTTGTCTTATTAAAAAGATGACATGGGGAATCATTTATATTAAAAAGTACAAATCCTGCTCCATTTTGCTAGGGATATGGTGCACTACAGAAGCCCCATGAGGTTCCTGCAGTCTGCACCTAAAATCGAATCACTGCGTCCTAATTTTTTGTAAGAAAAATACACTAATAGTTTGTAGGATTCATATATACCAGTTTTTCCTGGGCAAACATTTTATCTTTATTGTTAAAATTCATGCTTCTTTTACATCTGCCAGTCATCTCATTAGCAGGCAGGGCATTACGGCATTGGTGAGCTCTGGGTAAAAGGAATTTAATATGATAAAACTCTAATCATCTGTCTTAAAGTGGGCTGAATTTGATCATTATGCTGCCTTATGCTGCTTCTATATTTCATTTGTTGAAGGAATGTGACACTTGGCGGGGAAAAATTTAAGGCTCAATGAAAAGCTGGCGTGTAATTTTATACACATTACTTCACTCAAGACCGTCTTGTCCTGTATTTTCTTGCCTCAAATGCTCCCTTTTAACTAAATTTTCCTAAATGTATGTTTCTTAGGATATAACACAATCATACCAATGAATCCTTGAGGCATGGAGTGAAGGCAGGTATTCAAAACAAAGGAACAAACAAATACCTTTCATAACCTTCCAGTAAATATGAAAAACATCAATGTCATATACCTTGATTATTCTCATAAACTATACATTATCATGAAAAGCAAGTATCATATTAAGAAACATAATCCCATTCACTTTTTACTGAAAATGTCAAGCGTATAGAAGGATGTATCTACTTCTATAAGCAAGCTGGAAATTTAAACCTACCACTTATTTAATATCATATTTCAAAAGCCTTTTCCTCCCAGAACAGTTAGTAAGGGGCTGGAATCTCTCTATGCAACAACAAGAACATTTTTTTTTCCTTCTTTCTTAAATATCAGGAAAGCAACTGGCAGAAGGGTTAGCCAGCAGGACCCCAAAGCCCATCAGCAGGGTCAGCAGGGAGATGATCGAGCTTCATTCGCTTGGAATGCAGAGACAAGAGGCAGTTAGAGGGAAGGATCCTGAAGGAACAGTGATGGCTGAGCTATGCTTCCCCTTTCATGACAGCAGTGTCCTAATGTTGGTATTTCTAAGGGATGAACTGCATCAGAAATACCTCTCATCTCTTACTTTCTGAAAAAGTAGATACTGAGAGCCCGCAGAGCAGTCACTGATGCTCACATTCAGCCTGTCTAGGAAACACAGTCTGACCTCCGGCCTCCCAAACTTCTCAAGGTATTCAGATCATCTGGAACGCCTGTTCACAGTGCCAGTTCCCAGGTCTCCATCCCACAGACTCTCATTCTCTGGCCCTCTATGGCCTCAAAGGTGGACATTGTTTTACTTGTTCACCTTTTCATTAGGATATGTCAGCAAAACATTGCGAATGTGCTCATCACCGGAGAAATTTAATCCACCCCATCACAGATTGCATCTGTCTGCACCCAGCCTGAACAGGCAGGGGGAGCTGGGGACCTGCTTCTGTGTTGCTGTCTTCGGGGAGGCTCATTTATCAGTGAGCTGACTGGAGCAAAATCTATGCTGAATCTTTTTCCTTAAATTGAAAATAATTGTTTTGTGAGTGCATAGGATATTTCCAGGTGATATTTTACATACGTATTGAGGTCCTTTTAAAAAGTCACGAAGGCGATTAAATTGTAATGACTTGTCAGTTAGTCTTGGTTTGCCTACATACATATGCATTTTAAGCATTACACCAAATTTACTGTTCATGCGAGTCAAAACCAATGGATAGGGGTCGGGGATATAGCTCAGCAGCACAGCACCTGCTTGGCAAACACAAGGTCCTGAGTTCGGTTCCTGGTACCAAAAAACAAAACAAAATAATAACAAAAAAATGGGTGATTTTTGCAATCTGAAATATCCTTATAGGCAAATGTATCACTTTTGTAGTGATGTGATGGATAAAACTTTCTCTAACATTCATTACAGTACAATAAAAGAGAAGGTATCCAAAATTTACTATTAAAAATAATTCTGCTGTAGAACTTTAATGAACTGACTGATTCAAGCCCAAAGTAATAATGATCATGGTACAGCCCACATCTGCTTGGCCTGGCTGGTTTTCAAAGTGCAGTCACACACACGATTTCATTTGGTTTTCACAGGGCCACAAAACTTTCTAAAGTCTCCAAAGACTTGATTTTGAATTAGTTCTGTAAACTGTAGTTTTACAGATGTCTCCCAATATGAATTCTTTATTTCATGACATAAAATTGCAATAGTACAGCACATGAAAATCATAACAGCAACAATAAATTACATCAAACTTAGATAATATTATCTCACGCATATGATCACTTTCTCCTGCATCGATAGGTTTTCAGGCTGGCATGTATGTGAGTTAAATTTTTTTAACCATTGCCCAATGAGATTAACATTCTTATTTCTCCTCTCACAATTTTAAACTCAAACCACACTCAGCTGTTTCTAGTTTTCTGAATGGGTCCTTCCATCTCACAGGTAAATAACTGCCCAGACTGCCCCTTTAGCAGGGAACTCTGGATTCCCTCTCTTTTCTGCCTGACGATTCATAGTTTTTTCCTTCAAAATTCTCCGTATATGTCATCTCCTCTGGGAAATTTTCTTCTCTGAATTTCATCTATGTTACTTGTTCATGGATCCAATGCCTCTTCAATTCCTAAAGCTCACAAGACAAATCAGGCGTCTTATCCATCTTAGTACCATCGTGCTGTTTCCTAATTGTGACGGATACTAAATACTAACTGAGTAATCTGAAACATACTATATGTAAATGAATTTTTCCAGCAATTCGTTTAAATGATTTTAATAAGAGTTTAATAACTAAGTTTGCCAAAACCCTGTGGTTTAACTTTTGAGTATACATGTGCTTAGAGTACTTTTTCTGTGCAGGTGAGATTTTCATCCAGTTTCTTTTTCAGCAGGAGTGCAGTGGAACAGTTAACAGTGTAGGCAACAAAGCCAGAGTCTCTGGGGTTCGAATCCTGATTCTGCCTTTCCATGGACATGTGACCTTGGACAAGGCATTGCGTTTTCTGGGCTTCATCACTCTGTACAGAATGAGGATGATAGTAATTCTTGCCTCATGTGACCTTGTGGGGATTAAGTGAGCAAAGGTGGGCAGAGTTCTTAAGACAATAACCAGTATCTAGCAAAATCTCAGTGCAGAAACTTAATAGTTGATAAATCTACTATTACTATTACTTCTCAGTGATGGCACATATACATAAATAACATATTTATTCCTTTCACTTATATTTATAACTTCATACGTTCTTTTGAACAAACTCAGATGCTTTATGTTACTTACATCTTTACTTTCATAATTATTTCAAAGGAGCTACTGGGGCAAAACTACATGATTAAGCTGTCAAGTTACCACTGTTGACATAATTGTCAATTTTCTAACAGCTACTTAAAAATAAGAATGTATAGTTGAACTAAAAACTAATATTATATTTCCTTTAAACGAATACCTCCAATATCTTCCATTCTAGCCTGCAATCAACGTAAACTTATTAATGAATCTATGAGCATTTACACTGATAGAAAATCTCAAATATAACCAGTCACATTTCAAACGCTCATTGCTGCGTAGATCCTTGACTGTATTGGATCTGCCTGTAAATATAAAATGCCGTCCAAACTCAAGAACATGCAATATTTAGTTTCACCACTGGGTGGTGCTGAAGCCAAATGTTGATGAATAGAGTAAAAGTTCTAAAACTGATACAGCTGAATCTTGCACGACACTACGCCTTTGGTTCTAATGATTTGAAATTCTCCAAAGGCAGCTATGATGAACTAGGAGGATTCAAAAATACAATTTTCTCATAATTCGCTGTGATCAGAAGTATGCATTACAGGAAACCGAGATATATTTATTTCTGTCTCTTCTACCTATGACTCCAGATGTCCTTGTGAAGAAATTCAGGTGTTCAGCAGTACCAGTGAGTCAAAAAAACCCCAATTCTGCACTATCAGATATTGGCTGACTTGTTTTATGTGCAAGACCCCTGGACTTACCATTTATGAGGAACTACTTTTTATAATGTATTCACACTTTTTAAAATATATTTAATGCTACCAGGTGGGTTTCACCTAATGACATCTTTTTAATCTTTTTAATCCTTTAATGATTTTTTAGTCAAGCTTCTTTTAGAGTCTTATTCCCCAGCAGCACTTAACACAGCACCTAAGCACAGGGCATCTGTCCTAGTGATAGAACAGGCGGGATTCACTCTTCCTGGCAAAAACTATTGCAGTGCTTAAAAGGCTCAGTCTAATTAATTACAAAAGAATTAATTCTGAAGAAAGCCATTATTTAAAACTGATTTCTAACTTCCCTCCTCTAACCAATTGAAAGTCCTGTGTCTATACTACTCTTCTGTGTTCTCTGCTTCTCATCTTAAAATACACACATGAAACAACTCAGGTTTACATTCTGTGGAGTTCCTGTACCTTTTGTGAGTGGGCCCTGTCGACCTGCCCCAGGGACTGTATCATGGCTGGCTCTACTGACTCCTCACCCATTCTCTCCATATTCCTGTTCGTAAAACTCAGTGTTTGTTCTAGTAGCCTTATGCCTTGTCAAATATTCATCTCCTAGCTTCAACCAACTAGAAATAACCACAGGACACACTCAGATCTTTGAGATGTAAAAGCAACATTGCTGGGGGACACCGGGGAGATATTCCTGCTCTCTTAAGAAACAGAGAAGGCTGGCGCTGTCTTCCACCCCCTCCTGCCTTGACTTGGGGTTGTTTGCTGCCTTGAAGCTGCAAGAAGAAGAAAACTGAACAGCACAGGAGTTAGGGTGAATTGAAGACTATCCGAGTTGCTGTGATCTGATTCAAAAGTAGAAAGCCGCCGTCCTCCAAGTTCATTAAACACATTACAAACACAAGAAGTCACTAACGTATGCCTCTGTGGTGCAATATAGGACCTACAAACAAATGGCTTCCTGATGTGTGCACCTTCGCTCTCTGCTCCCAGAGATGTCTCACAATCCTTCTCTCCACCCAATAGGAATATGCATCACTTCTCCTAAGAGCTAATTTCAGAGTTTATTTACTCTTAGAAGTCAGCTGCAAAATGTGAGCCTAGCTAATAAGTATAATTCCAAATGATTGTTCTCACATAAATCTGAGCCATAAATCAGTTTAAAGGTGAGAGCTCTATAATACCTAGGAAGGAATAAAAACATGATTATGTTAATCAGTATTTGAGCTGCTCTTTACATTTTACAAAGGCCTTTTGCACACATTTTCATTCTGGCTCCACAACAGCTTCGAGCGTTTAGTATGAGTAATATTCTCTGTCACAAAGTGTGGAAATTGAGTCTTAGAATTACTGACTTAATTCCAAGCTCACAAACCTATTATGATGTCAACCTGAATGAGAAGACTTGATATTAACATACCATAACTTATAACACTTTTACTGCGAGTATAATAATAAAGATTAATATTCATTAAACAGCTAATATGTGCTAAAAGTCTTCCCTAGACTGAGTGGTATTAATATTACTGCATTTCATTTTCTCAATAATTGTATTGTTGGGTATAATTGTCATCCTCTGTAGTGGTTGACAGTGTCAACTTGAGAAGTTTAGAATATTTAACTAAATTGGCTCAGCAATTTCACCGTAGGATGTAGAGCACCCACCCTGGGGTGGCTCATCACCTAGATGATATAAAAGGGAAATGATGGGGGCTCCTATTCTTCAGAGGAGATACAGTCTTTGCCTTCATCTTGAACATCATCTCCTTGCTTCTAGTCAAAGTAACAAAGACACTGTCCTCATGGATAAAGAAAGTGAACTTTGGTCCAAGGACAACCTACCACCCTCTTCATCCCTTCTAGTCATTCCTCCCTTAGTGTCTGCATAGCATATCGTACACTTGACTCCTAGGATGTAAGGCATTTGTCTTTGAGCCCAAACCAAACTTCTATGCTACTCTCTCCACCTTTGCATTTTGCTTATTCTCATTCACCACCATGGGAGTAAAAATCTCTCACATATCTGCAACTGGCAACAATCATAAAAATATTTGTTATTAAAATATTTTAATGTATTTTTCCATTGAATTGATGTTAATAAATTTTGGCTCTAGAAACCTATAGTTTAAAAGAACTTCCTAGATTACTTACTTACAACATAACTTACACTTTCTTTTACTTTCAAGAAAAAAGTTTAAATTAAAATGTAGTTAATTAAAAAGTGTGTACTTCAAAGGTAAATAAATGCAATTTCACATGGTTTAAAACCAGGTCTTTGTATAAGTACTACTAATACCATTGATCCTCTGTTGTTCTTGAAAAATAAACACAAGCATTTACATATTGGGCTTTTTCACTTGGGTATAGATATTTAATGATTCTTTTCAATATATTTAGGCAACATGGGTTCTTGTTTTATGCGAACCCTGCCATTTACTATTTATGCCATCTGGAAAAGTTTTCGAAGTTTTTGTTTCTCGATCTCTAAAACAATCACATACACTGACCTCCCATTTTTATTTATAGTTTTAATATTGCTAATGGATATAAAAGCTTTGGCACTTTCTTGGACATAATATTCATGAAACACATCTGACCACTCTCTTCCTTCCTCAAATCTCCCAAACTAACTTTAATATTTTAATCTTGCTTCCAAGCTTCTTATTTTGAAACAGATAAAATTATTTTAGGCACTCGCTACTAGGAAACAATGTACTAAAGAAGCAATAGATGAAGTCATTTTCAAGATGTGGGTATCATTTTTATGGCCTAAAAAACCTAAGCGACTAAATATTATAATGCCATTTTGGATGACTTTTGAAGGGAACTTTTGTTTGCATTCTGTTTTTTACATCCCAGTGAAAACATTCATTTTTTGGTGTTACTAGAAATGCTTGAAAGTAGAGAATTGCTATCTACATACTTGGAGATAACAAAATGTTTACGTACTAAGAGACATACATTCCCAGGGAAGGGAGGAGAGAGCACCACCTTTCTAGCTAAAACTCTTTCAACTGTTCTGAAATGAGGCTTATTACCATTATCAAGAAATGTTTGCTCATAACTTTCCTTAATTTCTATAAATCTCAATTGCATTTAATCAAAGATGGCAAACAGCACTGCCACTGTGGTAGAGAAAACAGGAGATCGCAGTGTCTGCCGACAGTGTCCGCAGTCCTTAGAGGATGGGAGTGTTGATGCTAAGGACGGTGTGCCTGAAACTCACTGTGGATGATTGAGACTGTGGCTTTGGACGCTGTCTGTGAGGATCCCAGCGTCTCTTCTGCACAATGTTCTCAAGCCTGCTTTACATTCACATTTCATTCTCTCTGCTTTTCTGTACCAAGAGAGTGTTTCTATGGCGGTTCACAGATGGTGCTTAATATGATTTTGTATTAACAGCATTTTGGATAATGTCTGGCACCAGCTGATAGGACAATTTTGTTGGAGGAAGGGAAAGAAAAGGAAAAATGAAAAGAAGGAGCAAAGGTAAGGGTGGGAGGGAAGATGGAGGGGAAAGAGAAAGGGCATGAGATAAAGGAAGGAAAGAAACAAGGAAGGAAGGAGGCTTCACAGAATCCGCACCGAAAGCTCATTAATTTCTCTACCCAGGCTGCCTTTCTTCAAGTGACCACATGCTGAATTGAGTTCATTACCAAAGTGGCCAATAAAGCAATTCTATTAATAATAGTGCCACCGTCCTCTCAATCTGCAGTGACTTTGTCTAACATCGTTCTTTGTCTGAAAGCTTTTTTATTGTTATATTATTATTGGAATTGGATTTGAGGCATTGTAAATGATAATTATTCATTATTTTAAAAGATGAGCAAAATACCTAAGCTAATGTTTTATTTCATATCTCCCCACAGTGTGGCAGCAGAGACTTAAAGAGATGGAATAGCTAGCAATGGGGAAAAACTCATACGGTCTCATCCAGGAAGACCCAGTCACAGCGCCATTCTCAATAGCGATGAATAGGAGGATCGAATGCCAACAGATATCCATACATAAAACTGTCTGACTAAAGAAAAATACTGGTTAATGAGTCTCTCAGTTTGGTGCAAGATTCCTATTGACTTTGCTGGAAGCTCAACTTTCCTGTCAGCTTTTAATAGGAAAAATCTGATGGAAATGTTAATAAATCTATCAGAATGAATAGCAGTTAATATAGTAGACTAGCTTACAAGACATAGATGTATTGAAATAATGTTCAATTAATTATTTAAAAAACCTTTATATGCAGTGCAGTTCATCTCTCTTTATAGCAGATTGTGAAATAAAAACAAGGAAACCTATGAGAATGTTTCCATGACCCAACACACCTTGTGTTGGGTACACCAGGTGATAGGGCATTGGACACAGGAGTATTAAAAACAAAACATATACAGGGAAAGGGGAAGAGAACAGATTGCTTTACTTGGGACTGTTTATGTTTTCAAGTGCAGATTTTTTTTCTAGCTTGTTTTTTAAATGGAATAAGCATCTTGTAATCAAAACAAGGTGATAGATAAATAACATGAATGTTTCCATGGGTAGATGACATAACACACCCATAAAATCCCTAGAAACATGAAGAGTGAGAAGTAGAATAAAAAGACCTCTATGTATGTGCAGTAAAATGTTCACAGACAAAGAAATCACAGAAGGATGCATTTCTTGAAATTCCCTTTGGCATTAAGGGATACATAATTACACTTAAACAGAAAAAAAAAAAGGCAAGTGGTTATGTCGGTCCCATTTCTTTCACTTCTGCCATCACTACTCTGTTCCAGGTGAGAAACTCAAGCCATGGGTGGAGACGCACTAATGACCAGAGAATAGCTCCGCTGTGGAAGAGTGCATTCTCTAGCAATATCTGTGTGACTAAATCATCACATCACTGTAGGACACAGGAACCAATCTATGCGCATGTGCAGCTTAGGCAGTGCGGATTGAAACTATCCATCTCCCACCCCCAACATATTCTCTACATTAACACCTCTTGTCTTTGCCTTCATTGGACTTTTACCCTTTCAGGAGACTCTGGCACGGCAAACAGATGACAGCTCACTACAGAGACTTCTTGGGAAGCACAGACAGACAGCACAATCATCTTGCTTTACCCAGAGCTTGTGTTGGGTACACCAGGTGACAGGGCATTGGACACAGGAGTATTAAAAACAAAATATATACAGGGAAAGGGGAAGAGAACAGATTGCTTTACTTGGGACTGTTTATGTTTTAAAGTGCAGATTTTTTTTCTAGCTTGTTTTTTAAATGGAATAAGCATCTTGTAATCAAAACAAGGTGATAGATAAATAACATCCCACTGAACATATTACTATGAACACAATTCTGTAGTTTACTTTTCAATTACAAGGGAGGAATCAACTCTTCAACTCCATATTAATAAATAATTGTACAAATATATTTTCCAGTTAATAAAGTAAATTTTTAAAGGAGCCACTTATTTTAAAAGGAGATGTTCAAGCTTTTAAAACTAACGTGAGTTGAGATCCTGAGAATTTATAGGGTGTATTGAAACTCACACAGCTAATAGGAAAATTGTGGGGGTAACAGATCTGTTTGGTAAGGAAAAAATAATGTGATATTTTCATTTTATTTTCTCTGCCTCAATGTATAGACCTATTTTAAGTGAAAAATTTAGAGACCCATATAATATAAATCCAAATCCTTTAATTAGGAAAGTGTGAATTTGAATTCTATTTTTTTGTTTTGTTTTTGTTTTGTTTTTTTGTTTGTTTGTTTTTTCCAGTACTGGGCATCGAACTCATAACCTTGTGCTTGCCAGGCAGGCGCTGTGTCACTGAGCTAAACCACCAGCCCCCTGAATTTGAATTCTAAATCTGTCTCTGATTACCTGCAGGGTTTTATTTAGGTTATTAATAAGGCTGAGTGTATTTCTTCATCTACCAATGGTATTTTCTAAAATAGTTTGCTGTAAGAACTGAATAGTGCAACAGACAAATGTGTCAGCTTTGCACAGCACATACTAAATCCTCCCTACAGTTTTCATCGTTGTCTTTATCAGAATCACTGTTGGATAAGTACTCTCGCAAAGTGGCCAGTTTCTTGTGTTTGAGCTCATTTAGATGACCACAGAAGGAGGAAAAGAAGCCAAATGTTTGGCTTGAGCAATGGCACAGAAAAATTCAGGCCACTCTGCTAGATCCATCTCTCTGTTAGAGCCAGGAAGGAGAAAGATTTAGAAGAGTATGGTTTACTAAGAAAGTACAAGAGTGCAAACTCATACACAAGAAAATAGGTTAAGTGGCAAACAGACTTTAGTCCAACTTCCTTTCATGAATTAGGTGTAAGTCCTTTCAGCAGACAGTGGCATACACCAAGGCAGCTAACATGACCTTGAGGAAACTGTTGCTATTAGCCTTATGTTGTCATCCACTGTTGCTAATGTGAGTCTGCCAGACCTAAGAAACCAGAACAATTTTAAATGGAAGATGAACCCTGACCCTGTGGAGACAATGGAGATTCACTGGCATAACCTTAGCAACAAACCATTTGGGTGATTTGCATGTCCTGATATTGCTTCTAAGTGGTATTTATGCCTTCAAAACCTGACGGAAACATGACATCTTCAGTTATATTTCCCAAGGTAAAATCATTTTCAGTTCAGGAGAAAAAAGCTTGTTGTCACTACCTCAAGGAAATTGGAGTACTGCAAGCCTAATGTTTTTCTACACAGCACACAGAGGAGAAAGGCAGATATTTTAGAAAAGACATCATCAGATTATTGATATCTACACAATAAAACATAACCACTTCAAGCAGAGTGTGTTTCCACAGAGAACCCAAAGCCTGGAAAGACAGTTCAAATGGGGAAAATAGCAACTACATAATTATGGCCCTTCTTTCCTCAAAAGAATTAAAATTGCACTTATGGGTAAGCAAACCCAATCAGCAAAGGGTCACAGGGGAAGCATTATAGAAGGGATAAGAAAGAATGACAGAAAGAAAAATTGAAGTAAAAAGAGGGATAGATCTTGGAAGGAACCACAACATTATAACACAAACAAGTGAAGGAAAAATGTCCCTCCATCAGAGCATTTCCATTTATTCATTCCCAAATCTTCATTCTCATTTCCTGCATGGACAATGGCCAAATACACAGGCTGACCATTCCTTTCCAAGGAGAATATGACTCCCTAACCCATCCAACACTGCTCCATTCCTTGGTGGACGGAGACTATGTGTCAAAAGTAATACTTTTCACTCATTTCTTAATTCATTCACTCCCTCATTCTTTCTTGCCTGTATTTTAAACATGCCTGTAACACAGTGTATCTGTTTGATATGGCTACTACTTGTTTTCCAATATTACCCAGAACAACTTGTTCTTTGCATTCCAGCCAACCTAAATTTCTTTCACTCAACTGAACATTCCCTTTTTGTCTAGAAACTATTGCTACCTTCTGTGTTATGCCAGTTTCTAATTACTCTTTTGGACTGTGTCTAACCATTAATTCTCTAGAGAAGATTCCCTCAAGCTCCGCTAACAGGCTGATGCTCCTTCTTTGGAAGAACTCTCTGCTTCTCTGACACTCAGTTTTCCTTAGTGGCTGCTCTTGTTTGAATGTGTCCCCCAAAAGTCTTGTATTGAAAATATGGGAAGTTCAAGAGGTACCAGGACCGAAAGGGCCTAAATGGATTAATGCCATTGTCGTGTCAGTGAGTTCCTACGGACAGGTTGGGCCCCTCTTTCACACTCTCTTGCCCTTCTACCTTCTGCAGGGGACTGAGATAAGAAGGTCTTGGCCATAAGTTGGCCCCTTAATATTGAGCTTCCCAGCCTGAATATATTTCTATTTGTTGTAAATTCCCTTTGTGTATTGTCCTGTTGTAATGGCACAAAATAGACTGAGATAATGAATTATGTCTATCTTGTTCACCAGAATGTTATCATCTTGCAAGCCATTCCTAAAGCATAGCTCAAGTCACGATTATTGAGTGAGAATAAATACACAGTTCCAAAGACCTACTGATGAATTGAGAACATACAAAAAGCCTACAGGGAGTTCTAATCATGAGTAAGGTACTATGCAAAATAAGGAACTGAGTGAGAGGTGCAGTGGAGCAGAGGAACTTTCCTAAATATCTTTACAAGAATTAGTCATTGCCTCCCTTTGTTGACCTATAGAATTATACTAGTATCTTTTCTTAAAGCTAAATTCTGAATCAAAACACTGAGTAATACAACTCTAACAAGTTCCTATAACTGAACCCAGAGGTCACTATGTGTACACAGCTAAAATGTACAATAGGTCCTACCACAGCAATTTATTTTTCCCTTCGCTCACTGAAATTTATGAGAGGACCTGAGGAGAATGATAGAAGACATAAGTGTGGTAGAAATGCCTCCCTCTTCTCTTTCATATTCCCCAAAATAAAATCTTTAGTTGGCAAAATTCTTCAGAGTCATTCAGTATCTAGGCATCCAAGGGAAAGCTTTGCGTCTATTTATTCTGCTATAGGCATCTTAGCTGAAGAAAACTCAGATCTACCACTTTATCGGAGAAAGAAATCCGGGAATATCTGACGATTAGCAATGTCGTGGATCACAGAAAGATTCCTGTCTATAGTCTGAAGAAGAGCACATCGTGAGGGATACTCAAGATTGGAGGATTGGGAAAACAGCCGGCATGTTCAGAGAATGTGGGATAATGCATCCAGAAAAGTAATGAATGCCTCTAATCCCAAGTTTATGGAATGCCTGATGGATGTGCGAGGACTTCCATGCCACTTTGGGAAAGGAAGTGGAAATTCTGGGCTTTCTGAGACATCCACTGCAAAGTGATGACAGTGTTCACTGAAGGCAAGACCCCAGTGAAGTTGAAAATTAACTGAATATCGACTCCCAAGGAAACTACAAGCACAATATATTCGGAGATAACTATGCCAGAGTAGGACTGGTGACCTCTTCACTCTAACTAACCAAGAACAGAGGTATAAAGCATTGTTTTGTCTTCCTCCCTTCACTTCACATATTAGAGGAACTAGACCATAAATTAGAGGGGAAGGGATATACAGGATTTTAACTCAAATGTGGCTGAGTGTTTAAAACTTTAATATCTGAAATTGATCAGAGAAGTTTAGATTACATCCAAGACATTAAAGGAGAAGAAGAAAATCAAGGGGAATTTTAAAATTTGAGACTATTAGTATAAGAAAGAAAACTACTTTTTATATATGCTACTATCAATTGAGGATCTTTAAATTAACAGGTGTTTTTCTGACTATCACTGATTTTATCTTAGCCTTCAAGATCAAAGATTTCTCTTAACTAATTTCTGTAACAGCAGCTCTGTTGCCGAAGTATTGACACTAAGCCAGTACTTGTTGAAGAACATGGGTTCATAATTTCAAATATTCCCCAACATAATATTGAATGAACTCCAAATCAGTGTTATATAACACCACATGTAGTGTATCTTCCCTTCAAAATTACCCTCTCTGCATGCACGACCTCTTGTGATGTGTGGCGGAGGCATTAAAAAAGCAAAATTGTGATAAAAGCTACTACATTTGCTGTGAGGTCTGCATTTGCACATATTGTCCTATTTATTCCATGCAGTGCATGAGTGGATAAAGAAAATGTGATATTTACACACAATGGATTACTGCTCTGCCATCAAGACAGATAAATTCGAGTCATTTGTAGAAAAATGGATGCACCTTGAAACCATAATTTTAAGTGAAATAAATCAGACATGCAAGCTTAAAAATTCCATGGTGCCTCTTATATGAGAAGCCCTAATTATAAATAAAGAGCAAAATAAAAGACAGATAAAAGTAAGTAGGGAGATAGATATTTCTCAAATAGGAAGGGGATCAAGAAATGAAGGAGGGGAGAAGAAAGGGAGGTAAATGGAGAAAGGGAAATTAAGTTTCCTCTACCAATTCCCCACAAGGAATGGAAACGTGCACTGCAAACGTGTACTAACAACAAAAGCAATGAGAATATCCTAGGGCGGGGCCTTCTCATATGTAGGACAACTGAAGCTTTGAAGAATCAGGAGCCCTACCTCAAGGTCACTCTGCTAGTAGGATATGACATGTGATTTCACACCTCAGGTCTTCTGCACTGAATTCTGCACCTATTCCACTCTCCTAGGTTTTGCACAGCGTCTCATCTCTGCATTCTGAGTGAGACGTAATGCAGCACACCCACGCACCCCATTAAACATTCACTGACTCTCCATTAGGCCAGGAAAGTGGATCCAGCAAGTCCACAGCCAGATAAGTGAGAGCACTTAGTCTCAAATCCAACATAGCCCTTAGGACCTAGTAAAAGGAAAATATCTTTCTTTATTCTTTCTTCTTATCAGCAGTCAAGCCTAAGACTCTTAAAGTAAACCATTTGTAGCTTTTTACAGTAGCAGAAGACACTAGCCCTTCCTGATGGTGAAGGAAACACAATAGGCTGAACAGCTGCCTGCTGCAGTGGGGGCATAGAGTAGGCGTAGTGAGGGTAGCAGGCAAGGGTAAAAAAGGGATACAGCAGAGAGGAATCAACCAGTTAGACACTCACAAACTCTCAGGTCCTTGCTCAACTCTCAACTCCTCCATGCAGTGAGACAAGACCTGGAAGGGCTTGTCCTCACCATAGGGCATGGAAAGACTTTCAAAGTGTTTGCTGCTGCTATTAGAGAAGGCTGTAGACTGGGTAATTTATAAGCAGCAGAAGTTTATTTAGCTCATGTCGCAGGGTGCTTCATTTGGTCTGGAACTTCTGACTGCATGATAACGTGGCAGATGGTGGTGCATGGCAGGATGATGTGCTGGAGAAGAAAAGTGGTTTAGAATCCTTCCTCCTATAACAAACTTACTCCTCTGGTAACTAACCCATTTTCACAGTAACAGTCTTACTTTATTCATTAGGCTTGGGCCTCTAAGAACTAAATTTGCATTAGGATTCCATCTAATACTTGAATTTTGGGGGATATATTCAAAGTACAGTGGTATTCCTATGTTATCATGCAACAAGTACAATGTTCTTTTGTCTGATTCAGGAATGGGGTGCTAGTAGTCTTTACTACAAATTAAGTCTTTACTACAAATTGATTGCAGACCAATCAATTCCAGGATCTCTTGAGATGTGACCTAACTGCTAGTGTATACTTGGGGACACTGAAACAGATGACCCCCTATCGGGCTAATAATATCCCTTAGTTATTGCAGGCATATCAGTTTCACAATCTCCCAAATAAGTGTACAGTGAAGGCTATATAAAAACAGGTGTAATTTCAGGGCTCCAGGAGGATCAAAACCCTCTCATAGAATTCGAGATTCTCTCCAGGGTAAGACCAAGACCTTCTCTACATGGCCCATATTTACTTGGTTACCGAAAAAGGGAGGGGAGTACTCAAGAAGGGTAGAATCACTCAAGGACTTCTTTAAGTAAGGTATTAGTTAATCCATATAGGAGTGAGATGCCCAAGGCTAGAGTCTTTATCTAGTTGAGAGCAGATCCAGGTGTCCTTGTCTGTGATTTTGTCTTATCTTTAGAGGCTTTTGGCTTCATCCACCACTACAGGTTTTAGTAGGGATTAGTAACTCACAGAAGTTCACTGAGTCCTCTGAGTCCGCCATTTCCAGACAAGAGGGCTAGGTGTTAGACAGATTCACACGTGAACATGAAAAATCAAATGATTAATTTAAGTCCTTCTCAGGTCTGCTTCACAGTGGTCTCCATCAACCCCCAAATTTGCCTTCAGCCCAAGAGGAGAGAGTTGGAGCCCTCCTCCATAGCATGCTTAGATTTAATAGCAGCTAGGATTTATTGAGTGCCTCTTATGGATCATGTCACCTTTGAACACTTTAATTAATTCATTGAATCCTCGCAAGAAGCCTGTGAGGAGGAAGTTACTATTATTAAATACATCTAGCCCTTGAATGAGCTAAAGGACAAGCCGATTCAGTTACTTGTCCAAGCTCACCTGCTGTAGACAAATTTTGTCTGGCTCCTCCAAAATCATGTTGAAATGCCAAGCTTCAAGGTGAAGGTATTAGTACATGTGGTCTTTGAGAGATGGTTAGGTCACAAGGGTGATACCTTTATAAATGAGATTAGTGCCCTTATAAGAGACCCCTCCATTGCTCTGCAGCTGTACTTTCTGTGAGGGTTGGTGCTCAGTAAATAATGTGTAAAAGCAAAGCGAATTTTGAAAGACAATTTATTCCTCCTTTTACCCATATCTTGTACAGTTCACTTTTAAATTAAAAAATCCTATCTGCCCTCCTGGGAAAATAACTTAGGCAAACATTTCTAGCACTCTTGTTTCAATCTACTCTGCCCTCAATGTGTGATATTTATAGACTATTTCGATTTGAGACAGAAAGATTCTTGAGATGACTTCTATGAGGTGAAAATGTATGCTCTTGAGGCATACAAAGATACTGGAGCATTCTTAATTTATTCCATTATCTTTTAATTAAATTGCCTTCTATTCTCATTTTCTGAAGTGGGATTGCTAACTTGATGGAGCTTAGAATTTGGCATTCAGTACTTCTGTCATAATCACTGCATTTTCGTCAAAATTCAATTGTCCTTTAGAGTTTTATCTCTTTTATGTCTCTAATTGCCATCTACAACTGTACTCAGCTTTAAAAATGATGCATTTGCAACAGTTCTGCATCCAAAAGGATATCCAAAGGCATCTAGAACATTATTAGTGCACATCTAGCTAGAAACTTCACAAATGTACTTTTCTGAGTATTTCCTTAATGAAAAGCACTGAGGGTTGCTCTACATCCCTAAAAAGGACTTTCTTGTTTTCTTGGACCTACACTTGCCTTCAGTGCATAAAGTGGGACTAACACAAGGCCGTCTGCTTACCATATAAGGTTGCTTTAAAGATTTAAAGAATATAGGATATAAACTTTGTGAACAGGCTCAGAAATAAATTCTATGCAGTGGTAGGACTGGTCTTTTTATTTCCTTCACGTGGAGATCTCCCAAAGATATCCACAATAGCATATCTAAAATCAAACTCAAGATGTTTCACATGGTTATCCACTGTGTCTCCTACTACCCTCTTTCTAACTGAGCAACAGTATTATCAACATTATCTACTAGTATCAAAGCTAGGCATAGAGACAGGTCATCTCATAATTCACTTCTTGCATTGTACAGTCTTTCAACAAGGTTCAGAGTCCCTCTCTCAAAGCTTGGTCCACAGTACAATCATCTCCCGCCTGGATTTCTGAAAGAGCTTCCTAAGTGCGCTCTTCACATTCATTTTCAACCACCTCTTACCCTTCTCTGCAGTGCAGCTAGAGCAATTTCCACCCATGAAGTCAGTGGAAGTTGTTTCAATGACATATCTGTTTCAGAGGACCTAGAAAAATCTTGAAAGCATTTGTGAATTGCAAGAGATTACACTCCCCTGTTGAGACTAATATTAAAAAAACCCTGCAGGCCATTTAAATTCCTGGAAGGCTGGTTTCTTAAAACATTGGTTTATCCTGCATACTCCTGCTGAAGAGTGAGGGGGGAATGTAGCACACTTTTGTGAGGTATATTGAATGTTAATTACTTCAACCTGTGTCGATCACGGTTCTGCTGCATTAATAGAAGCAAATCAGTTGACAGGTGATTGCAAAATAAAAGACTACTTTCATATAATATGAATTAGGATGTTTTACTTCTGTCTACACATTTTCATGCCCAAGTCAAGTGATTAAGAAGCTGCATTTCACTCTTTAGAGAAGCGAGGATAATACAGTATAACAATGGGTACTGCCTTTTCACACCTCTTTTGAGAGCTTTTTAGATGAATGTTATTGAAAAGAATGCTGTAAATAAATAAGCATAGTGAAATACATTTTCACCTGCCATAGTACATTCTTACCTAAAGCAATGAAACAAAAAATAGTAATAATAATGAAGACAAAAAAAATTCAAACTGGTCCCCAGATGCTCCCACCTTATCCCATCCACCTGTAGCAAAGTGTTTTAAACCTTATGTTTTGGGGTCAAACCCTACATACACTAGTTACTTTATGTTTGAGATTCAACATAACTCTCAGTTTTTGAGGTTGTTTTTTTTTTTTGGTTTTTCTCCGGTACCAGGAACCGAACTCACGACCTTGCGCTTGCCAGGCAGGCGCTTTTGCCGCTGAGCTAAATTCCCAGCCCCTAGTGTTTGAGGTTTTGATCTGTAAAGTGAGTTGAAAATCTATTAGGTCTGCATTAGGTTATGGAATGGATCAAGTAAGTTAATATTTGTAAAGCACTTAGAACATTACTTAGCATATAGTAAAATGTATCAATGCCTGCTCTGTATGTTTTTTTTATCCCTCTTGCTATGATCTAAATGTTTGCATCTGCTGCAAGCTCGCTTATTGAATCCTAAACACCAAGCTGATGGTATAAGGAGATGGTATCTTTGGGAAATGATTAGATATCAGAGGCAAAGCCCTCACGATTGGCACTAATGCTTTATAAAAGAGTACTTGCTCCTACAGTCATGTGAAGGATACAGAGAGAAGACTGACCGGGCCTCACTACACACCACCTTTATCTTGATCTTGGACTTCCTCGCCCGGAGAACTGTGAGAAATGCATTTCTCCCATCAGCCACCCATTACATAGAATTGTTATACAACCCAAATATCCTTATTTTGTATCTGTCAGTACCTTGTGTTACAGGTGATTAACTCACTAAATTTTGTTTTTTTTAACCACTGTCAAATGTTTTAATTTTTTTTTTCCAGTACTGGGAATCAAACTCACGACCTTGCATTTGCCAGGCAGGCACTGTGCCGCTGAGCTAAATCCCCAGCCCCAAAATATTTTATTTAATATGAGCATGTATTTATAATATCAAATTTATAATTTGATACAGTTTGTCCAAAATAACATTCACAAATATCACTAATGCACTAATGCCAGTGTACTTTTTTTTGGTACCAGGAATTGAACTCATGACCTTGTGCTTGCCAGGCAGGTGCTGGTGCCACTGAGCTATAGCTCAGCCCTCCAGTGCATGTTCTGCTGCACTTGGCTTGTCATCTGCACCCTGGAGTTGTCCCACATTAGTCCAGCCCATTCCTTGAATACGATGGTAACGTCTATCATTCTTGGGCAAGGAGATATGGACGCAAGAAGCAGATGATTCAGGTTCTGTGCTTACCCTGGAATTTCATCACTTCATCAGGAATCAGCTATGAATGAAAAGCTGGGCCGGAGATATAGCTCAGCAGCACAAGTGTCTGCCTGGCAAGCACAAGGTCCACAGTTTGATTCCCGGTACCAAAAAAAAAAAAAAGAAAGAAAAGCAAAGCTGTTTATTGGATGGGCCCCTAGACACACACACACACACAAAGTGCTCTTATGGTTGTTAAGTGTAAGACCATTTTATAAATTAGCACATGGTTGCTATGCATAATGATCACATTCATCATAGAGATTTTTACCTGTACGTAATATAACTTCATTTTTTTTCCTTATTCTCCTCCCATCCCTTCAATCCTTCTTTCCTTCTCTCTTTGCAAAAACTCTGTTTCCATCTTTTCATACCTTAGTTTTCTTCAAATTTTATCTTGTCCCAATTGATAAATATCTTTATCTTAGATAATATCACCTAACAAATAAAAAATTAATATAGAGCCACTTATGAAAAGAAGGAATAATTTCAACTCAAAACTATCTTGAAAGAAGATGTCCAAGCTAATTTTTGTAAAAACACATAAGTCCTACACACTGTGTGTGAAAATACTCATGCCACCACATTGAATTTTTTTGTATATCTCACCTCTATAGTGATATGGAAAGATTCTGCAAGGTAAAAATTCTCATTTCCTCTTTTTATTCTTTAATTGCTTGGTAATACTTGGACACCTTGTAGGCGTTCTGCAAATACATGTTGAATTGACTATTGAGTACTATGAAATAAAATAAGAACATTCTATTACTACTTAAGAAATTCAATGTAAAGGAGTAGTAAAGAGAATTTTTTTACATTTTTAATTTAGAGGAAATACACAATCACTTCCCCAATACTCATAAAATAGGAAGTAAAATATAATTTATAAAATAATCATTATTTTAGAGAGTATACTTCTTGGTATAGTTGCATCTCATTTTTCAAAACCCACAAGGTCATTTTTTATTGAAACACTAACAGTTTAACTGTTTCCTTTATAATTGGGCTAATAATGTTTGTCCTGAAAATCATGTTCCTATTCTTGTGATCATATTAAATAGAAGATATAGAGATGCAGAAGGGACTCATAGTCTATGATTCTTTGCTTCTAATGGAAGTTTTATGTAATTGAATTGATTAATAGCAATTCAGTCTTCAATTTATTGTGATATATTGCGGTAAATTAGTAAGTATTTCCTCTCTAATTTTTACAATCATTTGTAATGAGGTAAAGGTAGTTCTTGCTTTGAAATTAAATTTTCTTAAACTTAGAAATTACAACAAAGAAAAATGAAGTAATTTAATATTACAAAGTCAAGAAATTAGCCAGATTATTTTTTTTCTTTTACTGGGAGCTTTCTCGGACTTTTTGATATATGGATAAATATATGAATGTATGAAAGAATAAAGACATAGGCAAATCTACAAGGAAGTACCTAATAATTTTCTCATCTGTATGTAACAAAATTGAACACACAGTCTGAATTCATTTCACTAATCGCATATCATTTATTACCATAGAATCACGCCATAAAGGACACAAATATGAATAAAACTTCAGTGAGATCCAGGGATCCATACTCATGCCAAATGGAAGTTATTTTCACAGAAAATACACTTGGTTATTTTTACCTGTATAGATTTCTACAAACAGATACTAATAATTTTAAAGAAACATTACTGAAAGATATGCAAATCTAACTTGCCCATTTTTCAAACACTACTTGGTAAGTTTTAATGAAATGACCAAACAGTTTGAGGAGATTATTTTTTCCTTACTGGATATAACCCACAACAAAATGCAAAAGACCTTTCTAAAAAATATCTGTCATGTTTTCAGAATACAGGGTTACACGCTCTACTGAGATTGATGATTTTACTCTAAGTCCTTCCTACATGCATCTACCCACAGTACTTAGGAGGCCACAATTTTATGGACAGCATTTTGAATCTCAGTGATTAGGACATCACTTACTGGTGCCAGCTCTGTGCAGGAGAGTCCCCACTGTGACAGTAAATGGACACATGCCTCTCAAACTAAAATAAATGCAAAACTGGGAAGGATTTCCTAAAATATCACCTCATTTATTCGAATATTCATCTCTCTTCTCCCTAGACTGTGGGATATATTTTGAACCAAGCAGTAAGAGGATGACAAAGGATGCATATTTCCGCTGCACTGAATCACCCAGTTCTCAGTATAAATTCCACCTGTGCTTTAGAAGATAAAGCGTGTGACCTTGGGCAGTAGAAAACATTAGATTCAGACTCGGGACCTGGCATTTCTAGTAGGGTTACCTGTAACAGTCAGTATTTTAGTTGGTAAAATTGGAATAACACCTACTATGAAGCCTATAATGTATGTGAAACATATGATGGATATAAAATGTCTTACAGTAGTTAGCAGAGAAAAAGTGCCCCCAAAATATTAAGATATTTTACAGGTCAATTTTAGAGGCAAAATTTAATAGGTAAAATTTTTTTAAAAGCTTAACACTTGAAAGAACTCAACTATTTCAGATTTAAAAACTAAATGTGTATAGTTGCTAAATATAAAAATAGGACAAGCATGTTAAATAAGGCATAATCAGAATTCTCCAATTCCAGTTGCATTTCTTTCTAATTAACAGAATCAGAGAAGTGAGAACGCATTCTGTAACCACTGCACCCCTGGATCCAGCCACCATCTGCTTCTATGCTTGCTGTTCCCTGAAGGTAAGGCAAGTCCCATCAGTAGAGACCAAGGCCCTGCCCACACAAAGCATTTTAAGATCTTTACTTCTTGAACAAACTGCCATGGGGTCAGCACTAATCAGCACTTCATTTTAATACATTATCACCAAGTTACAAGATTAATTTTATAAGTAACTAATTAAAGGGCTGAATTGAATGGCACTCTGCCGTCACTACCTTCGGCAGGGCATACTTCTTCCTGGCTCTGAGTCCATGGTTCTTTAGATTAGATTTTCAGCTTTTTATTGGTGTAATCCAGATTTCATTTAGAAGCTCACCTGTGGGTCAAGTAAATAATATGACTTATGGTGCTTAGTATTTATCTATTTAGGAGCTGGGAGGGATCATTCTATATGACTTGAGCCATCAGACTTTAGATTTACCTTCCTCCAAAGAAACAAAAGCTCAGTTTTGAGGATGTGGCCAAGATGTAGCTCCGCTAGAAGTTCTTGTACCCTTACAAGTGGTCGTACGATATTGTCCTGGCCTGTGAAAAGTACAAGCCTGCTTTCAATCTCTGCATACGTTGTGCTGTCCCTTTATAGGCTGACCTTTCCTTCATCTTTCCCTGTTCTTTCCCTCTGCCTAGATCATGGAAGGAAGGGTATGGTGTAGCAGTTATCTGGGGATTATGAAGATGAAAATGAAGAAGGCAGGGACAGAATAAAGACTGGTTCAGAGTTTACCACAATAAGTACCAGCAAGATTTGGTTCACAGTCATGGTTTACTCACACCTACCATAGACAAAAGGGTAAGGTTCAGCTCAGAGTCAGTCTTGGAATGAGAAGAAAAATGATTATGTAAAGTTACTCTGGGCTGGAAGTGTCGTTTAGTGGTATACTGTATGCTTATCATGTGTGAGGTGCCGAGTTCAAACTCAAGCAAAAACAGCAATAACCAACAAGACAAAAACAATAACCTTTGCAAATACAAAGGAGGGAAAAGTGTACAAAACACACTAAAAGTTCCAGAGTCTACAGCTTACCCGGTGATGGCATGTAGAACCACAAGAATAAATTAAAGTTCAAGACAGCATTCCAAGCAGACTTCCTCAGGTTAAGATTAGTTTAGGAACTGGAAAAGTCCACACTATAGTCAAGAAGACTCAGTTTCCAGGTGTAAGGAAGGAGTCACAGCTGGGACTAATGTAATTTACAGGACTCAATCTCCCTACTCTGTTTTATCACCTCAATGAGGTTTAGTATAATAAAATATTCTCAGACGTTTTTCCAAGCATGTTGTACTTTTTAACGGCCCCCTCAGCAGTATTAAATCCTTAGATTCCTTTGCACAGTGCTAAGCAGAAGAAATTGGGACTAATTATCAAGAGAGGCATTATCATCAATATTATTGTCTCTCACACACCATCATAGGTATTTATGAGATAAAATATAAGAACAATACTGCTTTGCAAAGCTGAGGGTGCCATGTCTTTTAAAATATTTAGTTTATTGTGGTATGTTCTGAGCTCATTGAAAACTCATCAATTTAATCGGTTGAAATGCACAATTAGTAGGAAACTAATATTTTTATTTAGTTGTCCTGCCACTATGTGATAGTTAACAGGTAGCATATGTGGGTTTTTACTAAGAACTGTGCTGTGTGCTCTTTAGAGTGTACAGGTGAGCTCATTTAATCCCCCCAACTCCAATATAAGGTGGCATTGGCATGTTCATTGCTCAGAGCCTTATGTGCCAAACACTGAATTTCTTAACCTCCTTAGGACTTAGAATATATCAATCAGGAAGATACGGTACATCCAGGATTTACAAGGAAGTTCCGAGTTCTGTTCTCTGAGAATGTTCGCAAGTCTGATTCTTTCATAACTCTGACAAAGTGAGTATTACATACCTTTGACTCAAATATAAAATGTTTATTGCTTGGAACTTCCTAGAAGTCTCCTCCACACCACCACTGCCTTTCCTCCTGCTTGTAGCCATTCTGGGCTCTGACTGAGTGCTGTACTTCTGTGCACTGTTGCACTGTACAATAAGCACACAGCAGCACGACTGTGACGGTGTCCGGCAGACATGTGAGCTACTTGTGTGATTTGTTCATGTACAAATGTTCCTAACGTGAGGTCCCTTCCTATCTCAAAGTTCGCAACTCACATATTTGTAAGTCAGGGACTTTCTGTACTTCAATAAATATTCTGGATCCAGTATTTTTCTTATTATAACTTTTTTGTCAAAAAAATCTGCTGGAATGTATCCATTTCTTGGAATTCAAAGTCATGCAGATTTTGATAAATCTAAGCCCTACATGAACTGGAAATTGAGAGTAAATAATGTCACAAACATGATCACATTATTCTTTAGTACTTTTTAATTTTATAATCCAGTTTGGTTAGTAATTATCTTTAAAGCTTTAACTCTTTCAATATTTTCTTTTCTCTGTATATTGTGACATATTAATATTTAAGATGCAGGTATCTACACTCTGAATGAATATGACTAATATTAAATTTAAGGTACTAGCAATATTATAGTAATAATTTGGTCAACAGTTGTTGATACTAGAATAAATTAATGCAGAAGGGGGGCATTACAAGGACCATAAGCTTTTTCATCTTTGTAAATGTCTTATAACTACTCAGGACTTGTTGTTTAGGCTAATACCAGATCACTGAAGAAAGGAATATTAAAAGGCTTAAATGTTACTAAAGTAAAAATTAAGTGGAATTGTTTATTTATTTATTCAAAAGTATTTTTTAATTTATTCATTTTTTATTGCAGTGTTGAGGATTCAGCTCAAGTTCTCTTGCATACTAGACAAATTGTCCACCATTAAGTTATACTTCCAGCCCTATTAGTAATTTTTAAGGACCAGACTAGAGACACACCAAATCCTCAGTGTCTTCCTGAAAAACATGCAGACATTTTTGTCCATGGTCACTGAGCTAAAGACAGTAGTATGGGTTAACACAGGTAATGAAATCCCCGGCTAAGTATAAGGAAAGGTAACAAGGTTAGTTTCCCAGAGGCTTCTGGGTAGATGTGTACCTAAGTCCCTGGCCCTGGACGGAGCTGGAATTCTTGACAGTTTTGACTGGGTGCTTATGTTAAACCATTTCTCTCCGAGCTACCAGCAGAAGAAAAGTGCTGGTCACTTGAGTTCAATAGGGAGTAGAACCCCAGCTTCCCTTTTCTCCTTAGTTATCTTGCTTTCCAAGTGAACAGCAACCTGTTTATCTTGCCTCAGCTAGAATCAGAGTGCAAAGATGACTCCTGCTGGGCAGAAAGAGGTCGGAAATCAGAAAGTAGTTTTGAGTACTGCAGTTTCATCATCTTATTTACTATAATGTCAGGAAAGGGTGAAAAACATGAATCTAAAAAAAAAGATGGCAATAGGATTAAAAATTTTTAAGAAGACAGCTATTACTTGGGGGAGAGTATTGTCTGTGTATTCCCATTAGTTTAATCATATTGTCTTACTATATATAATTTATGGTAAAGTACATGAAGTAGTTAGTGGCCAGTGGTAATGTAATGTTCAAAATATTCCTCTTCTTATCTTAATATATGAAAGAAAGTCATATGAGATGAGCTAAGAACGAGAGGGGTTCTTAGTGAGGGCAGAGGGACATTGTCAGCAGCCATCATAGTTGTTGGTGCATGCCACATATTTTCTGAATATTTTCAGGAAAACAAAGTTTGAAATGCGTTGGTATATGTTGAGTCCTGGCAGGCCCGACTGCAACATGAAGCACTGTGATAGAGAAAGATGGATAAGTATATAGAAAGGTACTGATACAAATAAATACAGTAAAAAGAAAAAAGTATAGGTTTTCTCCACTGAAACACATTGTTGTATTTTTAAACTAACAATCATTGCAAAAGACAATATTATACTATATTATATTGTATTTCTTTGTGCTGTGTACTAAATGGGTTTTAATGTGACTAATTTATAGAAACCATCTATCTCTCCTCTCTCTTTTGTTTTGAGGCAGGGTCTCTCTATGCAGGCTGGCCTTGAGCTTATTTTGTAGCCAAAGCATGTCTCCAACTTACAATGATCCTGATCCTCCTGCTTCAGCCTCCCGAGTGCTAGGATTTCAGGCATGCACCATCACATCCAGTTTAGAAACAATCTCAAGTATATGATCATCCCACTGGTGCTGCCATTCACACTTACAGTGATGCACTTTGCTCATATTTAAGAATTCATTTGTATCTGCTATTAGAAATTACTACTTTAATTAAAAAACAAGTAATTTCAGATGCACAGAGAGATTTGCCCTCCCTTGCTGTGTATATTGAAAGGTGACAGTGTGAAACACAGAAGATGGAGAAAAATCTTAGAAATATAAACTGAGATACCACATCAGGGACACTGCACTCTCAGGGTAGCAGATACCTTCCCTACTGGAAAATTAATTCAGTACTTACTATAAACTTCTCTTCTGGAAAATTTCTAAATCTGAGGAGCTTAAAATCACTGTACACATATGAACTTCCTGACAAGCTCATTTCATCATTTACCTTTAAGTATTTTTTTAGGCTTTATTTTTTTTTCCTAGTTGTTGATGGGCAATCAGTGATGCTAAGCCTGCTGAGTAATTGAAACATTTTCTAAATTATATGGATCTCTGGAGAAGATTCATCCCTCTTAACCTTGGCACTTGCTTTAAATTACAGGAATCTACTATATTATATTACCTAAGACTTAAAAATCAACTTTCATTTCTTCTCTAAATTGCATCTCAGGGATTTTAGATTTCCCACTGAAGGCTAATGGATTAAAGAACAACAGCACCTTCCATGCAGGCCAGCCCAAAGCAGCATTGATATTTTTTCTATTGAAATAGTATATGATTCCAAGGAGTTTAAAAATCTCTTTTAGACAAAGCATCATTCATTTAAAAATGACAGGAAGTAAGGAAAGTGGCAAGACTTTTAAGTAACAAAACTGAAGTTAAGAAGTGGTGATATATATTGAATATGGGTTCTGCCACTTAAACTAACTGCTAGAATTCTTGATCTGTTTCTATTAGAAATATTATTTCTATTAGAACGTGTCTGTGATACATAATGATTATACTCATTGCGAAGTGTTGCTACTTGCACAGAACACATTTTAATTCTTTGTACATCTTCCCCCACCACTCCAGCCTTCTCTTCCATCTCTTGGTTCCCTTCCCATTTGTAAGCATAGATCCTATCTCTATGTCTCTTTCTTATTCACCTTGAAACCACAATGTTAAGTGAAATAAGTCAGAAACACAAACTTAAATATCCCATGGCTTCTCTTGTATGAGAAACCCAAAGTATGAATCCAGTAGTTAAAGAGTAAAGTGGAATTTTCCGTAAGAAACCCCTGAGCAGTGTAGGACTTGTTGGCAGTGTTTCACGGAGACAGACTTCCTCTACGGGTTGGAGCAGCATTCCCTGGTACACAGTACTGGCTCTTACCAGGGTCTCTGTGCCTTCTTTTGAGAACTACCTTTTGTTAGACATGTCCTCTGAGGTGACCTGGACATGGCAGCTGAATGAGATGGGGTACAAATAGACAGTCCCCTTGTGTCAAAGTGGACTGTCCTATGGTGCTATTCACATGCTAGAATCTCCCGCAGGACCCAAGCTGAAGCTAAAGTTCAGCTGAAATGACATCTTGCCCAGTGCAGTTTTATTTGCTTCTTTCATATCCTTTTCTGATCCCCTGATCATGCTCAAAATAAACCACTTGTACAAAAACTACATCTCAGGCTCTGAGGACACGGAACCTAACTGAAAACAAAAGTTCCCATGCACATATTTAAATTTAAGCCAAATCATCATTATAATTCTTACAATTGTTTTAAAGCTTAATTCAAACACTTTCCACATGGTCATTTTATTAAATCTTTACAATAGTCTTTTAGTATGCTCCCTCCCTCCAGGGTGATTGACCATCCAGGGACCAAGGGGTTTTCTGGGATGTAGGATTTTCATTGCTAAAACCAGGAACATTCTAAAGATATCATCCTTATCTTATTCTTCCTGTCTCCAAAGCCACTTTAGGGATGAAATAAGCCTGCAAGGAAAAATATCCTGTGCAATCTCTCCAAACAGAATAGGAGAGACGAAGGACCAAACTCAGGATTTAAACTCAACTTCATCTGGCTGCAACATATGTGTTTGATTCATCACATTCAGGGGCTGGTTCAAACTTGTGCAGCTCATTCTTGCAATGTTTCCTGTCAAAGTCCATTATTTAAATACGAGTGATTGACCTGAAAGAAAACTTGTTTTATTGATGGACTGATTGATTTTTAAAGAATTAAAGAGTCAAATTCAGCATGCCACCAAAATGTGTTCCAGAACCAATAGCTTGTCTAGCCCGCTAAGTATATTAATTGTCTCACCTCATTTTAAAACATTCTCATCTGTTATACGCAAGCACAAACTTAATTTCCCATGGGAAGATATCATGATCAATAATGACTTTCTGGAGAACAGCCATGTTGATTTCAAGCTTACTGCAATTGATCTGGAGGTTTAGGAGGGATGAATAATAAAGAGAAAATAGGAAAGCATCTTAATAAGTACTTCATTACTTACTGGTACTGTGTTAGCTAGGTATTTCATTTCCTCCTAAGCAGTGATTCTTGTAAATCCCACTTACTAAGCATCTGATGTCAGGCAGGAAAACGTGATGATGTAAAAGGCAGAAAAAGTGGAACAATTTGTGAAAACCATGTTGAGAAATGCAAAGGCTGGAAAAATAATTATAGTAAGGCAACTGCTTTGGATACCCATTGATCTTTGAAAGCCACCGAGTCAAATACAGATTCCTGGAGAAATAGAAAGCACTTAAACCTCTTTCAATGTTGATAACAGTAGAATAGAATAGTTAAGTGTGATTTTTAGGTCTAAACTGCTGAATTTGAATTACTGCTCTGTACACACTAACTATATGATTCTGTTTGCATTATTTATCATCTGTGTGCCTCAGTTTCTCCATTTCTAAAATCAAGTAGGACCTGTTGCATTGAATCTATGATAATTCAATAATTAAATATATGTAAAAGTACTTAATGTAATTCTGGGCATACAGCAGGGATGTATAACATTATAGCTCTGATTCTCCATTTGAAGGTAAATCAAGTGCTTATGATTTATTTAGTCATCTGGGATGTCCCATCCTGTCCTTAGTAACATCAAAGTGCATTGTAATGCCAAGTAGGTAATATCCCCTTTAAATAATTAATAACATTTATAGAGCACTTATACTGTTCTAAGGGATTTATATACATTTTACTTTTATTTCATTTTAACAAGATTTTTATGTATAAACTCTCAGTCTCATTTTAAAGGTGAGGAAATAAAGGCACAGTGAATTTTAATAACTTCTTTGGGCTCAAGGCCATAGCAGTTGTAGTTATGGAGAACCAGATTATCAGATTATCTGATATGAAACCTATTGTCTTGATAAGAATGTTATGGCACATTTTTAGTGAATAGTATGAGCCAGGTGTAGAATAGCAACACTTGGTACTACAGCTGTCTGTGCCATTTTCAGCTCCACATTGCTGCATAAAGTGCCCTGACTTTCTGTCTGAGGGATGTCAGTAGGCACATCTTTCCAGACTGCAGCCACCGACAGGGCACAGCCCCAAAGAACATGAGAGCAGCTGAGCAGCTCCCTGTGTGATACCTCGTAGATAGCTCAGGGCCAGCCGGGGGTAATGTTACAGGCAAGATAACAATAAAAGGTAGAAGTCTGATGAAGTATCCGCAATCAGAATCCAGTCCTCAAATGTAGTGCTCTAAAACATGACATCATCAGTTTATCCACAGTTGATCAAGGTCAGAACTCTTATTCGTTGAATGCTATGTCATTCCTCTCAAGACGTTATTAATTCTGTTCTATTCCACTCATTCCATTCTGTTTCATCTATTGCATGCTTTTCGATTCTACCCATTCTCTTTGTTCTCTTTGATTCCGTTCCAATGCCCTCCTTTCACTTCAGTCCACTCCACTCAAATTTAGTGAGTACTTATTCCAAGCTAGTCTCTAAGTTAAGAAGTAGCTGCTGTTTAAAGAATAAACTTAGGCTTTGCTCTCAAGGAGCACTCAAGCTGACCTGGCTTCATTCACTAAATTGGTTTCAAGAGCCAAATACTAATTTAGTTATTTTCAACATATCTCATTGAGAGAAGTGGAATACATTATTAAATACTTTGAATACTCTTGGCTACAAAGGGTTCTTCCTGTCTCAGTCCAGAGGCTCACAGAAGCCTTCATTCTTGGGAACTTGATAAAATAAAATAAGAAATTTCTAAAGAATATTTCAAATGAACCTAGAAAACTAGAAAGGCCTGACTCACTATACTGAGAAAATTCCAACCGAGACCCAAGTTTTACCAAATCCAGTAGGGTTCCCATTTTCCCTGAGGGTTCTAAACAATTTCTGCCAGACAGTTTATAAGAGTCATGTTTTTTCTATGATTTTTGCCAATCCTTCCTTTTTATAAAGTACCATGACTTCAGCCTGCTAAGACAAATGGGGCACAGACATTATGTTATTTGTGCCCATTCTAGACTCCACCATTTTTCTGAAACATTGTTTTTCTGTAATATACTATTTTCTGAAATATACTGTTTATTAAGACTTGGGTTCCAGCATTTGAGTCCAGTCAGTCTCATTCAAGATTCTATAGTATTTGTATGTCCCCTGGTGAAAGCAACAAGAATCAAAGCACACAACTATTATCACAGAATTGTAAAACAAAAACCTCTCAAAACCCATCCAATGCATGAAACAGCATTTGAACTGCAGTGTTTCCTAGTTCTTTCTAGTTCCAGCTTTCTGAGACAGCCCAAGCAGCCATCTGTCCTACAGGGTTTACAGACTTACCAGGGAATTGGGAGTTTGAAAGTAGCTTCATCATCAAGGCTATGAAATTCAGAGAAT
The DNA here is from genome assembly GCF_000276665.1 of Chinchilla lanigera. Classification (NCBI taxonomy): domain Eukaryota; kingdom Metazoa; phylum Chordata; class Mammalia; order Rodentia; family Chinchillidae; genus Chinchilla; species Chinchilla lanigera. The sequence goes on along the minus strand of NW_004955480.1, from coordinate 3,185,330 downwards.
ACACTAGGAGGTAGTAGGATGGGAAGTCAGCTCAGCCTTCAAGGCCTGTGTAGTCAGCAGAGAAAACAAGAAGTCCAGAGCCCAAGAAAACAAAATCATTAAAATCAAACCTATTAATGCAAAGCAGTGATCTTCCCTGCTCCAAAATACAGTTAGGAAAATTTCCAGATGATAAGGGACACATTTTAGAAAGTAAGGTATGAACATATGCATAGAATTGTCACTAATTTAACCTACAGTTAAATTTACTTCATTAGCATAGTAAAAATCAGCCAATGAGGCAGTCTATGACAGCAGTGAGACAGCGACCCAAGAAGACACATGATAAAGAAGAGCACAGGTGCCAGTAAAACCCTGCCAAGGTGTGAGACGACATCAATAGGCCAGTCCCTGCCTGCTCTGTAAGTGCCATAAAAGCCGTGTAGGTGGGCTCCTGTTCAGATCGGCCTGGGATTTCTGTGCCATGGGTGTCCCACTTGTACTCAAGCATAACTATAAGAAGCCTTGTTGCTGTGTTGCTGTGTCCCTGTCTGATTCTTCGGATAAACAGCACAAAAGTCCAAGGAGTTGGAGACACTTCTATCACCTCAGCAAATCTGTCCTCCCCTCCCACCCCACAGGGCTGTGGTTTCTAGCAGTGCTAGGCTCCCAAGTTAAAGGGAATGCCAGGGAGTCCAGGCTAAAGGAGGAAGGGAGGAGAGCAGTAGTGAAACATAAAACAAAAGTGAATTTGGAATTCATAACATTTTCAAGTTCTTCATAAAAAATCCTTTATATTATAAATGAAGGAAAATTTTAATTACCCATCATGCACAGTGACTCTGATATTAGTGTCTGACTTTGCAAATATGGGAAGACAATGAGATATCTGAGATTACAGGGAGCTGTACTCACCGAGGACCTATTCTGCTTCAGCCTCTTACCAGACACCTTTCTGCACACTTCTGTAAGAGCCTTGTCAGTTACTGTGTCCATTTGTACATAGTAAAGCTGAGGGATGCAGTTTTCAGAAAGAAAAAATATATATGTACCTCCAAATAGTATTATAATAAATAGAGACATTAGGCCTTAAGCTTAAGTAGGTCTTCAGATTTAGAAATCTAAATGTTCTTTCCACTAAACCATGTGGCCTTCTCAAATATATTTTTGTACAAAACCTAGGGCGCATGACATCATGAGGGAATTCATTTTCATGTTACACAAGAGGCACATGGTCAAATAATTAAGGAAAGAAGCGCTACATTTTATTGTAGAAAGCCACAGTGCCATGTGACACTTAATGACAGAAACAGACAGCCTTACAGGTACGCAGCGTTTAAGCAATGATTTTCCAACAATGGACCATGGCTAACGTTGAGAGCAGTGTGGACTGTTGAACCTCAGATCTCCTAGCAGGCGAGGCTACATAGGGAAGGCTGGGTTTTCAGGAGAGAGCAGGAGAAGGATAAAACAAGGGGAGAAAAGCTCTATCAGAGGCTCCCTCTAGACATCAAGACCTTCCTGATGTAAATTAAAATTTACAACATCAAAAGGAAAACTTACAAACTCTGGAGGCACAGTGCCCCAGAATGGGTGATGGAAGAGATGTCCAGACAGTAACCGGGTGGCAGGTTCGCCTCCCTACTCCAGGTAAATCTAGGGGTCTAAGCCTTAAGACAGTTGTGCAACTCAAACTTCAGAAACTGAATTCACTATCAGTTTCTATGAATCTAATCATATTAAATGTTATGCACTGAAATGCCTGCATTAAAACATATTGTTAAAACCAGGGTTTCTAAAACTAATTTAACCATACAGTTGTGTTTTCCACATTTAATATTCATAAGCATCTCTTACAAAAAACAGGCACATTTGGATAACTCTGACCTAATGTGAAACCACCTATTAGTGAATAGTATGGTGTTGATCAGAAGCAAAGCACAGTGTAAAGCAACAGTTCTCTTTAAGTTTAGTGAGACATTTCTTCACATCCTACAACCACCAAGCTTCCAAGTACCACCTTATTTCTATATAGTTCTAATTGTATTTGTCAAAGCGACAGGGGAAAATCTCAAGTAAAATGCATTCTGATCTACGTTAAATTATGAACTACATAAAGGCAAGAATGACCATTGTCTCTGAGATCATGAGTCCCAGCGCCGAGAAAATTCTTGGTGTGTGAGAAGGTGCTAATAAATAATTCAATCAAGTGGTTGAATGAATGAATAAGTGAGTACATAAGATGTGCAATTAAATCTTACAATTGATTATCACTGTTCACAAAGGCTGCGTGTAGGAATTTGCCTACTTGCTAAATGTGTTTGTAACCCTGCAGCCAGCGCTCTCACTGCTTTCACTGCCATTTCTGGACATGTGCGTGTACAGGTGGCAGGAAACGTGAATCCTGCAGGCACCCAACGGGTCTGGCTCTGTAACACTCCCCTTGCTTTACTTCTCGTAATGCAAGTAAGTCACCTTTCCATAGCACAGGTACTGCCATAATTTTCATTCCTTTTTGGTGCTGTTATCTTTATGCAGTTTATTTTATTTTTCTGTTTATTGCAATACGTTTGTGACACATAATAATTGTATGCATTTGGGGGAAGAGATATCACATCTTAATTATCTTTACTCCCCTACTCTCTCTCAATTCCCCTCTTCCTCCATCCCTAGACGCTCTTCCCATGTCCACACAGTCTACCTCTTTATGTCCAGTCAACTCTTTTACTTCTGTCCTTCAGATTATTTGTATTTTGTGTTCGTCATAAAAGAGAAAATATTCACTATTTAACCTTTCATGTCTGATTTATTTCACTTAGCACTATGGTCTCAAAATGAATCCAAATTTCTACAAATGACTCAAATTTAGCCCTCTTTGTGACTGAATGGTACTCCAATATGTGTGTGTGTGTGTATATATATATATGTATATATGTGTATGTATATATATACACACATATCATATTTGTTTCTTTATATTTTATGCTTTAATTATTTTCTAGTTAATCCTCCCCAAGCAAATGCTGAAGTTTAGCCTAGCATTCCCAAGCACAAGTCTTATTTACTGTCCCTTACAGAGGAAACGTGTGTTAGATAAGTTTTAAGGAGTCAAGAGTTACAGAGTTAACCATAAATGTGCTGTTTGGTTTATTTATGAGGTTCATAATTACTTGCTATGTACAGTCAAGAAATAGATATCTGTCTAGGGTAGGAACGGTTTCTACAGGTGTGACCAGCACCCATTTCATGAACTTCCTGGATATCACAATTCAAGGGTGACTTGAAGATGACATAAACATCACTAGTAGGGCCCCATCTGGCTAGGGCATAGACTGCTCACCACAAAGCCGTTCAAACCTTGTTTCTTGAGGTCAAGGCTATCTTACAGGCTCAAAATATATTTCTAAATTCATACAAAAATCTTGAATAAAAATCAGTTTGCGAAATGTTCATTCAAAAGCTTAAGAAAGGTCAAATATGTCATTTTAGCTATTTGGAAACATGTTATATAACAGTTCAATATAACAGGAAGGAATTATGAATTCCTAATAAGGATGTATATGAAATTATTTTTATGACCATCTGTAAAATGATCTAATAAGGAAATGCGTTAAAATTTAGTTTAAAGATAGGGGACTGGGGATTTAGCTCAGCAGCAAAAGCACCTGCCTGGCAAGTGCAAGGTCATGAGTTCAGTTCCTGGTACCAGAGAAAAACCAAAAAAAAAAAAAAAAAATTTAGTTTAAAGATAATATGAAACAAAAGTGATATAAATGAATTTAGCAATTTAGAAATTAGTCTAGTAATATACAGAAGTAAGTCTTACTAGCAATGCCAAAATCAAAACAAAACATGAGAATGCACCAAAAGAAATAATCATTAGTAGGGGCTGGGGATTTAGCTCAGCGGCAAAGCGCCTGCCTGGCAAGCACAAGGTCATGAGTTCGTTTCCCGGTACCAGAGAAAAACCAAAAAAAAAAAAAAAAGAAATAATCATTAGTAGAAAAGAAGGATTTTGGGGGGCTGGGGATTTAGCTCAGCGGCAAAGCGCCTGTCTGGCAAGCACAAGGTCGTGAGTTCGGTTCCTGGTACCGGAGAAAAACCAAAAAAAAAAAAGAAAGCAAGAAAAGAAGGATTTTGACAACATAGTAATAAGCTGCTAGGTTGATAATTCAAATAGGGAAGTTGAATGGATAATGAACCAGATGAATACACTAGAAAAAACTTTACTGACACAAAATAATAATTCAGATGAAAATAAAAAGCTCTTGATACTTACTATGGGAACATCAATATAACCTGAGTAATGAATACTGTCTAATCAATGATGGTTTAAAATAGTGCTTGAAATAAAATGAAATTCTATAATACACAATTTTAGGAGTTGGGCTAAATGACCTTAGAGGTTTCTTCCACTGTTTAAAAATCCATGGGTCTCTAAGTTATAGGCAAATCTATCTGGCCAGATTTATTTCCATAAAGGTAGGCTGACCATATATCAGGTGATGTCCAGCTACAATAGCCCAGTTCCTAATGCAGCCATCCATCTTCACTGATTTAAATTTGTGCTATTTTAATGCATATATCTCTTTAGACCTGCCTGCTATGAGAAAATTCTGCAGGCAAGAGGGAGGCTGCTTGTAAAACTGTTTTGCCCATTCTGTATTAGCTTTTCAAGGTCGTAGCTAATCACAGACATGGCTAGAGAATACCCATATGTTCTCCCTTTTCGACCAGCCAATGTGAGAAAGGACTAAACTTCTGGCCATGTGATCGTGAAGGTAAATGCTAGAAGTAAGCCCTACAAAACACTGTCAGTCAGTGTTAATTAAATTAATATGAACCTGGAAAGAGACAGTTTCCTTGCCTAAAATTTCTACTGTAATCCCTAATGCTACAAAAATTAGGTTGTGGTGCCTGAAAGCATACCAAATTCTAGCCCATGGCCTCATTGAAAAGTTCTTTTCACTAGTTTATCTGTTTCTAGTCTCTTAGTAGATCATCTTAGTTTCTGCTAAAATTAGCTTTTTTTGTGGTGATTGCTCATTTCACACAATCCCTTGAAGCGTGTTCGCCGCCACTTTGTCCTGAGGAGTGAACATCGGTGACCAGCTGATACTCCATACCCGTAGCCTCGATCCCAGACTTGCACTCTTATGAATTCCAGTGAAAACAAATCTGTACCTTATACTTACAGGATAGATTACCTTTTGGAAAATACTGTTAAGATTTTTGACAAAAGACATTTTTCAGAAGTACACCATAAACATAAACTTCAAAAAAGTTAAAGAATTTATAGCTCTCAATCTTTGTGAGCTAGCCAAAGGCACATCTAGTCTTAAAGCTTCCCTCCTCTCCCCCTGCAAGACAGAAGTGCATCACCAAAATTTAAAATGGTTTAGAGGGTCGCTCATAGTCACTATTGCATGTTCAGGCACCTTTGTAACACAGTTGAATTCTCAAAGATTTAAAGAAAACAGAAACAAAAACCAGACATGAGCCATTGTGTTTTATATAATATTTACTGATAAATATGCAGAGAGTGAAATAGATAGAAAGATAATGAACTGGTGCATATAACAGCTTAATCTTTAGGCAGGTGTGGTGGTACATGCCTATAATCCCAGAAACTTGAGAAGCTAAGGCAGTAAGATTGCCAAGAGTTTGAGACTAACCTGAGCTACAAAATGAGTTCAAAGCCAACCTGAACTGCATAGTGAGACCCTGTCTGAAAAAACAAAAATAATAACAATAATAATAATAATAATAATAAATGAAACTATAAAGCTTAATCCTTAATTCACATGTGAAACTGAAAAGTACATTTTCACTTCCCTCCATATTCCAAAAATTTTCTTACAAGGACAAGATTATATTCATAAAACATAAAACACACTTTGATTTTTCAAGAGAAATAATAAATTGTAAATAATGAAGGTGTCAAAAGATACCTAATTGGAATTCTTTAGTTCTTCCAGTTTTCAGTGACATATTTCCTCATACTGAATAATTGTAATTTTTACCTGTACCAAATCCATAGCCAGTTCATATCTTCTGGCCACTGTGATACTAAGAACTGTCCCTGCTGAATTATTGAATGATCTTTGAAGTTGGCTACAGTTCATAGAAATGTGACAGTCCAATACATCTTAGTGCTGTGAACTGTTACGGAAAAACTAAACATCCTTGACAGGCTGATAAAAATTTAATTATTCTCCTTCCAATGGAAAGGATGCAACTCTGCCAAAACGTGTTAAATGTAGAACTTTCAGAGTTCTCAATTTCTTCTCTCTTGGAAAGAGCACACCAGAGATTTTCATCAGGATTAAATAGCATATATAAAATATCCAGTCTTGCTGTTGGCTCTTTATACCTTAGTTCCTTTCACTGGGTTAGAATTTTTATTTTCTTCCCCGCTGAGTACAATGAAAAGAACAGAGATTAGTAAGGCAAAATGGAAGAGTTGAATAACTCTGGAGTATAAGAAAGAATGCCATTTAACAGATATTTACCTCAGATAGAGTCAAAACATTCAAATACTCAAATCAAAGTTTTTCCTCAACTATGTTCTCCTTCCTCAAATGTAAAATTGCCATAATCCTGTTTAGTTCTAGCTAATTCCTTGGGTTTTTGAGAAGATTGAGCAAAACAGAAGAAAGTATATTTTAGCCCTGTATGTTTAATAGCTGATCAATGTATAAATTTGAAAATAAAGTTCTATTAATAAATACTGTATTTAGAAAAAATCAATTCAATGGTTTTCCAAATTCCATTCATTTAAAGAAAATGAAGCTGAGAATTTAGTATTTGGAGGCAAGTCCTTTAGTTCAACTGATAAATGCATGATTTTGGAGCGAGACCATTAATTAATCAGTACATATGCTACTGGATGTAATAGATAATAGGCTATTTTGCAAAAAAAAAAAAAAAAACAATAATAATGAAAGACATTCATCTCTTTCTTTAAATTAACTAAGTGGGTTGATGTAGCTTACCCATTTTGCATTACAGGAACAATTTTAAGCATATAAGAATTAATCATCCTAACATAGAATAAACACAGAGAGCAAATAACATTTTACTGTTTCTTCCACTTAGTACAAGGCTTCATAAATCACTAGGTAAGGAATGCATTTTGCCCATACCCTGACCAGATGCAATCATAGAGTTTGAAATCTCCAGGACTGAAAATACTTTTATTTTTAAAGCAAGGTAGAGGTTGAGGAGGATGTGGGGAATAGTGTTATCTGTCCTTGTCACAGTAAAGCAATTTTTTTAATACCTCCATTTCTAGGTCTCTCTTGGCAGGCTGACCTTTCTTTCCAGTAGTTTACCTTGCTGAGAAGCACTATCCCCGGCCTCCTGGGGATCGCAAAGCTATGAAGGAGAGTCAGAAAATAAACCAGAGAGGGGAGCAAAACCCAGATGAACAATAAAGTTTCTACTAAGTTAAAGAGGGATGTGGAAAGACCACTGAAACCCCCAAGAGTGTTTTAGAAATTCTTACTTCACATACTCCTTGACTTTCTTTAAGAAAAGAGGAAAGAAGCTGTGAGAAGTTGAGCTTCCCAGGGAACAAGCACCAGATTAAAGAAATATATGAAATTTCTTAATAGGGTACAGAAAGTATCGTTCAAATAGCAATGCTGACTATAAAAACTACTGCAATATAGTTGGCACAGTTCAACAGTTCCAGCAAATAGCATCTGAGAGGTCAAATTGGACACAAAGAAGTTGGAATAGCTCATTTTGGGAACAGCTTATTGTGTCTACACAGGTATGTGTAATCTGAATGTTGCTAATTGTAGAAAGATCTGGAGCACTGACAACAACCACAGCATATGCTAAATTTCCACCCACCTTTCTACAGCTTTGTGTTAACCTCCATTTTGTAAATTACTGCAGGCTGGAAGTGTTGAGAGGGTTGAATGAAATAATGTACATAAAAATATCTATTGTAATGTTTTTGTAACTTATAACCCTGACTGAAGTTTGTTTCTTTCCCCTACTGCTAATGCCACTGCTAGAAAGCCTAGGCAAACAAGAGACACACATACTGAGAACAGCCTCAGCAGTCTGCAGGTCTTCAAAATGCACTGGTCCCAGCTGGGACAGTCTATGCTGCTAAATAAGGCACCTTAGTGGCTCCATGATCTCTGACAATGTTGCTAAGATCTTTGAGTTTTGATTTTCTCAGGTCTAAAATAGGACAATAATTCTTCATCATCCATAAAGTTGTTAGGAGAGTTACATGAGCAAATTAAAGCAAATTTTGTAAGGTGCGAATGTTAGCATAGTACCATCGTTATCAGTGTTGAGTAAGACAGTGAGGAACTCTATCTCCTATCTTCTTGTCTTGGGTTTTAGAACCCACCTTTAATTCAAGATGATTCCATCATAAGAGCTTTATCTTAACCATACTTGCAAAGACCACTTTTCCAAATAGGATCATACTTATACGTCGCTCAGGATTAGGAGATGGACGCATCTTTTGGGGAGGAGCGGGAGCATCATTCAATCTAGTTAAGAAATTAGAAGTTCACCACATAAAATGAGATGACACGTGGAATTCCACAGGGAAAAGTGCTCCAAAGAGCACTTAAAACCGTATAAAAAGAGAACATTGGAAGATGTGCTTGGAGAGAAGAGTGAGTAAAGACTTTTCACAGAGGTGAAAACTGAGCCAAGACTTGAATGACTCTACGAGAGAGTGAGACCTACAAAGACGGAGGACGTGTGCTCCAGGCAGCGGGTGCAGCAAATGCAAAGAGCTGACAAGGAAAGTCAAGAAAATTGGAGTGGCTGGTGGCACCACAAGGGAGCAGGCTAGGAAACAAGGAAAAAAAATAGGGGCAGTACCAGTAATGCACAGATTTTGCATTTTACTCTAAGTTTGAGGGAGAGCTGAGCCCAGGGTGAAAGCAGTAGAATCATATTCAAGTTTAAGGTAGACATTCTATTTTAAATGAAGCCACAGATGCAGGCCTAAGGATTTAAACATTATTATAATATTCTCAAGTAATTGACTCTAATAAGGAGACAAAATTCTAAGAGCTATTCTTTGCCAATATTAGAACGAATTCACTTCCCGTGACCATTTCTTTTCATCATCTTGTGCTTCACTGAACATGCCGCGTGTCTGCATAAACGACCCCTTCTTCCTGCCTGCCCTTCAGCGTGCCTGCTCCTTCTGCTGCGGTTTGTCTCTCGCTTGTGTCAACTCCCCAGATAAGGTCACTCACCCTTTGTCTACCTTCCAGGGTACTTTTTCTCCCTGAGTCTTTTACTTCCTTATACCATTGCCATCTGTTTACAAGCTGGCTCCTTCACTGATGGTGCAGCTCTCTATGGTTACATCGATGTCATTTCCAAATCGGTAGCCCCAGAAATGAGCACACTGCACACCAGGTACTGAATAAGCATCTGTTAAAATAAGCGAGAGGGTCTTGGTCTCAGTCAACTTTATTTTGCCTTGGGTGAGAGAGAGAGGGAGAGAAGAAGATAGAAGATAGATAGATAATATAAGATAGATAGATTGGAGAAAGATAGATAGACAGATAGATGATAGGTAGATAGATGACAGAGACAGATAGATAGATAGATAGATAGATAGATAGATAGATAGATAGATAGAAGATAGATAGTAGACAGATAGATAGATAGATAGATAGATAGATAGATAGATGACAGATTTTTATGGTTTGTGTGTGTATGTCCTCCCAAATCCTCATGCAGTCATGGGGTGGGCTTCTAGATTTTTGATTGATTCATAATCCAATGCTGGGATTACGAGTGTGAGTACTATACCTGCCCTGGGGTGGATACCTTGCATACAGTGTAAGAGGGGGAAAGAGGCTGCTTCTATCTGTTTAGTTCACAAAGCAGTAAAAACTTAAGCCTCTTGAGAGTGACTGACCTTTTTCAGGATGGGACACTACATTTTCCTTATACCAAGTAGCACTAGAAATGGCCATCACTGCTCTCCTAAACAGCCAGTTACCTTGAAACAACCCTCTCACATATGTCACAGAATCTTCCACAGAGCACTAATTCTAAAATATGTCTGTAGATGTTATTCAAAACCAAACAAAAAATTATCAAGGAGATTGCTAAATTAACCACTTCTCCTACATTTTTGCTCTTGTTGCTTTTGCTATCTTCTGCTGCCATGAACTGTTGCCCTCTGCCATGTGCTACCCTGCCTTGGAGCCAGCCAAGTACGGACTGAAACCTCCACGGACTTTGAGCTAAATAAACCTTTCCTTCCTTAATTCTGTGTCAGGTATTTTGTCTCAGCAATGAGAGAAAAATAACCAAGACACATATAGAGATAGATAGGTAGAAGATAGACAAATGATAGATAGAAGATAGATGATAGATAGATAGATAGATAGATAGATAGATAGATAGATAGATAATGGACAGAGATAAATAAAGATAGAGATGATAGGTAGATCTAGATAGATAGTTGATAGGTAGATAAATGACAGAGATGATAGATAGATAGATAGATATAGATAGATGACGGAGAGATAGATGGTAGATAGATAATAGATAGAAGATAGATAATAGGTAGGTAGCTAGAGAAGATAGTTACTTTGTTCTGTCGTTTAATGAGTGGGTGGCAGAAGGTTAGCATCAGGACACTGACCATCCAAACATTTTTCTAATGGTTCACTAGAACTGGCCTCAGCATTTGGTGTGTTGTCCTTGGCTTGAAAATGCTTGAAGAAGCAGGTGAGTGGTAGGTGTTTTCCATTTGTTAAATGTGGAAAAACAAAAGTAGAGCAAGTCGCACTAACCTGTGTGAGGCCACCCACCAAACCAATGCAGCAGAACAGGCAAAGCTGTGGCACACTGTGCTGTGCCTTCTTCCACACCTGCGGTGTTCTGTGCTCACCGAGCCATACTCTTATTATCATGCACGTGAGTCATGAAAAATCAGTAAAACCTGTGAACCATACCATGAAACAAAACAAATAAACAAAAGCAGTGAAGAGAGTCTGCTGTCCTGCCTTCAATTATTCCAGCACGAATGAACCCAACAGCTGTTGCCTTCGGTGATCCTTCCAGAGCAATGGGGTTTTTTGACATGTTTAATTTCTTGATGCAACCAAGTCTCCTGCTTGTATTTTTCCTAATAAAAACCCTAAGTTGAGTAAATGAAGCTGTATAAAAGCATAATGTTCCTGGCAAAAAAATGCCCAAAAAGAAATAAAGGCATCCTAGGGAATGAAAGAGGAATAAGATACTTGAATTTTAAACAATGTATATTATCTAAAATTCGTGGAGATAAGAAACATTTCAGGCATGTAACTGTTATGCTTGAAAAATACTTCTCTTTAGATAACTATTACATAGATCATTATCTAGAGCATCTGACTGGAGATGTCCCATTACACAGCTAGAGGAAAATAAATTCACTGCAACCAACAACCCTGGTTGGTCCCATGCTTGTCAGAGTGTGTATCTCAACTCCAGGCCCAGGTCCGGTTAGCTTGGAAATGCAGTGTGTCAGGTGTGTCGGTAGACACAGCTGTGTGCTTTAAAAAAAAAAAAAAAGCCGGGTAAACTGGAATGATTTTATGTCCAGAAAATTCCAAAAGGAAAGCATATCTTTGGCTTGCTGTATCTCAACATACTCCTGAGGTAAATGAATTTTTTTGGCAAACATATAAAACCAATAGCCATTTGTTTAATAAAGGGGGGAGAAACATGTATGTTTTATCATACAGTAAAAATGGATTTTGAGATGCCTAGTGTAACAGTCTGCTTTGTGTTAATATAGTGAATACTCGAGGCTGACAGTTTATAAAGAAAATGTATCTATTTTGGTGCACAGTTCTGAAAGTCCGAGAACACAGACGGTGCCAGCATTTGCATGGATTTTGGTGATGGGCTACATCCATTCATGGCAGAAGGTGGAAGGAAAGTGGGCACATACACAGAGCACTTGTGTCAGGAAGCCCAAGGGAGGTGCCAGACTTGCTTTAGGACAGCCTCCTGTCAGTGTGGCTAACCAACTCCTAGCTGAGCCACATTAATGCGTTCATGACTGCGGAATCCCCACCATCATAGCTTGAAGGTCCCACAGCCTCTCAATGTCTGCACATAGAGAATCAAATTTCAACAGGAATCTTGATGAGGAAAAAACCACACACAAACCATAGCAATTGAGGAAGGTCAATAGATTATTTGCTGCCTCTCATGTTGGAATAGCCTTCAAGGGAAAAGCATGAAGATGATGATCTGATCATCATTATGATGTAAATGTAATAATTTTTAAAATATAATTCTTTCACAGTCTTATGAGTTTTATCAACAAGTATTTTAAGCATATTTTTAAATTATCACCATATCTAATTTAGAGTTTAGGACAACTCAGTCTAAAAGAATTAGGTGTCTCATTCTAGTTCTCCAATGTTTATATGTGTCAAAGATGAGACACAAAGTCAAAGCTTTTGTCTGTTTAGTTCACAAAACAGTAAAAACTTAAGCGTCCTGAGAGTCATTGGCCTTTTGCAGGATGGGACACTACGTTTTCCTCATACCAAGTAGCGTTAGAAATGGCCATCACTGCTCTCCTAAACAGCCAGTTACCTTGAAACAACCCTCTCACATATGTCACAGAATCTTCCACAGAGCACTACTTCCAAAATATATCTGTAGATGTTATTCAAAACAAAACAAAAAGTTATCAGGGAGATTGCTAAGTTAACCTAAACTAAGTACATTTCTTCACTGTAAGAGTTACCACAATGATGCTAAATTTAAATATGTGCATTGAACAATCTTCTAGCACTAGGAAGCACTGATAAAACTTTCTGGTTTTCACCATAGAATTGTTTTCTTATTATTTTTTTCTAGATAAGAAGTTTAGAATCTGTGTCAATGACAATTTTAATCCTCTATGGAGATAAACTTTCCTGGAGTTAATATGAGCCACTAGGAGGGAATACTGTGACAAAACTGATGTCATCACCCTGGCTTTTTCCCACTGTGGTTGTTACCACAGTTATATTTCATAATCTTAAAATGGAAAGAAAGATCAGGAAAGCAAAATGCATTATTCAGAAAAATAGAAATAAAAATGAAAGTTGCCAACATATAGACTTATTCTTTAACATGGTTATGAAAAATATGTTTGACCTGTGTAAAGGTATACCTTAAGACTTCAGTGATATTTCAATGGTAATCTTATGAAAAATTTTCTAACCTGATAATTATGTACCTTAATATCTGAAAACTAGAAAAATCAATTTGTCTGGGGTTATAGAACAAAAAATAGAACATTAGTACCTAGTAGACTCAAACTGATGACTTGGGTCCCATCAGAATAACTCTTTGCTCCTAGTATACTTTGATAGATCTGTGAGGTCATCCTTCTGAGATAACATAGCAAGTATCTAGGCATTTTCATCTGTTTTGCAATACTGAACTCATAATCAACTGACATACTTAACTCTTTGGTATTTCACTTACTTTCCCACATTTGTTAATGGTGGAAAAACAAGGCACAAAGGAATGAGTTGGATTTTCCTACCCCGGCTGGCCTTGGGAAAGTCCACATAGGACATGTAGATGAAGGGAGATGGGAAGGATGCTGACATTCATGCAGAGGTTTCTGGTGGAGAGTCTGAACATAAACTACTTGAGGGGAAAGGAGTTATTACACTTTGTTTTAATTTTAAAGGCAGCTAAAGAAGTATGCTGTGCATAAAATTGTCTCCAGCTAGAAATGACCCATAAACAAGAAAGTGTACTTTCTCTGAAGGTAAAGTTACAAGGAAGATTTAGTATGAACTTTGGACATTTTCAAACATTGTGTCTTGGACCTTAAATGATATTTAATCTACATGTTTCAGGATATTAATTTATCCAAGTAATGCAAGTCATACATTACTAGTTTTAGTAGGGAGTCACCACTTATGAAGAGGTATTAACATGAAGCATGTGCATATAAGGCTAGGGCCATGAGGCCATCCAAATACCATAATCAAACGTGGTGATTAAAGGAAAATAATTACTTCTTGCCTATGTAGAATCATACCATGATAACAAATTAATTGGAACATGAGTCAAAGATTATGTAAATTTTTCTTTGCTAGATATCATAATGTTAAACCTATGGTGATCAAAAAGCAATATATAGCCTGTGAGTAATATTAGTAATTCTTACTTTAATTGGCAATTTATTCTCTGATGAAATAACTTTCTGAACCATCATCACTCTGAGCAAGTAGTTCATTGGTTAATTATAGTGAACCTATAACACTTTGGGTCTTTCTTTTAACTATTTACTTGGGGGATAACATAAGCTTCAGAATCAGGTGAATCTTAAATTATGTAAAGCTTTGTTATCTACTTTGGATAAGTCAGTCATGTTTTCTAAACTTGTTTTCTCGCTGTAAAGCTGGGATATTAAAAGCTACCTAAATAGATCCATTGATTTATACATGGAATGAATGCAAGGCTTTAGAACAGTAAGCAGCATACGATAATCACCAAAGGAATGGTGAAATAACAATGATAAAAATAGTCATCTATTCATAAGGCAAGAAGAGAACTCAAGGTTTACTAATCCAAGTCTCCCACATTCTGAATGAAGAGCCTTAGTTACTGAGTCTAAACAAGTTCAAATTGTCTTTACTCAACTCACAATACATCATAGGCCCTTTATGACAGATTCTAGCACCTAAAATTATATTCATCAGCCACGAATAGACCTGCACTATTTATTCACAGCTAGGTTTACTCAAGAAAGAACTAATGACATCTGTCCTTCAAGGAGTTCAGAGAGGACAAAACACACAAGACACAAAACACAAAACACAAAGCCCAGGCTATGTAGGGTGGGGAGCGCTTGTAGGAGTGCTAACTGAACAGCAAGACAGAGAACAATGGCTCTGCCAGGAAAGTCACTTTAAAGAAGTGGGAACATACTATTTTGTTTTCATCATTGTCATTGTCGTTGTTATTGATGTTGTTATGTTGTTTTAGGCTTTGAACCCAGGGCCTTGCACATGCTGGATAAAAATTCTACCCCTGAGACGTGCCATGCACTAACTTACTCTATTTTAAAGGAAGAAAAGGAGTAGAATTAACCATATTTCTCATAGAGAACACAAAGAGAATCTCAACCCCATGTTACTAATGAGGAAATGAAGAACTTGAGAAAAAATACCATCTGTCCACTATTTTCAGATCTATTAGAGGGAAAAATTGAATCTAAAACTCAAGTCCTATGACCTCTGTCTTCCCTTACTTCCACTCTGTCTCAATTTTCCTACACAACTAAAGTTTAAGTTAGCAGCAAGAAAAAAAGTGAAACAGTTTGTTACCTCCTGGGATTACTTTTCACTTTGCTTCTTCATTTTTCATGTAATTATAACTTCATGAATTTATTCCCTTACTTGATCCATTTCATTTTAATTTGAATTTTCCCTTATTAGTTAGATGATGCTCCCTTGAGAATATTTCAATATCTTTTTTATACAACTTTTTTTCTTCTCTGGGAATTTAATTTATATATATTTCAAAAATAAGCAAATAATGGGAATGCAAATGGACTTCCCATGATACCTCAAACTTCATTCCATGTATCATACCCTGATACACAATGCCCTGACCCTAAGACCACGAGCCACTGGGCCATTCCATTTGTAAAGTGAACTATGCATCTGATTTCAGGATTACCAGTTTTGCAAGTTTACCATAACTCTGACTAAAGGCCCTTACAGCAAATGGACCAAAACTGCTTTTGTAGTTGAGCCTTATTAAAATTTAAATTACAGCCATAAATACATGTGTCTGTTTTACATCAAAGTTCTAAAAATTAAGCATTCACAAATATAGTTCATTTTACACAACCGCAGACTAAATAATCTTAGTTCTTGTATTATCAAAAACATTAGCTATTTCAACAGTGAATATGTTGTGTTCATGTTAAATAACTCTATTTGAAACGTAAGAACATATTTTATTTGGAACTGTCAGCAAGCTTTTATTCCTGGCATAGTGCTGTAACATTAATGCCTAAAAATGGTAAGAAACCACCTAATATTACATTATTTAATGATCCACTTATTTACTTCATGGATTAACTTGAATTTCATTCTTTGAAGAGGTTAATGTGAGTATTTATGGAGAATGACAAGCTTTAAATTCAGTAGTGCTCAAGGGAGTTTTGCCTAACAAGCACAATGCTACGTGCTGCTGTGAAATATTTAGATCTTTGCCTCCGCAAATAAGCAATGAGGTCCTATTCTGATTGATAGTAAATAGATTATACTACAGAATTAAGAGGAAATATATCAGTGCTGGGGAAAAAAGTAACATAATTAGAAACATTTGGATTTGTCTTGGAAACATTTTTTTGTTTGGTGTTAAAGCTACTGGTCTATTAAATTGTGTGGGAAAAATAATAGAGCTCATTACAAGCAGTAGTCTACTTTGAAACAGCGAGAGTTGGGATTGCACACTTATTAGTTATAGGCACTGAAGCAAGTAGAGGAAATACAAATTATTAGTATGGCAATAACCCATCCCATCAGGGGGCTTGAATGTCCCCAGGACCTATTAGAGGCATACTAGAGAGTACATAAAGAAGACTGAGGGACCTGTTTGCCACTCTTCCTCCAATATGGAAAATAAACTCTGAAAAGATGATTTCCATTTCAGCAGCCTTCCCTGATAAAGGAAGGAGAGAATTAAAGGGTCCATCTATTAAAGACTAAAAATAGAAGAGACAGAACTACAATTTCCCTGGATACCACTGAATCAGGAAAGTCTATTTGATATTTTACTAAGACTGAAGACTAAATAGAAAGCCAGAATATTTTATTCCTCCCTTCTCCCCTAAAATGATTGCAGAAACACTAAAGAACTGTCCTCGGAATTTTGGTCATTTAGACTTCTGATGAAAAACATTGACTCCATCGTCTGCCTTTATTGGGATGATTGGGCCGATTTAATGCACAGTATGTCTTGCAGCAATAAAAGACCTAAAAAAGCACATTTGAAGGTAATTATATTTTCTACTATCGTGATTAGGGAAAGAATGATTAGTGCCATTGATTGAGCATTTGCTATTTCCAGAGGAATGATAAGTATTTCACATATATGACACCATTTAAAGTCTTATGTTGGTCTTCTTCAAATTACTTAAAAAGTAACAGCTTGTTTTTTGAAATATTACATTATCTTCTATTGTATTTATGAAGACGTGTATTATGAAGACGACCCCATTTCTTGACTTCAGAAGTAAATATATGATCCATGGATGTTTGAGGATAACACCATGGCAATGATTTGTTCAGGATGAGAATACAGTCTGGCCTGTGTAACATAACCTAAGGCTTCTCATGAAACTATCTAATTTTGAGAAAAATATCCAGTATTGTACTACTATAGATCTAGGGGTAGCAAAATTTTCCCTTTATACTATTCCCTTTAGTCATTTTATTTATTTGTTTGTTTTCTTATTTTCTTTTCTTGAGACAGGGTCTCACTATGTAGTTCAGACAGACCTTGAACTCACTATGTATCCTAGGTTAGCCTTGAACTACTGGTTAACCTCCGACCTCAGCCTCATGAGTCCTGGGATTACAGGCGTGAGCCACCACACCCAGACACTTTAGTCATTTTAATAACCACCTCCTTCCATATAATTTTTGTTTGTAAAAGAAATAAACTGAAGTTTTAATACACTTCTCCAAAGTTGCTGAACCCTAGAATATATAAAACTGCCACAGTACTACTGAAGCTTATAAGCAATTCTAGAAAAGGCAGAATGAATGATTAACGTTTAAGTGGCTATCATTAACATTTAATTTACAGAGGTAGATAAGCCATTCAGCATGATATTAGAGAGCCATTACTAAGAATTCACACATGTGCACATTACATTAAATGGCTCCCCACCTCCCTGTGGATAGTTTGTAGAAGTCACTTCTCACTAAAAGAGTATTCATTGCACACCCCTTCCCAAGTTTAAAAACATTCATATTTAAATACCTCCAATAAAATGGCATGTAATATTGAAGAATTTCATGATGACTCAATATCAGAACCATTTCAGAATCAAACTTCTAAAAGTATTTATTACATATCAAATAGATATGACAGAGTTTTCCCCAAAGTACACAAAAAGAAACTTTAAAACATCATGTAGTTTTTTTGCTTCCTTCTTTCTTTCTTCTTTCCGTCATCCCAGTTCTCGTTATATCCACACAGACCGATAGACACACACACACACACACACACACACACACACACACACACGATAGCTAAGATAATTGTACTACTGAGTTTTATTGGTTTATTGAAAGGAACAATTAATGTTTAATTTTTTTGTCAATCTTGCATACCTATAGCTGGGAATCTGAGCGACTACTTTGAAGATAAAAATGTATAATACAATAACCATTTTTAACTACCTATCATCTTGTTTTGAAATTCTGTATCATTTTTACTGTTTTTGTGTTGTTTTGTTTTTGTCATTGTTTTTATTTTGTTTTTGTTCTTTTCTCTTTAAAATAAAAAAATCATGTAGTGAACTGTATGTTTTACATAAGGCCACAGAACTAAAAAAAAGAAACCTCTCTAATAAGTATTTTTTATAACTGAAAAGTATGTGAACATACATAAATTCAAGATTACATCAATAAACTTCAGATCTTAACTCAGTACGAAAAAAATGTTTTGGTATAAAAATTATTTCAAGCTCAAGATATTGAAGTGAATAAAAATACTTTCACATTTATATTCCACCTCTCAACACTCGTGCAAATACACAGAACCTAAAATATCTTTTGCAATTATTCTAATTACTGTTACCTTTGATTTCTCTTACAAGAGTAATGCATTTGAAATTGTAATTTCTCATTAATGTCAGCAAGATTTTACTGGATTTTAAATACACCACTTCTTTGTTGGTTGGTATCATGTTTTAAGTGTTTGATTCAATGAACAGAAATATTATAACTAGTTTTTAATCTCAAAAGATAAGTTTCTAGAGGTTCATAGTTTTGCAATGCTAAAAATTATGACATTTTCAAAAAGATGGACATACTTTCCCACAAGCACATTTGTATGTATTGGTAGAAAAAAATGTATATACTACAAATTTATCCAAATGCAAAATGACTTTTCTCAAATTAATTTCAAACATGATTTATGTAGATTTGAAATATTTCTCAAGAAATAAAATAATGGAATGCCCCATGGAAAGAGAATACGTGAAATAAAATCTTCCTGGAAAGTTTATAAACATTTTGCTGTGTGAATTTGTCATACTGATTAACTTCTCTGTGCACTACTGTCCCAAATTTGGAATGTCATTGACTTGCTTTACAGATATCCCCACACTGAATATGAAAACAAAATGAGATAAGAAATATAAAAGTCAGTGCAAATTATAAAGACTAAATTATTGAGTGGGTGGCTGTGTTCATAACTCACTAATCAAAAATTTAATTAGCAAGTAATTGCCATATATACAGTGAAGTCAAAAACAGTGCTCAAAGCTGATGCTAGAAGAGATAAGTAAGACATGCAAAGTGTTACAATAAAGGTTTAGTTCAAATGCTATGAAACTGCAGAAACAGGAAAAGATCATTTTGGTTAGGAAAGAGGGATAAGGAGAGAAGGCAGAAGTGATGCTATTTGAACAGAACCTTGGAAATTACTAGGACCTCAGATGAGAAAACACAGGCAAGATCAGGGATTCAAAGGGGTAGAATTACTGAAGATTGAAATTATATCAAAAATACCTGACTTCAAAACCACGGTTCTCCCTCACATCCCGCCTCTTGATGCTCTTTTGTAAGATAGTGCATGACTGAGCCTATCGTCACAGCTCATAATCTTTTTCCATTGGCATTTTCTCACTGTGATTGCACAATCAGTACAGATGGGGTTCTTGTTCTCAGATGGGAAGTAGCAAGTTGAGCAGTACAGTGCATCTCCGAGAAACCTAATCAGGAATCAGTGCTCAGAAATGAGCACTCTGGTGCACTTACACGGTCCTTCAACCACTTACTCCTCAAATGCCTAAATATTTGATTTAAGTGGAAAAGAACTGGTACCTTGGAGGATGACAAATGACTTCCACATGTGCCAAAGATCATAAGCCTCTTGGAGGTCTTCCATTTTCCCTTTGCATCAGACTCCTCATTATTCTCTCACTTCCTCATGATTTCATATTTGAAGTATCTGAGTGTACTCACTACAAGCATAAGCCTTCACTCAGAAAAAGGATGTGGAGAATCATAATTCCCCTTAGCCATTATGTGGCTGAGACAAGGTACCTACTATGGAGATAAGCGTCCTGCCTCAGTTCACTTGGTCTGCCTTAATAAAATAGCAAAGACAGGTAATTCAAACAATCATTGTTTATTTTTTACAGTTCTGGGTTCTGGGAAGTTCAAGATGCAGGTACTAGATGATTCATTTCCCTCAGATACTGCCATCTGCCCATCGATGTGAGAAGAGTGGAGAGAGTAGCTTTTGTATCACTTTCCTTCCTTACAAGATATTGATATGATTATGGAGCTTTGCCTCTTGAATTCATCTAAACTTAATTTCTCCCCAAGGAACCCATCTTCAAATACCATCACATTGAAGGTTAGGGTTTCCACACATAACTGGGGGAGACAAAGTTCGGTCTCTAGTAAATACTGTAGGATAGTTTGAAGCTTTGCTAAATATGAGTTTGTCAACTGCTTAACCAAGAATTTAGTGTGTAAGTACACCAAAATGGCAACCACTAGCTTTGTATGGACACAATTTACACAAACTTAGTACCATCTCCTGTAGCATTTGCAAAGAATTTGCAATGACATCCATTAAATAATCATAATTATTTGTTTGTTTGGGGTTTTTTTGTTTGTTTTTGAGACAAAGTCTCACTGCATAGTTCAGGTTAGCTTTGAATTCACTATGTATGTCATAATTGCAAATATTTATGGAGTACAGTGTCATGCTTCAGTACAACTTCATAATAATCGAGCACTAGAGGAAAAACAGATACCAGTTACCTGTGGGCTACCTAACTTAACCTGGGTAATAAATGTGTACTCATGAACAATGGGCATAAGGTTAGAGAGGACAAATGCTTGGAATTACATTCTACATAGCTTAGGACTGCAACAAAGGACAAGTACAGGTACTTCAATCGACAGAGGTTAGTTAATCTTCACTGGCTTTTAAAAATAGGTCTGAAAATATGTCAGGGCTTTAGAAGAATTATTCCAGAGAATATCATAAACAGACTTACTTTTTCTAATAGTCAAAATAATTGCTTTTTGGGCCGGGCATACAGCTCAGTGGCACAGTGCCTGCCTGCCAAGTACAAGGTCGTGAGTTCAATTCCCGGTACCAAACTAATAATAACTAAAGTAATCATTGTTTTTATTATCATCATCCTGGCCATTATATTATAGAACAAGCCCTCGGCATGTGGCATAAATTAAGTGCTTTCTTATGCTAAATAAAATCCTCTGCACAATTATGGGGTAGGTATAATTGTATTTATTTTATATTAGAGGAAAATGAAGATCAAAGACAAGTTATTTGATCAAGGTCATATTGCCAGTATGTGGCTGACTGTGGATTCAAACAGGGATATGATTCCAAATTCCTTTTGCTTAAACATTACAACCTTTTCATCTGAGGAAAGTCATCCACACTCACATTCTTTCAAAAATATTCAGCAAGGTCACCTCAAGCCTCAAGCACCACCTAGCAGCTTGAGCGTCTCTCCACATTCTTAGCTCAGCTCATTTGTAATCCCCTCCGAGTATTCCTTCTCCTCCTTCCCACTTTTTTAGGTTTGTCACAGTCCTCGGAGATGGCAGGCTGAATGACGGCGATGAAAATGTGGTAACATAAAGCCCACAAACAGAAGAGGCTGCCAGGAGGTGCCACTCGGAGGTTTCAGAGGACACAGCTGGATGAGAGCAGCCTCAGCTGTTTGAACACATGTTCACAACACTGGTGTGTCCACACACTCATGCAGACCTGATGGTAGTTGTTCAGAAAGGAGAGTCAGTTAAGTCCAGAAATGCGATCTCACAGGCTACTGTTGCTCTGTTTCCTAAGGCTTCAATTCATAGTTCTGGCTCCTTGTCTTGAACACACAGGGACAACAGAGAAAACCTCCACACACACGAGCAGCAGCTGCATTAGTATTTTGTTGCCAAGATATTATGCAAGCTTTAAGCTGAGCTCATCAGCAAAGCACATATCCATGGGTTGCACCACAGAATGTGGGAAGAAGAAGGTAGAAAAGCACAGATAGGTTCAATAGAAACTCACTTGGCTGGCAGAAGTTCCACTTACTTCGCAGAGCTGGAGAATGTCCAGGGCCATATGAGACGAGAAAGCACTGGAACAAAACCTGGAGATTATGAACTCTGGACTGTTTCCTATTTAATGGGGAGTGTCCACGTGAATACAAAATGATTCAGAACAAGTAAGCAACTGTCAAAATGCTATGAACTATCCAGCACTGTCCTAAACATTTTGTTTATATCAATTCCTCATTATCTTATCAAACTTATAGGATATGTATGATACAGAAACACACACTTAGTCAAACAGAGGTAAAAACAATTGTTTTAGATATAGATAGACACTATGTATACATAAAATAAGATGTAGGAACATAATTTGCATCTAAAATTCTATAAATTGTAAATCACCATAACGGTTATGCCTCACATGATAATTCCCGGAGATTCTTCTATTTGAAATAGCCACATCCTTTCAAACATATACTAAAACAAAAAGAGCTGCTATTTGTAAGAAATTCTGGAAAATATGTTTTCTGACTTGAGTAAAGTGATGTGACCAATTTGAACTTTTTTAAATAAAAAATGCCACTTATTTTTGTCCATGTTTAAATTCATCAAAAAAATTTTGTTTGTTGATCCTGAAGAGTTTAAAGATTGTTTACTATGTTCTCTTTTAATTTACCCTGAAATACATCTGAACTCTAGGGAGAAAGAAATTCAAAGCACAAAGCAAGGGCATGCCATATTAAAATGTTACATATCCCATTGTACAGATATACCAATAAAAACAGCAAAAATGCTCAAAATGGATTTCAGTGTCTTAATACAGGGATGCTCCCCGACTTACAATGGGTTTACGTCCTGATGAGCCCATTGTAATCTCAAGACATTGTAAGTCAAGGATGCTTTTAATACCCCTACCATCTGCAGCAGGAGAGTTGAATAACACAGTACATCGCCTGAAGACACATGGCATACAGGGAACGGTGGAGCACTGCTGCTGTTCAGCAGCGCAGGAGAGAACTGTGTAGTACATCACTGGCCTAGGCAAAGACTGAAGTTAAAATTTCAACTACAGTGTCCAGTGACCATGTATCGCATTGGCACTGTCATAAAGTAGAAAAAACTGTAAGTCAGGAGCTGTTATGGTTTGTGTCTGGATGTCCCCCAAAGCCTCATGCAGTCATGGGTTGGGCTTCTAGAGTTTACGATTGATCCATGATCCAATGCTGGGATTATGGATGTGAGTGCTACACCAACCCTGGGGTGAGTAGTTTGCATACAATGCAAGGGAGGGAAAGAGGATATTTGCCACTGCTCCTCCCTTTTGCTCTTGTTGTTTTGCTGTTTTCTGCCACCATGAACGTTTGCCCTCTGCCATGTGCTGCTCTGCCTTGGAGCCAGCCAAGCGCAGCCTGAAACTTGCACAAACTGTGAGCTAAATAAACCTTTCCTTTCTTCATTTTGGGCATCAGGTATTTTGCGTCAGCAATGAGAGAAAAGTAACCAAGAGAGGAACCTTCTGTATATGTATCCTGATTCATAAGTTCACTTATTTTTCATTATCTTCCTTTTAACCACACATCTTGCATATTTTATATAACTATACTGAGAAATGCATGGCTTCACAAAGATCTCTTATCCTATTGTGCTTTTATGCATTCTGTTCTCCCACTCCATTTTTCCCATTTCAATGTTTTGAATTTTTTTTGTCTTTTTGAGACAGGATCTCACTATGCAGTTCAGGCTGGGGTTGAGCTCACTTTGTAGGCTAGGCTGACCTTGAACTTGCAAGGATCCTCTTGCCTCATCCTCCCAATGCTAGGATTATAAGCATGTACCACTATGCCCAGTTTCAATGTTATTCTTCAAGACTCATTTTCATTTTCAATTATTAAGCAAACCTTCCCTGACCTCAGCTATGTTAGGCATCTCTGTTCTCTTCCAAGAGGATCTTCAATGAGTTATTATGTTTAAGTTTAAGTTAAATGTATTATGTTAAGTTTATGTTAAGTTTAACTTAAGTTTATGATGTTAAGTTTAACTTAACTGTTGCGGTAACAGTAGGATCAGTCATAGCATTACTAATAGTACTACTAACCAGCAGAAGCACAACTAGTGATACTGTTTCATCACCTGCCAACACCACCAGCAACAGCAGTGTACTCTGTATGCTTCATGTACAGGCTTCAAGTGGCTGGGGTTTAAGGGTATTAACTCTAATTTACTAAAGTTCCATGAAGTTACCATAAATTTTTATTCCCATTTTACAACTGAGGAAACCTGTTTTTCTTTTACATATTCTATCTTTATTGGTACTGATTTCTCCTCTGTAATTTCTTTTTTGCTGTTGTCCACAAGCATGCTCTCTGTTCTCCTTTAAGCATTATATGTTGCTATATATATTCTTCCAAAGAAATATCTTTTGTACTTGTAGTTTTACTGTTTTTCAGAACTCTAAATCATCAGTTTCTGATGTTATCTTTATTACTTCCATTCTTCTTTAGTTTGGGTTGTTTTTTTGCTAACAGTTTGAACCTAGATGCTTAGTCTACTTTTTTTTTCCCCATTATAATAACACAAATGATTAAGATTATGTATTTCCCTATAAGCTTTTGCACATACACCACACAACCTACATCCATGTTTCTTTAATTCTGAGACAGTGCTCTTTTTTGACATCTTTATAATTTGTAACACATCTTAGAATAAAGAGGTAGCCCAAGAGTCAGGTAGCACAAGAGGCTCCATTCTGATAGTTTCCTATGATTATCAGCCAAGTTGCACTCATGACATAATTTCTACTCTTGCTTCCTGCACAGACTCAGATACTGTTGTCCCTACTGGTGTCATTCAGTGGAGTTATGTACATTATTGTTTCTAAAGAGCTGAATTAAACTGCTATTTCAAATAGCATCATTCTGTTGATATAAAATTTTGCACCAATACTTTCTAAAAAGACATGAAAGCTTTGCCCTCAGAACTTTCAAAATGATTGGCAGGGCTTGGAACAAAATTCTGAATAGTAAACACTCTCTGAAGTAATGCCATATCACTACTGCTCTTATTTTTTTTTGTTTGTTTGTTTGTTTTGTTTTTCTCCGGCACCGGGAACCGAACTCACAACCTTGCCCTTGCCAGGCAGGCGCTTTGCCGCTGAGCTAAATCCCCAGCCCCTCACTACTGCTCTTAGTAGCACAAAGGGCAAATGATAAGGAATAAGAGTGTTGAACAGAGTTTATTCACAGAAACCTTCCTCTTCCTAAATGTAGAACAACCATTTATTTTACAGATGATGGCATCTTAGCTTTAATGAAGAATAAATCCTATATTTAAAATTACTATAGGCAACACATGTAGAATTTTTCCATTTTGATTTTTGTGTCTTTTAGAACAAATTCTTTAAATGGGTGAGTTTGGGTTACTTTTGGTTTTAATCTCCAGTTTTACTGTATTGAGAAAAATGTTGTCTACATTTAAATACACAAATAATTGATGGAGTCTTCTTAAAAACCAAATACATGGCTAGATTGCCAATGTTTCAAAACTGCTTGAAAAGAAAGGGTTTCCTGTCTTTTGTGGGAGTGGAAAACACCTGGTAGGCTGTCATTTAAATGGGGCCATAAATGAAATAATATTTTGTAATTCTAGTAAAAAAGAATTAGAAAAAGAAAGACCAAGTTTTAAAGCAGACTGGTTGTCTTATCGGCTGAGGGTAAATACCCAAACCAAGACGCCAGGCTAGAAGATAGACTTACAGAGCTGAGTGAAATAAACCAAAACTAACACAAGGTAAAGCAAGATTTCAGACTGGAATCAGAAGAAAATGTTTGTATGACACAATAAAGCTTTATTTCCAGGCTATAGATTCTTTTGCACTTCTGTTTGCTTTATTTTGATGTTTCTAACATTTCTGGTGTTTACTTTTGTCACTTCTGTGGATCTGAGAATTATATTATTATTGACCTCACCCATTCCTTCAGATCTGATTTATATCAATTCAATCTTGATGTGACTACTTTAACAGCCATGAAATAATGCAAAAAGCAAGGAGGATATATTATTAAATATAATCATTAAAGCAAGTTTATGGGTCTTCAAGAATAATCTCACAGATACTTTGTTTATAATACTGTATAATTAGTGTGATTCACTTTTTATTTTGTTTTTACTTGACATGTACATCATAATTGCAAATATTTATGGAGTACAGTGTCATGCTTCAGTACAATTACATAATAATCAAAACAAGGTATTTTGCATATCCATTACCACCTAAACATCATTTCTTTGCTTTGAGAGCATTCAAAATGGTCTCTTGCAGCCATTTGGAAGTATTCAATTCACTATTGTGAATCATAATTACTCTGCCATGCAATAAAGCAACAGGAATCATTCATCATTTCCAACTGTAACCTGTACCTGTCTACTAATCTCTTTGCATCCTCCTCACTTTATACTTCTTCTGGCATCTATGGCAGAGGAGCCAGTACACCCCCCAGCTGACTGCAGAAAGGTGAGTCCTGGAAGTGCAAATTTGGCAGCCATGCGGCAAAAATTAGTGGCCACTTGAAACAAGCAGAAATAAAGCTGTGAGGGGTGGGCATACAACACACTTGGATGAAGAGTTCCACGTGACTTGGAGGTTTGTATATAGGAAAACTTAGGACAAGAATCACTTACTCTGCATTGTATTAAAGTCAATTACAATAGGAGTTAGATTTCCAAGAATCATAAATTGAAAATGTTCCTCCTTATACTTTCTCATTCCCAAGAAACAATCTGACTGGGTATATTGAAAGAAAGAGTTGATGTTTACTTGTTTGATCAATCTTGCATACTTATATCTGGTAATCTGAGTCACTACTTTGAAGATAACAATAAGTAATACAACAACCATTATTGATTTCCTATCATCTTGTTTTGAAATTCTGTGTCGTTTTTATAGTTTTTGTGTTGTTTTGTTTTTGTCTTTGTTTTAGTTATTTTGTTTTTGTTCTTTGTAGAATAAAAAAATGAAGTCTTAAGAAATCAGTGGGTTTCTATCATGCACTAAATTTAAATGTCATCTCCACGGGGGACTATATTAAAGTATGTTGTATAGTATAATCCTCATTCTGTAGTTTATAACAAACAAGTTTAATTCAACAGTTAATAGGAAGTTATGACTTTTAAATTATGAAGAGAAAAACACACACTAGTTTCATGCCACTTTCCAAAAGCTTCATAAAACTGCCTGTGTATGTCACCATTTGACACAGATGTCATCTAAAATGATCTTATAAATTCACTTATCACCTGATGACTGAGGGAATCTAGAATTCTGAGTCATCACATTGAGGAGAGCTAATCATTCAATTGGATGTGTTCCTTTTAGCTTACAGATAGCCACAAACTAAACTTATACTTATGTTAAACAACTAAGAATTTTTAGTTTAATGCTTACAAGAGTTGTTTTCTAATGCTATTGATATCCTATTGCTGAAAAACATCTAGATTATTTAAAATCTTTCAACACCAAAACAAAGCTGGCTTGCATAGTGACAAAAAATCAAGTCTTAAGATTACTTTACTCACTCATAAGTATTTAAAATGCTGCCCAAATCTGTTCCTGGAAATATATTTAAGTAGCAAGTTATAAATCCCTCATAGTCAACTTATCAAAAGTTTTAAATATTTAGAAGACTTTAAAGTTATTTACTTAATTTTGATTATCCATTTTATATACTTATTTGCTTTGAAAATACATTTTCTCTATGCCCTAAATTCATAACATTTGAAGTGCTATGATTATAATTATCTTACATTAATGTGCTATGATTATAATTATCTTACATTAATATGTTAATTTCTTCAAAAATTATACTCAATGGAAACATGTAAGGTTTCATCCACCATAAATTAATTAGGTTAATTAAAATACTATCTCATTTTATTTTTGCTTTACAATTAATCCATTATCATTTAATGATTTTCATAATAATAATAGAATATAATATTTGGTGGTATTAGTTTTTCTTTCCCTAAAACATTAGTTTTATGGTTAACTTCATTAAAATTCAATCAGCTAAACACCCAGTGTGGTTTGGCCTATTTTTTTTATTCAGTTTAGGAAATTCTACTCTATAAACTAACACCAACTTTTCCTTCCAGTCATATATAATACATACCAAATATCACTTTAGTTAAAGGAATTGTCAGTTGTGCTTTGAGTGTGATATGCTGGGTACTGCACTGGACTCACAGTCCAACCCATTTGCTGTGACTAGAAAACCCTTGACTCTGATAAGAGGGCAATAGTATTTTCTCTCTTTGTCAGTTTCTAATAATGTGCATATTATAAGATCCTAAATGACCCTGTCCTTGCTTCAATCATCTGTCTCCTTTTACCTTGCGAGTTGCAGTACCACACAGACACTAAATTTTCTGGTGCTCTGTGCCTTTGCACAGCCTTCTCTCCCTTGGATGCCATCTTTGCTTTCCTCGCCTACTTGGCGCCTTTCCATCTCTGGAAACTGTTCAGAAGATCTGTTCCATGGAAGAATTCATCACTTTGTCCTCAATATTATCTGTTTTGCTTGTACCTGCTTTTATTATCTTATATTGAACTGTATATCATCATTTACCAGTGCCCATTCAGGAGCAGATGCTAAATTGAATTTTGACATACAGTATTCTTGAGCATTCGTCCAGAAATTTCATGTGTTTTGCTTTACACAGTTTAGAAGCAAGAAAAGCTGTTTGTTCATCCTGGCTAATGTGGAGCTTCTTGGATAAGTCACGTCAGGTAAACAAGACTTCTTCTGGATTCTACCCAAGGTCCAAATGCTTTTAGAGTCCAGAGCATATGAAGAGTCTATCTCTTAGTTACGTTTCTCATTGCTGAGACAAAATACAGAACACCAGCCAGTTAAAGGACAAAAGGTTTATTTTGGGTTACAGTTTGTAGGGGTTTCAGTTCATAGTCAGCTGGCTCCAAGACAGGGTGGGCAGAGGGGTATCATAGAGAAGAAACAGTCCATGATGCAGAATGCCTCATTTTCCCTTTTATCCCATCTATGCTACCAGCATTTGGGGTGGTGCCACCCATACTCAGGTGGCTCTTATTACCCACACCCAGAACTATGCTAAGCCATTCCGTGGGCTAATTTAGTAATAACATCCTAAATCCATATTCATACCCCCTTTATCCACATTCACACATCCTAAATCCAGCCACCTCTAAAAAACCCCACCTACAAGTGCAAGAAGCTTTGGGAGGAAATCTAAATACAAGCTGTAACATCTCTATATGCTCAGGTAAAATACATACACACAGACAGACAGACAAACACACACATACACATACACAGACACACACATGCACGCACACATGCAGAGTACACCATGAAAATGTATACACATTTGAACAGCTCATTGTACTAATAAATGTCTGGAAGTTAATGGCCCCCACTTTGAGCAAAGCCACAGCTCTGCCCAAGCATGACACAGTACAAGATGTGCCAACAAGTTTATCCAGTAGGAAAATATAACTACTGGGGGGAGAGCTGACTCAGTCAATTCCTTTTATCCCCAAAGATTACATTAAATAGTATTTGCATCCTTCGCACGCCTTGCTTTTCATTAGATTTCTTGGTATCATGTTAAATAATTGATTCAATTTTACTTATTTACATCCCATTTGTAAACTGCTTGCTTTGCAACCTATTAATTTCTTTTTTAATTGAGTTACATGTCTCCATTTGTGTGTTTATTTACAGTCCAGTGGATTTTTAAAACTCATAATCGAACACTCAAAATTCTGGGTTCTGTTATCCGTTACTACCCTCAATGACTTTGCTTTTCACTTCTGAAAATCCCTGTATATTCTGAGGACAAGCTCTATCATTACTCCATATTTCAAAGTTGATGGATGATTCAGTGTATATGGAATACAATGACATTCTGGTTATTATTGTCCATAAACTGCCTTTCGAAATAGAGATAAAAATTGAATTTAACTAAATGTTTCCATCTACCGTGACTCATGTAGCAGAACAAGAATATAGAACACTCTGAGAATTACTTTTGAAAAACAGTTTTTAGTGAACTTGAACTCAATCCAGTCAAGCTCAGTTTTTGAAAAAGGAACGCTTACATAAGTTGAGATCAGTTACGCTTTGCAAGAATGATCAACTGCTCCCAAATACAGTAAGATGTATCACTTCCATGTGTAATAACAAATGGCCAAATATTCATTGTAATAAAATACCTACTCTTGTGTAATAAAGGGTCACTATCTATCCGTCCCTGAAGTTTCTCTTCAATATCTGCGTATCAATGGATTTTAACAAGGTAACTGAAAAGTGGAAGAATTTGCAATTTATGAATTCTATTGTTTAAATGGAGGAATACATCTTTATTGAGCCAGGACCTTGAGCCACTCTTTGAGGGTTCATTTATCTCACTTAATATCTACAGTAATGCCTTTAGGTGTTACTGTTCTAAATATCTGAAGATATTTATGCATGAAGATACTTCTGTTCAGAAAATGAAGAAACCTTGTTCAAAGTTGCATCTTATTATTATGTTACATAAGCTATCTTTAATTTTATGACTTCTTTTAAAACCAAGTTTTTGGTTTAGGATATTTAAAAAGAATAACAATCTCCTATGAAGAGAAGAACTCCTTGACAGGAGTGTTTAATGTGAAGAACAAATAACTTTTCAAGAAAACCAATAAATACTCCTGTATCAAAATTATATTTACACTAGAGTGGCACAGAAATGATACTGGCTCCTATATGATCATACAAAATGTTCCATGAAAAGTAGACAAATACTTAAATGTATTGAAAATACTTTAAATGTATTTTTAAACACTTGGCACTGTCTCAAATCCCTCATTTTACAGTTGCCAAATACACATAGAAAGCATACAGTTACATCAAAGATGGCAAACTCCCTCTCTCTCTTGCCTTTCCTCTAAAAAACCAACTAGTCCACCTATACGAGCAAGTACTCTATATACATGAGGAGAAGTTACCTAAGTTTCTCTGCTATACAAAACTTGGATTTGTTTGCTGGAGTATCACAATGGAAAATGAGAGTGAAAAGACATACTGGTAATATTTGTGCATTTGAAAGGATATGTCAGCCTCTTCAGAGAATAAATAACCCAATTCAGAGAGTGTGCTGAGAGTTTAACTACAAGAGCTGACAATCAACTTGAGCTAAATTTATAAATGGCAGTACATGTTCCGTTTATTTTATCTTCTGTATTTCATTCTGACACCTGACATGATGACATTAAAAATAGACCTGCAGAGAAATAGTATCCATTTTTAAAATATTTAAGTGAAACACTACTATATTTCCAAATAAAATGAAAAAAAGCATGTTTGTAGATGAACAGCATAATAACAGATCCACAGGATGTCTGTCATTTTCAAGGGAACTGACAACTTCATTAATTCACAATTCTATATTCAGAGTATCTTTCTTGTCAGGAAAATTTCAAGTGCCCTTTCTTGAATAATCCAAATGAGACTGCAAGCATTTCTTTGGATTCAAGTAACTGAACCATAACAATATATGCTGGCCTTTGTTTTGAGGGAAATATGTAAATGTACAACAGATGAGTGTTTGGGGTGTTGTCACACAAACCTTGATTCAGATTCTAGCTTTGTCAGTTACAAGCTATACAAACATGGGAAAAGTAATTTCAAAGCCTCAAATTCTGCATTGTAAAATAGTATAATAAATAGTACATGTTACATTCACATGGTTGTTTAAAAGCTTAAATGAAAGAATGTACCAAAAGCTAAATTTTACCTGGAGCATCCAATTATTCAATAAATACTGATTATCATTGCTATTTATACCATTACAGCATGCTGTGACCCTTCTTCACCTAATACTGGGAGAACTGGCTCTGTCACCCTGTCCATCCTACGTATGTGCTTAACATTTTTAGTCATGTCTTTCTCTTGTTCTCTCTCACAAACACCCTTTTGTTATGGTATTTTTCAAATTTCATGTTATGATTTGTTAATGGACTGTAAAATCAGTTTAATAATGAGTCAGAACTAGATTCAAAAATAAAAGAAGAAAGAACAGCGCAGGCTGTGATTTGATTGTGCCTTCTAAAACTTCACGTGTTGGAAACTTTATTCCTGAACTTATATGTGATATTGGGAGGAGGGGCCTTTAAGAAGTAATTGAGATTAGATGAGGTCTTGAGAGTGAGGCCACCAAGATGGGATTAGTGACATTAGAGGAGGAAAAGAGACCTGAGTGAGCATGCGTGCTCTGCCACCCATGCAATGCTCTCTTCCAGGTTATGATGCAGCCAGAAGGTCCTTACCAGGCGCTGGTACCCACAGCTTGGACTTCCTTGCCGAGGGACTCATAAATCAAATAAATCTGCTTTCTTTATAGATTATCCAATCTGTGCAATTCACTAATAGAAACAGAAAGCAGACCAAGGCAGAGTGGGATGGGATAGAATAAAACTGAACGGACACTATCAGAGCACATCAAACATAGTAAAGGGTAAAGTTAACTTTTTTAAAACTTTAGTTACTGTGTGCATGAGTTTGTGTGCATTGGGTTGTAGCATAAAAGATGTGTTTTATTTCTAGGTCATATTTAAAAACATCTAGGAATGACCAGACAGGACAATGCCCAAACACTGACGTTCTAATACACACCTGGCAACTCACTCTGATTGGTCTGTGTTCATGACCCAGGGAATGGAAAAGGAACACATGCACTGTGCCTCCATTTTGCTTTTGAAGTGGGGTAGGGATTCTACTATTATGGGATATGGAATACGGTAGAGCTCTGATTCCCTAAATTGCTGATTCTATCACCTAAATTTGCTAGCTCATTAATGGTAATGTATGTCATTTCGATTTCAAATTTTCATAAAATCCCATCATTGTGCTGCCCACTCCATTCCCACAGTATAATGAATATAATCCAATAATTACTGAACATGGAATATACCAATGGCACCAGAAAGAAAGCTTAAAAACTTCTGTACCAGGGATTTTTGTGCAAATATTCAAATAATGATTTTCTTTCTACTAGATGAGACTGTTTCTCTAAGGCAATACTTTTTCAAAGGAAAACAGTTCTAGTATAAATTCGTGTTTAATGTAAACAAACCGTGGATACTTGATGTAAACCATGCAGAAAAAGACCTGTGGCATAACAGTGTAACTCCCCTGAGATAAATAAGAATTTTCTATTTCATAGTCAGTTACTCTGGCATAATAACAGGAGTCTTTGGGGGAAGGATAAAAAGAAAGAGAATGAAATATATTAAAATTAATGTACATCCCTCTCCTTAGATCATAGTATTTTTAGTTTCAGAGATTTTCACTGCCTCTTTATAATGTTTGAGAAATTAGATTAATTTCAAGGATTACTCAGAGCACTCACAACATTTGTAAATCAGGGTCTTTACAAAGAATCCAAAACTGCTCTATTCCTGACTGGTAAGTCAGATGCAAAATCAGACTCATGTACATGTTTGTAGTGTTTCTTCTCTCCTTTGAAGATATAGTTTCTTTAAGAAAACCCTGCCCACAGAAACATCAAAAATTAATTTGAATGCATTTCTACTGTCCTTAGAAGTGGAGTCAACAAGTCAGGCCTTATGAACAGCATGTAAGCCTATCATGACCCCGTGCAATGAAGTTAGGAAACACTCGAACAATCTGCATTCAGATGTCAGTTCCAAGATGTTATAGCTTTGTAAGTGGGATATTGCTCAGATTTGCTGTGCCTTATCATCTTCATGAGTAAAATTAGTATAATAGCATCTATTTTATAGCATAAAAGTAATGTTTAAATAGGAAAATAAATACGAAGCAGTGTAGGACTGACTTAGTGTAAGTGCTCCATAAATGGCAGCTTTTAAGGGTAACAACCATCATAAATAAGTCCTAATAATATGCTACACCATACAATTCCAGGATTATACACTTTTCTTTCAGTGAAATAAATATTAAGAAAACATTTCAACTCTTACATTTAAATTTATGCTATATTATTTTCATGCGAGTCTAATATGTATTTATGTTTAATGGATAAATATTCACTGCTGAAATAGTGAATGAAGCTCGTTAGAAAGAAGGCTTCATTTTATTCATTTCTCACAAGTTCAAAGAAGGGAGAAAATGAAGAAGCAGAACGAACAAATGATAGGACTTGACAAACTCAAGATAAATGGGGATTATGTAGCAGTGCTGCAAAGAAGAGATTTTCCTTATATAGAGTGACTGTTCAAACTAATACATCTGCCATTTTACTCACTGATAAACCTCCTCCACTCCTAACCCCCTCACACTCCCTGGACTCTAGTAAGTACTATTCTCTTCTCAAATTTTGATGCCAATATTATTTTTATTCCACAGATGAAGGAAATCATGTGGTATCTGCTATTCACCACCTGGCTTATTTTATATAACATAATACCCTCCCTGTCCATCATGTTGTCGCAAATGGCAGCATTTCATCCTTATTATGGCTGAATAGTATTCCATTAAATATATGTACAGCAATCTCTTAATCAACTCATCTGTTTATGGATACTTACATTATTTTAATGTCTTGACTAGCATGAAAAATGCTGCAATAAGCATGGAGCAGAGATGTGTCTCTTCAACATATCAGTTTTGTTTCCCTTGCATAGGAAGAATAAGTTCTGGTAATTTATTGCACAGTGTGTCATTCAATAGTTAACACTATATACACATAAACTCAGTAGCTGCTAATAACGCACTGCATAATTTAAAATAGCTAGAAGTGAAGATTTTGAATTGCTCTGTGCAAAAAAGACAGTTTAAGGTAATGGATAAGCTCATTAATCTTACTTGATTACTAAACATTGAGTAAAACTACATTATGCCCAATAAAATTGTCAATAATTTTTAAATTTTAAAAACTAGCTTATCAATTGTGTGCTGTATGTGAATATTTAATTATAACATTATTTTTTGAGTTCAATTCCTATTCTTTGCCTATGTGTATCATTGACAAATATAAAATATATCCCATTCCTCCCAGTGGTCTACATACTGCCTGGCAGATAGCTTAGGCTCACTGAACTAAAAGTGGATGATTTTAGTGTACAACTTATATTAATAGGAAAGCAAAATTTCTTGCTTAGCAATCTGGCTGGCTTACAATTAGCTCTGAGGGAACCTGCAGATAACCTGCCCTTTACATGGGCAGATGGGGGGAGTCATTATCATCATTTATATTATCACTCTCCTGTGGTCATGCTGCAGTAAGAATAAAGTTAAATGAATGTGTACTGCATTCTAGAATGTTTCCATTTTATGCATAGATCTACAGGTCTACAGATAATTTTTGAGTGGTATAATCAGGTTTTTATCTTTTTTAAACAATATCATAAAGGCCTATAATCATAACCTAAATTATATCACTAGCACCCCAAATTATTCTAGTCATGAAGACTTTTCCTTCAAAAAATTTTAATCCAAATGCAAATCCAAAGTCAACAAACACACCACAGGGATTTAAGTAAAAGGACAAGACAATGACAATTTGGCTATTCACACAAAAATCTGGCCAAATAAGTGACAAATGCCATTTACTGAGCACCTCCATCATTATTCTCAAAATAATCAGTTAGCGAGCATTACTCCCCATGTAGAAAGCAAGGCACAGGCTCGGGGTTTAACTTTCAAGTTAAATGCCACATGAGGAAGGGACAAATTGCAGACTCAGTCTTGGGTCCCTCAGTCTTCTGAGCTTGATTTATTTCCACTATACTTCATTACTGGAGTAAAAAATTGGAAGGAACATAAGACATAAGATAAAGATTGATCCTGGTAAGAGAGAGAGACGTGCAAATTTGAAGAAAAGATGAAGCAATAAAATGAAGAGATTTGAACCATTGTAGAGGAGTAAGCTGTATTACCTTCTCTGAGCAAACCTGACCTTAGCTATGACTGGTGACTTTTATTTTATTGCAATTTAAAAGAAAATATACCATACTGAAGAAGGCAAGTGTCCTACGCAACGGTGTCCACTGAAAAGAAATAGAATTATCTAGGGTTTTTTAACTTATTGCAAACTAAGAAAAGAAGTTCTTGTTCTAACAGCTAGTTTATTACCAACAGATAAATTGCTTTTATGAAATAGAATGAATACCACTTATCTACAAAAATGAAATAGAAACAAAGGAAAAATGTATACTTCCCTGTATCATAAAAATGAGTGAGTCCTTGTCTCAAAACAAAAAGTCAAAGAGAGGATGGGGCTATACTGCAGCGTGAGGGCTCTGCATTTATTCCTTGGCACTGGGAAAAGAAAGGAAAGGAGTATGGATCCCGGTAGACATGCAGCCTCCACTCTGCTTTTTAAATGTCCCTAACAGGTTGTCAAGAAAATAGAAGATATACTTGAAACCTGATTAGTACACACACATCACAATAATCATTTCCCACAAAGCAATTATGCTAAGATGTATAATAAAAGTACGAATGTATGCATTCCATTATGCCAAAAATTACAAAGGGAGGAACTTCCAAGAAGCTTACTTTATTGATGATCATTTTATTGAAGTGAAGATGTTGGAGATGTGACAAAGCTTTGCGAGAATGGAGCAGAGACGTTTACTTGAGAAATAGGGATGTGTATAAGTCTGAAACACTGTACAGACCTGATTATG
Organism: Chinchilla lanigera; assembly: GCF_000276665.1. NCBI lineage: Eukaryota > Metazoa > Chordata > Mammalia > Rodentia > Chinchillidae > Chinchilla > Chinchilla lanigera. Next base: position 3,148,367 of record NW_004955480.1, on the reverse strand, counting down.
ACTAAATTGAGCAATTACGAATAAGTAACCATGTATGGAGGACTGCCACGTCGCCCTCCCCAGACCCAAATGTGATTGAGCTTATTTTTGAGCAGTGTAGAGTATATAGAGGTGACTTCCGTATATTGGCTTTCGGTTTGATTGAGTCTGGCTGAGGCTGTGTACATGTCTTTATGGAAGCTAGCAGATAGTGTGTACTGGGCCAGCACTGCTCCTCGCCAATGGCCACAGCTGAGCTCTTAGAAGAGGGCTATGAGACTGTGGGGCTAAGATATGGGGTAATGTCTCCACTGAGGCCTGTGTAACTCCGGAGAAAATTCCTTCCCACGACTGACTACAAAACAGGCTAGTCCTTCACCACAACATGGATCTGATTGCTCTGTTCCTTCTGCAAGGCTGCTTTGTTCCTTTCTTAAGCAGCCTTGCCTGCTGAGCCACTTATCTGGCACGTCCAGCCATAATCCCCTCAACATTTTCCTCAGTGTGAATGTGATCAATAAACACCGAGCTTCTGGCTGCCTCAGGGTCTTGTGTTCCCCGTGAACAGCTGGCCATCCAGATCCCCACTGCATCACCACTTTGTCTCTGGCTCTTTCTCCTCACTGTGTGCCACAGCACCTTGCAGGAGATTGGGGTCCACTGCACGGGTCCCCAGTACCCATGGAATAAATTCAGTTTCCTAAGGAAAAGGGCCTGTTGTCTTTTAGTGAAGAAGAAAAACTGATTTTTATGAATGGTAATCATACTGATTAAGGGCAATGCGCGTGTGACAGTTCTAAGCACTCACACAACCTGTAGCATTTATGCCAGCAGTAGTTAAATGTTGACATCTCCCATTACATGAGTGACAGCACCATGCTATTGTTAAGTTTTAATGTGCAGCTAATATATTTAAAACTACAGCTATCACTTCCTTGCATTATTATGTAATTAAGCATTTACTTTAACACTATACATTTCACAAAAACAGGGACTATGTGTTTTATTTATCTCTGAATGTCCAGTGTTTGTTTCATTATCAATGCACAGAAAACATGGGCCAATGAGAAGAATGAACAAAAGGAGTGGAGCTGGAAGTCAGAGTCCTCGTGCATCACCACTCCACACTATGGCCTGTCATCCTCACAGATACATGTACAGTGCCTTCCTCTGAGGGAGTATGAAGACAAGAATCCATTGTAAGCAGAAAGGAAAATAGGCACTACCGGGCAATTTTAGCTCCCAGAACTGATATACCAAGATGAAAAAACATCCAAAGTGCATGTGATAAGAAGTAAAATGACACAAAAAGAAAAGCTTCCAGATTGAAGGTCTCCCCACTAATGCTAATGCAGTAAAATAATATATAGAAAAAGAAGAAACAAAATTCATAAAATGGAAACTAAAATATTAGTCCCCTGACAAATTTGCCCATAATTGATGGGAAAGTGTATTTAGTTTCAAAGTCCATTTGTAAAAATATGGCTCCTCTACCATGAAAATAACCCTTGGATTCTTTCTTAGTATGGGAAGGAAAAACATAACCATCATTTATGTGTGTGATATTGAGAACTCAGGCTATTTTTTAATTAGAATAAACCATCAAATCTCAGCCTCATTATTTTGAAAAAGTAGTTCCCATAAGGTATGTTTAGCATCATTATTTACAATGAAAAGCAAAAAGCTGGAGTCTTAGTCTCACTAGCCCGGAGTCAAATGGTGTTCATTTATCAACAAAACTATCTTTGTTCACAGGAAAGCTGAAGTTATTGTCCTCCTAGGATTACTGCATATTGGCTTTGAGGAATTAAAGGAACTACACCAGCTAAATATGCCACATCATGTTTCATGTTTGTTTATCTACATGCTATGTAGATTGCTAACTTTTCGAGACGAATCTTCAACTTATCATCTATGGACAGATGATTTTTAGAACCTTGGTTAGTAGTGATTTTGCAGATACCACACAACCACTCTGATTCTGTTTTCTCAGGTTAAAAATGGGATATATTTGCTATAAAATGGGATATTGACTGACCCATATCTTGGGTTAGCAGAAGGAATATACACGTGGTAAAGGATGTATACAGCATATACATTATACAGTGCACCTTTTAATGATCATTCCATTTCATTCCTGCATTCAGATGTCAATTTGGAAAATGGAAATGCATTGTTTTACATGCAGTTGTTAGCAGGTTCAGCTTAATAACTAGAGAATTCAAACTGGGGAAGTGTGGTCTTCCCTTTAAGTGGTACGAATAAAAAACCTACAAGCATACTTGAGGCAAAAATGTGCTGAGTGTTTCCTATGCCAGACAGTTTTCAGAACCACTACAAGTACCTGCATTAATACAACCTCATCTAGACAATGCGTCAGGTCTGAAATCAATCTGCACAGTGATAATCACCAGTACCACTGTGTTTGGCATCTACGCAGATGAAAAATTGAGTCCTCAGCTATTGCTAATTGGACAAAGTATGGAGGAACATTTAGTAAGAGGTTGGGAAGGATCTTAGCAAACCATTAACAGACACCTTGCCCAAACAGCATTCTCCTTGCCCCATTAAACCTCTCTATAGGCCATATTTGAGTGCACCCCAGCATGGAAAATTTAATACTTGATGAATCTCATCTATTCTATTTTGGTATTTTTGACTTTTACAATGATTTTTTTGCACTGTGAAATCAAGTTTCTTGTTCCTTCAATCTATTGTAAATATTACTTTTTTAAGGTCAAATTGTACAAGCCAAATAACTATTGCATGTGAAGAGTTGTAAGTATTTAAAAAAATCTTCATCTTGGCTAAGAGTTATTTTCCTTATTAAAGCAAACTAATTATAAACATTATTTCTCTTTAAAGACACTGTATAGACAGCAGATTTAAAATAAATTTTATGTAGATAATTACCAGTTGGTGCCAATGAAACAAAATTCATTTATTGGCATCTATTTTATTTGAGGAAAACTGCAATCTTTTTAACAGATCACTGTAGTGACCACATATATTGATCCCATGTATCTGCTGTGTGACGGATGGCAGCTGATTACCTCATCAAGCATTGCTATAGTGACAAAGTCTCAATTAATGTTTAAATCTCAATAATTTCTCTCTCACTGGCCCTCCTCCCCCTCATTAGGGGAATATTAAACCAAAATGGAAAGAGTAAAGATCCAGATGCTTTCAAGGCATGAGACTTTTCTGATATTCAATGGTTTCTAACAACATCCAACATGGGGCAGGATTGGAATTTCATGTCCCTTACGTCAGACTTTGAATTACTGAGTTATGAATTACTGCCTCATACCATGTGAGGCATACTGCTACTTTTCACTTTTTATGGAAATTTGTGATAATAAACAAAAGGTTCTCTGGGTTTAGCAGAGACCCTCTAAAGCAATTAGCTAGCAGTGAAAAAGAACAATAAAAATATACCGTATTCTAGCATGGCAGTACACACCTGTGATCACAGCTACTCAGGAGGCCCAAGCAGGAGGATTAAAAATTCAAGTCTCGCCAGACCACTTAACAAGAACCTTCTCAAAATTGAAAAAGTAAATGGGTTGGGGATGTAGCTTAATGCAAGGCCTTGGGTTCAATCTCCAGTACAGCAAAAAAAAAAAAAAAAAAAAAAAAAACAGAAAGCAAAACAAAACAAAACAAACTACACAGCAGGGTAAGAAAAAATAAATGCTTAAAGAAATAGCTATATTTACACAGACTTACATATTAGGACATGTACATATGCATTGAAACATCACACAGTATCACATAAATACAATCTCCCTAAAAATATATACTGTACAATTGTTTTTTCCGGTACTAGGAATTGAACTCACAACCTCGCACTTGCCAGGCAGGTGCTGTGCCGCTAAGATAAATCCCCAGCCCCTACTGTACAATTTTTAATTTGTGTATCCTTTAAAAATAAATTTGAAAATACATTATATAAAAGTTTCACTGAAATCTAACCTGTCTGTAGGCAATATTGTCAGATACTTAACCAAAAATGGCGGTTTCTGGTTATGTAACTATTCCTACTATAAGTCTGTATGTGATAGTATTTGTATTTGGAAATAGACCCCTGTAACATTAGGATTCTGCACCAGAGCCTAGAGGTTTCTCAGCAGTGACATTTAAGGGTATAGAAAATGCAGTAGAATAAATTATTTTCTCATCCATATAAAACTGTGGAGCATCTCCTACTATGAGCTTGATGCCATGCAGAGCATGACGGAAAAGACAATCTCCTCCCTGCGGAAACAATGCAGTAGTGACAGAGAGGAAAAGAAGGATCCAGATGATGACCATGCAAGGGCTCATTGATCCATACGAATCGTAGGCTCAGCGGCAGTGGGAGGAAAGACAGAGGTATATGAATGGGACAAAGGGATGTAATGCAAGGTTTTTATAGAAGATCACAGCTAAGCTGAATCTTGAAGGAAAACAAAGCATATGAGATGGAGGTATCAGGAGCAAAGAGGGATCATATAAGAAAGAAAATTGTACTTGTCAGGAAAACTTTATGATAGTAAGGTATCAAAAACAAAAACAGTATGCCTATACTCTTCCTACCTGTGTAGAGAAAATTATGAACAACTTTGATATAGATGCCCTAAATCTATCCCATTGAATATTAATATCTCAACTCTTCGTTTTTTTTGAGCTAACTGTGAATTGCAGAAAGATGAAAATATTGCAATTCATTCTTGTCTATGGAAATGCAAATTAGCTCTGTCCAACTTCTTGTTGCCCTGTGATTTATTTCTTATCTACTTATAAATTCTTTTTAACATCCTAGATTTGCATCTTAGATGCAAATAGTGCTTAGGATATTCATTTCAATTCACTGTATTATTTTACAAATTCCCTCATAAAGTAGGGAGTCAAAAATCTTTGAAATGTTCATTTACTTTTTATTTGTATGGGTATCTTGATTTTTTCTATTTAAAAAATTATCCCTTAATATCGGAAAATAGGTATTTAAAGCCAATCATTGAAACAGCTCTCTGGGACATTCTGAAAGAGATTCCTGAGTTTTCAGCAAACCCGACTGAAATACCCTCAAAGGCACCTCAGAGATGCTCAAAAGCACCCTCCTACTCCAATAATGTCCAATGTATGAAGAGATAGAAGTGACAGGAAGAATATATTTTTCTGATTTGAGTGACATCACAAATGTAGGTAATATTAAAAGGGAACACAGTTGTGCTAGATTGAAAGTTTTCTATGTGAATTGAGACAGGTTAAGTGATTCTAAGGTAACAGAGGTACAGTACAGGGGAAAAAACATGTAAGTCACAGATTTGGGGCTGATTTTTTGCTAAAACAATGAGGCTAAAGATTCTGTTTGGAAGCCACTAAAAGAGAGGGCTGGAACTCTCTTTGAAACTATCATGCAAAGTCTTGCCAAGGATCAAGGCAAAGGAGGGAACTGTATGTAAGTAAAAATGTCTGTAATGGTAAAATCTACCGAATGGGGCTACTGTTTGAAAAAGCAGTTCATTCTTAGACATAAGTTTCCACCTTTCTAACTATGGATAACAGATGTTTTTCTCTTTACTATTTCAAGAGAACAAAAATATGTGTGTGCCATATTATCTGGTTACTTTTAGTATCCCATGCTACAGTTTGGCTATGGTTCGAGTATTTCCCAAAATTCTTGTGTTAAAGGCTCGGTCCCTAGGATGGTGATATTTGCAGGTGGTGAAACATTTAATTAAGAGGTGATTTCTAGTGGAAAGTTCTTGGGTCCGGGGGATTGCTGTCCTCAGAAGAAATACTGGTCTCTTGGATGAATTCATGCAAGTAAACTATTCTAACAGTCTCAGTCTGGCCTCTCTCCCCTCTTTGTGCCTCCTGGCTTGAGCTCTGATCACTCTCTTTCACACAGGCTCCCAGTGTCACCATCTGCCAAAAGAGGTGTAACCATGGGAGCCTGCACCACAGTCTGTGCTATGCTGTTTGAACTTTCAGCCTCCAAAACTCTGAACTAAACAGATCTCTTGCTAAAGCAAGCCTGAGTCGGTTGCTGCATTCTAGTATAAAAAGCTGAGTAATATACTACCATAAAAGGAGTTGACACCATTTCTCATTTTATGCTCATTACTTTTTATTAGACAAAAGATTGGTTGGCATTTTCAAAGGCCCATTTAGTGCTGTTAAAATTGATAAACACAACAAGGCATGAAGAAGAATTTAAACAGATATTCTGGTTTCTTTTCAATAGAGCACTCCGTAGTTTTGTTCATAACTTATAGTTTTGTGGTTGAATTCCCACCTCTAACCTCACAGCTGAATTCAACCCCATTATAAGGCACGTGATCATAACAAGTTTGCAGCTTTAATCGTCTACCTCTTTGTAAAAGGTGTAAATACAACTCTAGGAAAACGTACATGTGGGCTCAATTACTAGTTGTGAATTCTGTGTAAAGGCGGTTCAGCAAGAGCCAGTGCAATACAAAGAAGGAACTGTAAGCACTGGCTAACAGAGAAGGCAAGTCCTTTGGTGTTTGAGGTGGGGAAGGCAGATGTAATAATTCATGATTATGGTGCCTCCTATGTTAGTTCCCTTCATAGAGACTTCTTATGTTTGTAAGAGACATCCACTGAAATAAGACCAATAGTAAAGAAAAACTCATGGGTTATAAAAATTGCCATATCTGTACCTGCCAAGAGTGAGGTCAAATAGTTATCTTGCTCCTTTGTACCTCATCTAAAATGCACCATTACATAGAGTCATTCTATTTAAAAAGTCTGTAGTTATTTTTTAATAAAAAAAAAATCATCTCTTCCAGAGCAGGGAACATAATGCATGAAATACACACACAGGATTGTAAAATCAAGAATGGACTTCTTAAATTATGCTGCCACTTCTGGGTTGAATGGTCAAGCTGGTTAACTTTATCCTGAAATGTTCAAATTTTAAAAGCTGATGCATTCATTATAAAATACAGGGGAGCCTCCGGGTGGTTTGTGGTCAGGACACTCTGCTTGTAGGCTGACCACCTGTCATTAGCATGTTCCTTTCTCAACCTTAATTAGAATCCTCCAACTCAGAGCTTGTTGTGTACACCATTCTTGGAATTATTGGTCTCTGGACCTGGCACAAACTTGGCTAACCTCGTCCTCATAAAATGATTCATTGCCGTCCCCAGCTGCTATCTATTAGCACTGCAGATATTACACCAAAGCCCATGTCAGGTCCTCTTTCCCATTCCTCTTTCCATTGCTCTACAAAACCCTCTAACCAACTGCTGAGAATTTCTCATCTTGTTTAAGAGGACATTTTCTTGCCAGCAAGACAGATGCATTCCCTTAAGTGGAACTATGCCAAGACCTGAGGCAGGGCAATTTGTCTCATTCTCCTAGTCATAGAGATTTCAAAATTCTTGTTCCATGGCAGCCTTAAACCCATGACAACAAAAACAGAAATAGGGCAAAGAATTTTCTGTAAGTGAGTGAACCCCTACTGGAAATATTCTCTTTAGCTGAGCCATCTTTGTTTCTGGTGGTCCCAAGTTACAGCAGGAGGCATTTAGGTTCAAAGTACATTTTAACAGTGATTGTGTGAGTATAGCATGAGACTTATAAGTGTGTAGTCTGTTTTGGTGTACTCCATGTGAAATGAGGCTTCGGAGTCAGATGAAAGGAAAATGACACAGGTCACTTGAAAGTCATGAAAGGAAATTTTCTGTAATCTAGAGTTGTTCCAATAGGAACAATGTGAAGAAAGAAAGGCGATATTTGTTCTGTGAGCAAAGCTACGCTCTGCCTTTGTGCATAATACCTCACAGGCTTCTCAGAGTGACATCATGGATAGGGATGTTATTACACTAAGTTAGAGATGTCAAAATAAACAATTTAATATTTTAATAATGAGCTTTCAGGCAAGGCTAAGAAATAGTCCAATTAACAACAAATAATAAACAAGGAAAGGTAGCATAACAGTTATGATTGAAGGTATTGACTTTAAAAGCCTCAGCTTAATTATTTCATGATACTGAGCAAGTTTTAGTCATTATAGGAACAATTAGAGCATCAACCTTGCAGGTGGGGAACAGATGATATAAACTGAAAAAATTCATCAAGTAACAGCATAGAGTAAAAGGTTAGTATACACAAAACAGAACTAAATATTATAACAAGGCAGAAAGGAAGATGTAGAAGGAGGAAAAAGGTGATGATAATGAAATAAATAAATAAATAAATAAGAACTGAATATGAGTTAATACTTAATTTTTTCTCAATGAAAACACTGCTCAATTATAAGAGTAATAGAAGCAATTGCAAAAGATGAAAAAAATTAGATGAACTTGTATTCAAATTTCAAATTTCTATACAGAAGGAGCAATCCAAAAGACAAGTGTTTGCACTACTTATTTGGAGAAATGTAAAGGATGGTAATTAGAAAAAGATGAATCATCATTTCTTCTGTCATGATACTTAGTGCTAAATTGGAAACTGAAATGACATTCACAGAAAATACTGATTACATATACTATAAGTATGCAAGAATGAGAGGAAATTAGCTAAGTGCGTAGCTTGGCCAGTTACTCGTTCAGAACCTACACTGGTGGGAACAATGCCGGGTGGCTCCCTGGTTTGGGCTATCACGTGATGGTCCCATGTTAGCGGAGAAATCCTGTTGGTTCCCTGATCTGGTCCACATATATTGCATAGGATTCCTTACTGTTCCCACATAGCTATGTTCAGTGAGGTTCTAGCACAGGCTTATATTTGGAGCCCTTCTTCTTCTAGTCATAGATTGTTGGCCACTTCTTGGCAATACTATGGAAGACATCCATATACTTGATAAAGAGTTGGCCTTGACAGTTCCTCAGGTTGCAGGTCTGTTATTACACTAACTCTTTCTTTATATCACATTGAGACTGTATTGTGGAGATCATGAATGTGCATTCTAGATATCTCTAGAGCAAGATAACAGATATAACAGTTTAAAGTTGTTAATACAGTTTAAAATTTGTTAACACAGTTTAAAATTTTTCAGTGAATATTGTAATACAGCACACACTGTGATTTTTAATCCAGGCTTACCAGTTTACCACGTGATCTACCTGAACATCTGCCTCCATAAACGGTCATCAATAGTCATCTGGTTCCTTGCTGAAACATATGCATACCTAAGACTTCATTATGTACTCCTATCCAAGTTTATTTTTGCTCCCTTATCTTTGACTTATTAAGCAAGCTCACATTTGGAAAGGTTTACTGTTTTTAACATATATGTATATATTATGCCTCACTTTAATTAATGGAATTTTGCCACCGATAACATTTAAATGTAAGAGTTCTGCATATGGTGATCTAAAGCTTCCTTGGCAGCATACCTCAGTGTGTGTAGTGTAAATACAGCTTCAGAATACAGAGGAGCATGAGCCTGCCAGGACGTGATACATTTCCTGAGCTCTGCTGTCAAGTATAAGACATTATCTTAATGATGAATACTTATAGGAGGTGTTCCATGATATAATAACTGCTCCAGTAATGAGTATCAATGCACAAAACTGTAAACATTTATAAATCTGGACTAGGATAATAAGTAGAGACCTACATGTTAGTGTTGCTCAGTGTTGGATGCTACTCTCATGCCCTGGGGAAATTTAAAAGAATATTGATGTTCTGGCACAATCAAGTTCTAATGGGTGTGTAATAGTGAGATTCACTCATACTTTATAACACAAAAGAACCAGGGCTGGGGGTATAGCTCAGTGGCACTGTGTCTGCCTGGCAAGCATGAGGTACTGTGTTCAATTCCTGGTTCAAAAGAAAAAGGCCAGTTTGAGAAGATAAATTCATAGGTCTTAAAACACAATTATCACTTATAAATGGCTTTGGCAAGAAACACGTGGCAAAAGCCAGGAGATTCTCTTGGATTGAAAAGAAGTTACAATGGAAATGGACATCTAAATAAGATAATCATACATAGCATCACTGTGATCGCTATGACAGTACTTCATTTATTACTTGACTCCCGTTTACTTTGTGCTTTAGGAAAAAGAAACTCTTCTGTTTTCTTTAAGTCACATGGCATGAGAATATGGAGGTTCTGGGAAATCAGATGGCATGGCTACAGCTCAAGGTCTTGAGAAAATAAAGGAATGCTTCTTGTCCTCTTCCTCAGAGTAACAACAGATGCTCTCATCTAAAAGTCCTTTCCCACGGGGCGTGGTGGTGCAAGCCTATAATCCCACACTCGGGAGGCTGAGGTAGGAGGATTGTTGTGAGTTTGAGACCAGCCTGGGCTACAAAGTGAGCTCAAGGCCAGCCTCAACTGCATAGTGAGACCCTGTCTCAAAAAGACAAAGAAAATAAAAAATAAAATATATAAAAGTCCTTTCCCTAATCCCTATTTCCCACTGGAATACACTGTCACTGGAGCCTCATTGGCTCAGAATAATTTCATATGCCCTGCTCTGTAATGAGTTGGCTACGACCCTGATAACCACTGTATATATGCGTAATGAAATGAGAACTGTCTCCTCCATCTCCTGCCAGACAAGTTGCCTCCCAGCCAAGAGAATATCCTGGAGGAAACTGTCCAGACTGGATGTCTTCTAAAAGTTCAAGTTAATAACATTTCAAACTAATGATACTTTTTCACAAACAGTCTCGTGAGCATGGCATTAGCAGGAGTGCTTGTGTTAATCTACTATGCTGCTAATGAAACACTCACTAGATATCCCCTTCAGGGAAGATCCTGTTTGAGACCACTTTGCCAACTAGGAAACTGGAGGAAAGTCAAGGTCTAAAATCAGTAAAAATATTTCTTTTTGGGAAAGCAGAAATTGGAGCCCATTTTTCCTGAGCAAGGAAAGCACACCAAATATTTAATATCCATGAATGATAATTGTCAGATTTCTTCAAAGAATTTGGTTCTCCCCTAAAATGTAAATACATTTGACTGTAGTAGTTTTCCTGTGCTGAACTAGAAAACACATTTAGTTGGCTATCATAGAAATAGACTGCCGAATTTATATCTTAAAGACCTTAAATAGGAAATATATAAGTGGGACAGATGTGGATATCTTTGTAAACAAGAATTAGGCAGCTCAAAGAGGCTCAGTAGCACAAACCACACAACAAAATTATCAGAATACCACCACTGCAATAATGAACTCCAAATACATATTCGTCTCTCCTCTTGGTCACAAGCTGACTGCAACACATTACATTCTCCTAGGCTCAGGTTCAGCAGGAAGAGAACTTGCTGTTTTCCTGACAACATCAATGTTAATTTCATCAGATGCTATTGGCTCTAAGAATCAAGTTCCTCTGCTTAAATCAGTCACCATGATTGGAGGATTCAATATTCTCATTGGTCTGGTCTCAATTCTTTGATCATTTCTGAAATAAGAGGAGAGACAGAACCAACTGCATCTTAAAGTCAGAGTCTAACAGCTGAGAAGTGATGATTGTCTGGGGGAAAAAATTATTTACATATTATCACAAAAGAAAAATAAAATGATGCCAGAAAGTAAAAAATGAACATGTACTACACTTCTCACAATATATAGATGTAGAAACAAAAGTAGTTTCCACAAAAGTTTAGAGGTAGAAATTAAGAGATAATGAAAGGCAGATAAACATAAAGAGATGTTTAGCATAATATGCCATTAAAGAATTACAAATTAAAGCGAAAATGAGATAGCACTACACAGCAATTAGAATGGCCAAAATCCAAAACGCTGACAACAGCAGATGCTGGCACGAATCTGGAACAACAGAAACTTGTACTCATTGCTAGTGGGGATGTAAAATGAGAAAGCCATTTTGCAAGGCAGTTTGGCAGTTTCTTGCAAAACTAAATATACTCCTAACATACAATCCAGTGAATTAAAAGCTTATGTCCACACAAAAAGCTGCACACGGATGTTCATAAAAGCTTTATTCCTAATTACCAAAAACTTGGAGCCAACCAAGATGGCCTTTAACAGTGAATGGTGAAATTATAGCCCATCCAGAAAATGGAATAGTATTGAACACATTATACATCATGAAAATGAAATGATCTATCAAGTTAGGAATAGACAGAATCTTCAAATGCATATCAATGAGAGAAAGAAGCAGTCTTAAAAGACAGTATGCTGTATGAGCCAAATACATGACCACACAAAGAAGACAAAAATGATGGAGACAATTTAACAGGATGGGAGGAAGGAATAAACAGAGGTCTATTTAGGTCAATAAAACTGTTCTTTAGGATGCTACAATGGTGAATAGCTGCCTCTGGGAATTTCTCAAACTCAGAGACTATACAACATCAAGAGTGAGCTCTGATATAAATTGCGGACTTCTGGGGGTAATTTGTGTCAGTGCAGTCACTGTTTGTCACAAATGCACCATTATGATGGAGGATATTGATAATGAGGGGTATGCTAAGGTGTGATGACAATATTCATGAATATTTAAACTAAAAAACAAACTATTACAGCAAAAACCCTTTGCCATTAATTCCCCTCTAAATATTCTGCCTCTGTTTGAATGCACTTGCCCTGCTGTTCTTGCTAATTTCTGAAAAGGTTCTGAAACTCCTCTTAGGGTGCTACCCTAAGAGGTGTGTTCAAAAATAATGAACAAATAAATACAGACACACACATATATATATA